>NW_022900938.1:36112006-36215628 GCF_012274545.1 Fukomys damarensis | reverse complement strand
GACCATTTTCATCTCCAGAATTAAGGATTATTTTAATCTTACATCATTGCCTTTTCTCTTTTACTTTCCTTTTTAGTTTTATTTTAGGATTCCCTATTTTTAATGTTCATACAGAGATTTCTTTAAATGAAATACCAAATAGTTTCTTTGATGTGAAAAACTATAATAGTACACAGGATCCTAATGAGATAATTAATAATGTGAAATAGGAAGTAAAGGGCTAAAGGTGTAGGGAAAGTGGGAAGTGTGGGGGAAAGGTAATAAGGGAGAGGAAAAAAATATGAGAAACTGAAAAAATGGAAATAAAGTGTTTGTAAATGGGGAGGGGAGGAGGAGTGAAGGGAGGGCAGGGACAAGGGGAAAAAATGAGAATCAAGACCTATTATGTAAAGGTACAGAATCCCAATGATGAATGTAATTGTATTGTATACCTAGATTGTACCAATAAACTCAATAAAAAGAAAAAAAATAAATAGTATATAAAAAATGGGCATCTGCAATGAAAAGACATTTCTCAGACAAAGAAGTAAAAGCAGCAAATAAGTATATGAAAAAATGTTCCCCATCACTGGTTATTCAAGAGATGCAGATGAAAACAACACTGAGATTCCACTTCATCCAGAAAGAATGGCTGCTACCAGGAAATCAACCAATAACAAATGTTGGCAGGATTGTCGGGTGAAAGAAACACTTTTCCATTCTTTCTGGGAGTGTAGACTGGTGCAACCACTGTGGAAAATCAATATGGAGCTACCTCAAAGACCTAGCACTATTGCTCTGCTGGGTATTTATCTAAGAAAAGTAGAAGAATCATACCACAGTGATGTATGTGCACCCGTGTTTATAGCTGCACAGGCTGTAATAGCTAAAACTTGGAAACAGCCAATTGCCCATCAGTTGGACCCTGTATAAAGAAAATGTGAATTTTCCATTAAAATGGAATGCTACTCAGCCATAAGAATGAGAAACTAAAGTCATTCATAGGAAAATGGATGCATATTGAGCTATGTTCTTACGAAATAAATAAAACACACATAAGTAAATATGAATATAGGTAAATAAGAATAGTTTTTCTGATGTCAAAAACTAAAAGTGTAAATGAGGTCCAAATTGTATAACTGATAATGTGAAATAGGAAGAAAAGAACTAAAGGTGTAGGGGAAGTGGGAAGGGTAGGGTAGGGTAAAGGAAAGAAGGGACAAGAAAAAAATATGAGAAAATGAAAAAATGGAAACAAAGTTTTTGTAAATAGGGTAGGGTGGAGGGCATGAAGGGAGGGCAGGGACAAGGGGAAAAAATGAGAACCAAGACCTGTCATGTAAAGGTACAAGAAGCCAATGATGAATGTAAATGTACGGGACACTTAAAAAGTACCAGTAAACTCAATAAAAGGAAAAAAGATTCTGCAAGAAAGAAAAGTAGTGAACTTGAGGACAATACTATATAAACTCACCAAAATGCAGCATAGAAAGGAATAATTGAAGAAGGATGAGGAGAAAGAAGAGGAAGGGAAACAGGAATAGATGATGATAAACCCCAGTGACATGCAGAATGACATCAAGGAGAAGAACAAAACATATGAAATTAGAATCCTGGGAAGACAGAAAATATTTGAAAATATAATCAAATTTTTTCTGAATTTAAAGAAAACTATAATTTAAGCATGATGATTCCCAAGTAGGTTAAGTATAAAGACAGCTACAGCACATCATAATCAAATTGTTAGAAAACAGTAATAAAGAAGCTATCTGGGAGAGGAAGATTATCTAAGTGGAATAAAGATAAATGTTATAGGAAGTTTCTTATCAACAAATAGGAAAGCCTGATGACTGCTATGCAGTATAGTAGTCATCAGCCACATGAGTATATTGATTATATACATTTAATTATATAAAATTAATAAAATAAAGGGCCGGGGATTTAGCTCAGTCGTTCTACCAACTGCCTCACAAGTGCAAGGTCTTGAGTTTGATCCCCAGTACCAAAAAAAAAAAAAAAAAAAAAAAAGAATTAACAGGATACTCAGTCATTGTGGACACGTTGCTAGCACTCAATGTACAGATGAATCCAGTAGCCACACTTTGAATAGGACACCGAGAAAAGTCCTTTGGTTGACACTGTCCTACAGAAAAAGATCAATCATTACATGATTATTTTAGTGGGAAAATGTCTAAAATTCATTATCTAAATTAACCCCTTAAAGAAACTAGAAAAAGGAAATCAAATTAAAATGAAAGTAAGTAGAAAGCAGGAAATAATGGAGTTATAAGTGGAAATCAGTAAAATAGGAAACAAACAAACCACAAAGAAATCTCAGTGAAATAAAAATCTGGTACTTCAGAATTTTTCAATTGGTAGGGCTGGGGATTTAGATCAGTGATGCCACTGGCTGCCTCCACATAGTTGGCAGACCTAGGGAAACTGAAAAAATAAAAGGAGAGAAAGTGTAACTTTCCAAAATAAGAAATAAAAGAGGAGCTTTTAACTATAGACCCTACCTATTTTATTAAAAGAATAATAAGAAAATATTATGGGGAAATTATACCAAAAGAGTTGACAACTTAGAGAAAATAGAAAAACTCCTTGAAAAGCACAAATCATCAAAACAAAACCAAAAGGAAAATCTAAAAGTTGAACAATCCACTGTCACATAGATTAAATTCCTAATTTAAAACCTTAAACCCAAAGTATAAATAAAAAGCAAAATAAAAGATGTATAAATAAAAACAAAATAAAAGATATATAATAGGAAACAGAGAGATAGAACTTTTACAAAAGGAACAAAGATCAAAAGACAGAAGAAGTTATGAGACAGGTCAGGAGGAAAGGATAAAAGAAATAGGATGTTTGCATGTACATGTGTAAATTACCACATGGATGTAATAATTATGTATTTAAAAACATGTACAAAAAAAAACTTCCTAAGTAGAAACACCAGGACCAGAGAATTTCACTGGTAAATTCTATCAAATATGTAAGAAAGGATAAATATCAATATTACATAAACATTTTCAGAAAATAGAGGAAGACAGAAAGCTTCCCATTTCATTTTATAAACCTGATACTAAAATTAATGCTGGCGAGGAAGGGTAAATAAATATAAATTTAAAAATTCTCATCAAATGTTACAAAATTGAAACCAGCAATATATGAAAGGAATAATGCACCATGACCAAGTAGTATTACTCCAAAAATACAAAGTTGATTTCACATTTTAAATATCAATTGATATAAATTACCATATTAGCAGAATAAAGGGGAATATTATATGATCATATCAGTAGTTGTGGAACAAACGCTTGAAAAAGTTTCATTAATGTCATTCAGTCATGTCATTCATGACAAAAAGTCAGCAAAACAGAAATAAAAAGTGATTTCTTTTTTTTTCAGCTTTAATTGAGTTTATTGGTACATTTTAGGGATACAGTACAGTTACATTCATTGTTGGGATCTTGTACCTCTACATGACAAGTCTTGATTCTCATTTTTTCCCCTTACCTCTGTCCTCCCAAAAAATGATTTCTTTGATCTAATAAAAGTCATTTACAAACAACTCTCAGTTTATTTAGTAGGGAAAGACTGAATACTTTCCCTGTAAGATCAGGAACAAGAAAAGGTCCATCTACTATCAGTTCTCTTTATCTATCATTCTAAAAGTCCTATCCAGTGCAAAGGCAAAAAGATTAAAATAAGTAAATAAATATGTTTTAGAAAAGAAAAATAAAACTATCTTTATTTGCAAGTTAAATAATTCTCTTGTATTCATACTGAAAAAACTACATAGATACTTATGAGTAATAAATGAGTTTAGTGAAGTCTCAGAAGCAATTTTTATACATAAAACTCAGTTTATTTATGCTGATAATAAACATTTGAAGTATGAAATTTAGAAAACACAGGATAATGATATAGTTAGGAGTAAGTTTATCAAGAAAAACCCAAGATATGTATACTAAAGATTAAATTATATTAATAAAAATTAAGATTTAAAGAAATGAACACATGTACCATTCTCAGGAACAAAAAGTCATACTATTTTACATTAAATGCAATACAAGTCAAAATCACAGCAGATATTTTTGCAGAAATCAGCAAGCAAATTCTAAAATTCACATGAATAGGTAATCAACATAGTGCAGCCAAAACACTATATTGAAAAAAAGAAACAGAAAACTTGAGGGCTTACACATCTGACTTGAGAGCTTATTATACAGCCACAACAATTAAGAGTTTGTTATGAGCATAAAAATCAATGTATAACTGAACCAAAAATACACTTTCACAAAGGTGCCAAAGAAATTCAAATGAGAAAGTCTTTACAAAACTGGAACCTGACATCCTTTGAAACAATTAACTTAAAATTCATTTTATGCCTAAATATGAAACCTCATGCCAAAAGCACATCTAGCAAAAAATAAAACAAAAAAAAGTGAGGATATCTTTCCAAGTTTAGTGTAGGCAAAGATTTCTCAGATTAGGGCACAAAGAACATGGAAGAGAAAAGAAAAAGTAAGAAATTAATCTTTATTAAAATTTTTAAATTCTCTCTAAAAAATTACGTAAATAAAATGATAAACATGAATAATATATTTACATACATATACCCAAGAAAGAACTTTTATCAAAAATATATATCAAATTTATACTATTCAACAATAAGAAAACAAACGCCCCCCCTAAAAATTGAGCAAAGTATTTTAATCTGTTCCTTATAGATGTAAAAATGCTATTATATAGAGAGAGAATGAAATAATGCTTAACATCATTAGTCATAGGAGAAATGTAAATTAAAATCATAATGAGATACTTTCATTTCACACCTACAAGGATGGCTAAAATAAAAAAGATTGACAATGCCAAGTGTTGGAAAGGATGGGGAACAACTGAAACATGCATACTTTTCTGTAGAAAGAAACATGTGACTGGCACTTTCTTATAAAGCAGAACATGTGCTCAACATATGACTCAGTAATTCTACACCTACATATTTACCCCCCACCAAAAAAAGATATATAACTATACAAAGATTTGCACATAATTGTTCAGGGCAGATTAATTTATAATAGTCCAAAATTGGAAACAACAAAATGTCCAACATTTGGTAAATGAAGAAACAAATTGTAATACATTCATACAATAAAATTATGCACAGCAATAAAAAGCAAATAACTGAGCATGTTTAAAATCCCAGTTTCTTGGGAAGTTGAAGCAGAAGGACCACAAGTTTGATTCCAACCTGGACAACTTTATGAGACCTTGTTTCAAAATTTAAAAAGGGGAAAGGGACTGAGGAATGTAACTCAGTAGAACATCCTGGGTTCACTATCTGGTTTCACAAATAAACAAGTTCACAGAAACCTGAATAATATCAGAAACACATTGAGAAAAAAAAACAGACCAGAAAAAATACATCCTGTAGGATTTTATTACTATAAAAATCTAAAAGGACAAATCCAATTTATGGTGCTGGAAAGCAGATTAACAGTTACCTATGAAGACAAAGTCTTTATAAATAGGGATGGGTGGGTGGGTGAAGAGAGGCCAGGGGAATGGGGAAAAATAAGAACCAAGATACGTCATATAAAGGTACAAGATCCCAATGATGAATGTAACTGTATTGTATACCTAAAATGTACCAATAAAGAAAAACAATTAATAGATAAGAAAAAGAGACTATTGTACAATGGGGAGAGAAAATATTAGAATTGGCTGAAGAGATTTCACTAGCAAAGTCATTTTTAAAAGTCCATAAGTAGAAAAACTTAATTTGAGCCACAGAAGAAAAAGAAGGCAAATAAAATTTTTATAAATGAAAAAACAAACAGGTACCTATGCAAGAGTTTCAGGGTGAGAACTGAATAAGAGGTACAAGCCTACTTTTTGGTGATGGAAATGTTCTCATCTTGATTATTTTGGGTCCACAAATGTATATATTTATCAAAACTTATAGCAGGTGCAATTAAAATGTATACAACTAAAGAGGAAATGGAGAGACAAGAAAAGAGTAAAAGGAAGAGATAAGAGAAGAAATTTTGAACAAATTAAACAAAGGAAGAGGAAAAGAAAATTGAAGAGAACAAGAAAGTAAAATACACTCTCTAATGCAACTTCCTCTAATTCTCAAAACAACTTTACAAGTTTAAAAAAATGACCATCAACTTATTAATGCAGAAACTTGAGACCTTGAGATATCAAATAACTGTCCAAATTTTCAATTTTTCAGATGCTCCTGAACTTTTTCTACATGTTATTAACTATTAGGTTTAGTTCTAGAATGTCCTCCAAACTCCTCATATGCTCAGAGGTGGGCTCCCCCATGGATAAATCACTAACGAGTCCAGCAGCTAAGTGTTAAGGAAATGGGGCCTGATTAGAGGTGAGTCACTGGGGGAATGACCTGAAAGGGTATATTTTCCTCTAGCCTCCTCTTTTCACTCTCTTCTTGACTGCCAAGACATAGCAGCTTCCCTCCATCAGACTTTTCCTCCAAGCCCTTCCAGCCTTGGAGCCAGACAACTATGGACTGAATTCTCTAAAACCATCAGCAGAAATAAACCTCTCTTCCTTTGAGTTGTGGATGTCTGGTACTTTGTCCCAGCAATGAGAAAATGACTAAGACTGTAACATCCTCAGGAAGTCAATTTTCAGAGGGTGGGTTCTGCATATGTCAAGCACAGGTGTGCATGCAAAGTAGCTATTGAGAAGAGCTTCTGTGGGAAGGAGACCGAAAAGCAGGATTGGGCAAAGGAAGATGTCTAACTACAATACAGGCCAAACAACCCTCTGCCAATGACTCAAGGTGCACTGAAGTATATGGAGCCTCAGAGCGTCCCATGTTCAGGCAAAAGAGTCTGGTCATACTAGCTGGGCTTTGCTTAGTCATTATGTATGAACCAGGCATGGTGGCACATGCCTGTAATCCTAGCACTTGGGAGCCTGAGGCAAGAGGATCACTGTGAGTTAGAGACCAACCTGGGCTACTCAGTGAGTTCCAGGTCAGTCTCAACTACATAGTGAGACCCTGCCTCAAAAAAAACAAAAAAACCCAAAAACAAACATTTTGTATGAGATGCTCCACGAGGAGAAGCACAGCCTTGGAAAGATGGCCCCTTGCAGCTGAAATCTGATGCCTGGGCCATCTTCTTACAGAAAGAATGACAAATCCTTCTTTAAGGATATAAAGGGCTCATCTCAGTTTCTACCATAATACTAAATATAAAGCCACAAGGAGAAATATTCATTTTTCCCTGTCAGAAAAAAAAGATTGGAGGATTGCATTTGCAACTTCTTTCCCACGTCTACTTCTTCATGTACTATGGCATCTGCTGCCCTGCAGGTCTTGGGAAAATGAATCCTCTCCAAAAGGCTACCCACCTTTCACTTTCAGGAGAAGATTCCACGGCCTAGAAAAGAAGAAGGAATAATATCAGTAACTACAATGACAAAACACTTGTTTTATGTGCACGAAAGATCCAAAGCATCAAGTGTTTGTTTTTGTTTATATTTTTATTGTTGAAGATGACAGTTAAATCCAGGGCCTTCACAGTAGCTGCATCCAATCTTTTTGTTTGCTTGTTAAGACAGGGTCTCACTATGTAGTTCAGGCTGGCCTTGAGCTCACCATGTATCCTAGGTTGGCTTCAAATTTACAGCAACCCTCCTGTCTCCACTTCTCTAGTGCTGGGATTACAGACACGGGTCACCATGCCTGACCTAACCATTATATCATTTTTTTATTTTGAGACAGGATCTTGCTACTAAGTTGCCCAAGGTTGGGCTCAAATTTGCAATTCTTTTGCCTCAGCTTCCCAGAGTGTTGGGATTATAGGTGTGCACCACAATGACCCACTCACCATCTATGTTTTAATTCATTTAAAATTCACAACTGTCTGAGGTGGATGCCATTTTTAAGACTCATACAAAATGGACACAGTGAAGATAGTTTTCCACAGAATGGATCCAGCAGGATTCATTTTCTTAGCCCCCACACACTATGGCTCTCTCAGCATCCAAAAGACACTAAAGATCTTTTAATGATATACTATAAATATATTTCATCAAGTGCCACCTGGAGTCCCACAGCTCCTTCTTCAAAGAAAAGCCACCCACCAGAGTCCTCAGGTTACTCTTCATTTGAAACAAGAACCTTCTGATTATGCACATATCTGTCTCGAGGCAATCTGTTCTGACCCACTTGGTCTTAAACCATCAGTTTTGCATAGTAGAATAGTGTGAACCATAAGGAGAAATAGAAAACTAAAAAAGCCACATGGTAAATTTACCTCAGATTTTAAATGACGGATTTTTGGGTGCTGATACTCTGCCTTTGCTATCCTCGATTGGTCTATAACACAATCTGACTTTTGAATACTTAAAAATAGAGATAATTGAACACCCCACGCTGTGATGTGGGGCCTTGAAATTCAGTGCTGAATTCAGTGGTGGGAGGGCTGATTTGCATTAACTTAGTCATGCCCACCTCATCAACTTAGATAACTGATGTTAGGTCCCTAGAGTTTCCTAGGAACCCAAGTATGCCTATGAACACACTAGACTAGCAATCAGATCATGATTTTATTCTCAGTTATGTATTTAATAATAGTTCTGTAATCTTAGTTAATTCATTCCATTTCTCAGGGTTTCCTTTATCCACAGACTCTGAGAGTGTCCTTAACATTCTTTGTTAAAATGAATGAGGTAACATACAGGCCATTAGGGATCAACCTGTGGTCAGGAGGCAGCAAAATTTTCAGGAAGAGCCAGGGTTGAGAGAAAATCTAGCATGGCCTTGACATAGTTCTCCTTCCTCCTTGTTAAACAGGCTTAGTGGTAAATGTACTCCTGTGAGAAATGATCAGACAATAAGAAAAAGAAGAGATAAAGAATTCAGCAGGAAATTGTAGCTATAAAAATGATCTTAGTTCAAGAACAAAGAAAATAGGGTCTACTTCACTAAGCAGGAAGACATTTTTTAGCTCACTAGATTTCATCCAGCTGAACCAGATGGAAATTGAATTCAAATCCAAAGAAAATTAGAGACAAACTAATACACTGAAATGGGCTTTGTAATACCAATTTCCCCATTTTATTATTAGGGAAATCGACAGCCAGAGATCAATAGACTTCTCCAGAGTTGCAAAGATAAATTACAGGTCTATTACTAGAACTTGAGTCTGTATTCATTTATTAACTGAAAAAAAAAATATTGAGCACCTAGATGGCACAGACACCACCCTACCCTTGAGGCTGGGTAATCAAATAATGTTATAATCATAGAATTAGAACCATGACAAGTGACAAATAAATCACACAATGCAATGAGAACACAGAATAGCAAGAGGAGATAGCTTAGTGATAAACAATCTTGTAGGTCATGTTCATTCATTCATTTACTCAACTATTTATCTAGAAAACCATTTGATCATAGCTAGTTGGAGTCCTATATGCCTTGCTTATCTGTATGTCAAATTCTTCCCCTCTGTTTGGGAAGTTTTCTGTCATTAATTCTGTGAATAGTTTTTTATGTCATTTGTACTTTCTCCTGTTACTTCATGGATTCCTATCAATCTTTTATATTATTCTTCTTTACATCATCGAAGAATTGTTGGATGGATTTCTCATGATCCCTTACTGTTTTTAAGAGATCTCTATACTGCAGGCCCCAGCTGCCTTTCCCCTGAAGTTAGACCAGGTTCTGATGTGAGGTGCTGGTCCCTCCAACTTACCAACTATGGTGGTGTGGTGTGCTTTTATCACACAGATTTTCTTCACTTTTCCAGTGGGCTTCAGTTTTCATCTAGGAGCCTCAGAGAGGCTCTCTTTCTCTTGTTCACAGCATTGTGGGGGGCATGGACACCACTGTATCCAAGGCTGGGCTCCTCTGCTGTGCTAAGGAATGGGTGGGCCTACCATAGGGTCTTGCACTGCTTCCGTGCTCCTCTGTTAGCAACCCATTTGAACACCCACCAAGAAAGAGGTATGAGCACCAAAGATTGAGCAATGTATAAAAATAGTTCCTGTCTCTTAGGGTTTATATCTAATGCAAGAGAGACAAAGGGAAAAAAGAAATTATAAATATACAAGATGTTGGGTTGTGATAGGTGCCATGATAATAAGCAGAATAGGGAAGATCAACAGAGTGATGAGCAACAGAGTGGTGACTCGAAGTGTTATTTTACAAAGAATGTCTAGGAAAGCCTCTTTATTAAGATGCATTTTGAACAGAGAGAAAAGTGAAGGAGAAAGTTAAGTAGGTGAAGAAGGAAAGTATTCCAAGCAGAGAGGACAGCACAGATAAATGTTCTGCAATGAGAACAGCCACAGAATAGATGAGGAACATCAACAAAGCCAGTGTCCCTAGAAGCTAGCCAGCAAGGGGAAGGGTAAGAATCTGGAGAGATCTTAGAGGAAGGAGCTTAGAAGGCCTGAAAAGGCTTAAAGAGAAAACTTTGAATTTCTGAACCAGGTAGGAAGTCATTGGGATGTGAAAACATATGAATAAGACAATCTGACTTAGGCTTCCGAAGGATCACCCTCACTGCTCTGTAGATGTAGACTGTAGGAAGGTAAAAGTAGGTCGACACAGAATATTTAACATGTAATGCAAATTTTGAACTTTTTTATTAAATAACATTGCAGAAATATCAACAAAAGTTTTTTTAAATAATAAAATTTACTTATTTATATAAACTGAACCTGGTAAGAGAACAATCACACCTGTATCCAGTACTTGTGCATCATCTGTGAGTGGGCCGTAAGCATTGGAGTAGAAGGAAATGAGAGATACAATACTCCACGATGCTGTGAGGCTGGGATGGTATAAGATTCAGGGATAAAATGAGCTGTGCTGCATATTATTTGATAATTTTTTAAAGTCTGAAAGTTTATGGGGGGCTATAAAATAGGTAGATCTGAACATTGAAGTAGCCACATTTTCAAAATGGTTGGGCCAAAATGTCCCTTGTCAGCTTCACAGTAGAAGGTAATTACCAGTAGGTTCATGCCTTGTGTGGGCAGCACGGTAGAAATGGCTCTAAAATAGGTTTCATTTTGCCCAAGGTAGAAATGGCTCTAAAAATAGGTTTCATTTTGCCCAAACAGCATTTTTAAAATATATATATTTTAAAAACATAAAAATGTATTTTAAACTTCTATGGAAAACTGGTCACAGAAACCCCGTGCTGCTGTTCTTGGCTGGCATTATTGGACTGGTTTGAGTATAGGCCGTGAGTAGGATATTCTCCCTTCAGTCCACAAAGTGCCAGGGCTCTTTCTGACTCAAGCACCTCGGTCTGCATCCTGTTGACCATGAGCCTAGAGTTCTGTTATAAAGAATGTTGCTGTACCCAATTATATGTACCTCTTCTCAATTTTGCATTTAGCCATTTCACTTTGATGTTTTTAAATCCATTTAGATGGAACTATTTACACCATGAAAATAAGCAAATGCTACAAATCAGGCTCTTGTCTTTTCAGAGAGCCTGTTATTAAATATACACCTACACACCACTGCCTGGAGCTCTTCTTTTAAGCAGCTCATCAAGTGGAATATTGATTGATCTATAAAGCCTCGAGACATTGAAATTCTAAAATGGAAGCACCAATTCTACATTAATTGTATCAGGTTAGACACTACAGAAATCACCTTTCCTCAAGCCTCATTTTGTTAAGGAGCTTCAACATTTTTACAGTCAAAATCAGATAATTTTGATTGGCCTTTGATTTCTCTAACTATTAAGGGTTCTTTGAATTCATATGTAGCCTCTTCCTTGATTGAGCTGGACATCAGGATCTCCTGCGTTATGAGGTTGTAATACAAGAAAGGAAAGGCATAACAAATCCCAAAGACATTACTTTACATTCACGATTTGTATATTTTCATCATTTAATATATTTTTTTCTTCATTGAGTTTATTGGTACATTTTAGGTATACAGTACAGTTACATTCATTATTGCAATCTTGTACCTTTACATAACCAGTCTTGGTTCTCATTTTTTCCCCTTGTACCTTCCCTCCCTTCACCCCATCCTCCCCTCCCCATTTATAAACATTTTATTTCCATTTTTTCATTTTCTCTGATTTTTTTCTTTACCTTATTACTTTTCCCCTACCCTTCCTACTTTCCCTACATCTTTAGCCCTTTTCTTCCCATTTCACAATGTCAGTTATCTCATTTATCATTTAATATAAATCTAGTACATGCATGACCGTGAGCCTAAAGCACCTAGAGACCATATAGCAAAACCATGTTTAAATATCCTAATGTACATTTTAAGGAATTTTCTGGTTTTGGTGAAGCAAAAAACAAGTATTTATTTTCTTACCCTATAAAGATCTTACACAGTCCTGAAAGACAGACAGCACCCTTGTTATAATGAACAGCTAGGCAACAGTTTTAAGTAGTTACCTTTTCTCAAGATAAAATATCTCAGGCAAGTAGTTCCTTTATGGCTTCAGTTTCCTAAAGCTTCTGACCTTATTTAGTAAATGATTAGTGGATTGGTAAAATCTCTTTAAAGGAGGCCTATCACTGTTCTACACATGATAGGATTTGCTAAATGATGGAGAGTGGTTTTAACCAATATCTTATCAGTGTATCTATTAGTACCTATTAATATAAAAGTTATTTATACTTTGTTTTTTACCATTTCACCTGGTTGAAAAATCTTATTGTTCTAGACAAAGTGTTTTGGATATACTTTAGATCTTAGCAGCAGCATCACTTTTCAGCCTTTTGGCTAAGATTAAGCATAGATCTTAGCAGCATGATTAGATATAAAGTGAATCAAATGTGTAATTAATTAATAGCATGAAGAAAAAATACACTTATATGAAGTTAGTAGATAAATGAGAACATATAAATAAAAGAAATAAGGATAAAATTAAAATCAAAAAAGTAAAATCTAGGGCCCAGGGATTTAGCTCAGTGGTTCTGCCACTTGCCTTGCAAGTGCAAGGACCCAAGTTTGATCCCTGGTACAAAAAAAAAAAAAAAAGAAGAAGAAGAAGTAAAATCTACTACTAGTCCCGCTTATATATGGATTAATTTTACTATTTAATAAAATAGGTTTCTAGTATTTAGAGAACTGAAAATAAATCAACTACAGGGCCGGGGATTTTGCTCAGCGGTTTGGTGGCCTGCCTTGCAAGATCAAAGACCAGAGTTCAATCCCCGGTACTAAAAAATTTAAAAAAATAAACTACATATACTATTCAGTAAAGATTCAGACCTTGTACTTGAAGCTGCAGTGAACCTGTTGCTGTGAATACCTAGCATTCCTTAAGTAATCCAATTAAAAAAAAAAATAGTAGAGCTTTCTCAGTTACTTGAAATGTGAACAAAAAAATGAACTCATTTGCTAATGTATTATGCATTTCAAATAGAAATGCTATTGATCTGAAGAAATAAATTGAAGAAAACGTTAGAAGATGGAATGACTTCCTATGTCCATGGATCAGCAGAATTATCATTGTCAAAATGACCACATCACCAAAAACAATCAATGCAAACCAGAATCAATGCAAGTCCTATCAAAATATTCTAATGACATTCTTCACAGAATGAAAAAAAGAAAAATCACAGGGCTGGGGGTTTAGCTCAGTGGTTCCACCACCTTCCTTGCAAGCACAGGGACCCAAATTCAATCCTTAGTACCAAAAGAAAAAAAAAGAGAGAAAAATCCTAAAATACATATGGAAACACAAAAGATCCAGAATAGCCATAGCAACCCTAAGCAAAAAGAACAGGCTAGAGGCTTCACAATACCTGATTTAAAATTACACTACAAAGACATAGCAATAAAAACAGCATGGCATTGGCACAAAAATAGACACATAGACCAAAGAAATAGAATAAAGGACACGGGAAGAAGAAAAAAAGCCCATACAATCAGACTTCTGATTCTGAAGAAAGAAACCAAAAATATACATTGAAGAAAAACAGCATCTTTAACAAATGGTGCTTGGGCTAAGGATTTAGCTCAGTGGCACCATGCCTGAATGGCAAGCACAAGGTCCTAAGTTTGATCCCTGGTACTTGAAAAAAAAATGATGCTCAGAAAACTGGATATTCATATGTCAAAAATTGAAACTATATCCTTATTTCTCACCTAGAAAAATCAATTCAAAAATGGTCAAAGACCTAGGTATAAGACCTGAAACTTTAAAGCTGACAGAAGAAAACATAGGCAAAACACTTGAAGCCATAGCCACAGCCAATGACTTCCTGATTATACGTCCCTTCCAATAGCAAAGAAATAATAGCAAGAATTAACAAATGTGACTATATCAAATTAAGGACATCTGCACAGCAAGGCAGACAATCAACAGAGTAAATAGCTTACACAATGGGGAACAAACCTTTGTCAGTTAAGCTTTAAATGATGATTAAGATCTAAAATAGATAAAGAACTAAAAAAACTTAACACCAAAAAAAAAAAAAAATCAAATAGTCCAGTAAATAAACAGGTGAGTGAATTGAACACTTTTCAAAAGAAAAGGAATGGCCAATAATTACATGAAAAAACAAGTTAAACAACTTCAATCATTAAGGAAATGCAAATAAAAACTATCTTGAGATTCCATCTCACTGCAGTCAAAATGGCTATAATCAGGAACACAAAAATTTAAAAACCTTGGTAAGTATATGGGGGAAAAGGAAACAGTTATACTACCAGTAGGAATGTAAATTAGTACTTCCTATGGAAGTACAGTCCAGGGATTCCTCAAACAAGAAAAAATTGAACTTTCTTGGAATATACTCAAAGAAATTAAAGTCAGCATACTAGAAGGATACCTGCATAAACATTTATTGAAGCACAATTCATAATAACCAAGATACAGAAGCAGCCTGAATTCCCAAAAACAAGAGCGGATAAAGAAAATGTGGTATTTTTGCACAATGGAGCATGATTCAGCCATAAAGAACAAAAGAATATCACTTGCTGAAAAAAATGAATGAAACTGGAGATCATGATGTTCAGTGAAATAAGCTAGACTCAAAAAGACAAGTATCTCATTTTCCCTAACATATAGAATCTAAAAAAAAGATGACATGAAAGTAGAAAGGAGATTATTATTAGTCAAGAGGAAGGGAATAAGGAGGGTCATAAAGGGGTAGAAAAAGTTACTAATTATATGATTGACAGTTTTTTTTAAGGCAATGCTGGTGATAAGTATATACATCAATTATACCACCATTTTTCTAATTAGGACTTGTTTTGTCTTTTCCATGCTTTTACTTTTACCTAATCTATATTTAAAATTAATCTCTTGTATGACCTAGAACAGCAAAAGCCATTATAGGCAACAGTCACATGGCACCAGGTGTAACAATTCCCAATTTGAAACTATACTACAAAGCCACTGTGATAAAATCAGCATGGTACTGGCAAAGAAATAGGCCTGAGGATCAATGGAACAGACTGGAAGACACAAAAACAAATGCAGATGTACTCAGCTACCTCATCTTCGACAAAGGAGCTCACCATCCTCAGTGGAGGAAAGATAGCCTCTTTAATAAATGGTGTTGGAAAAACTGGATATCAACCTGTCACAGATTAAAATTAGACCCTTATCTTTCACCATGCACTAAATTAAAATCCAAATGGATTAAAGATCTAAATATTAAAACAGAAACATTAAACTTGCTGGAAAGTAAGTTAGGCAGAACTCTGGAAGACATTGGTATAGGAAAAGACTTTATGAACAAATCCTCAGTAGCACGGGAACTAGCAGAAAGAATCAACAACTGGGATCTCATCTTACTAAAAAGCTTCTGTACTTCAAAAGAAACCATTAGCAGAACTAAGAGACAATCTACAATGTGGGAAAAAATTTTTACCAGCTGTACCTCAGACAAAGGACTATTATCAAGGATATATAAAGAACTCAAAACAATCAGTCCCCCCAAATATAAAGACCCGATCCAAAAATGGGCATCCGAAATGAACAGACATTTCTCATACAAAGAAGTGAAAGCAGCAAGAAAATATATGAAAAAATGTTCCACATCACTGGTCATTCGAGAGATGCAGATGAAAACAACACTGAGATTCCACCTCACCCCACAAAGAATGGCTGCTATCAAGAAATCACACAATAACAAATGTTGGCGGGGTTGTGGGGAGAAAGGAACCCTCCTCCATTGTTGGTGGGAGTGCAGACTAGTGCAACCACTATGGAAATCAATATGGAGATACCTCAAAGAGCTTGGACTGGAGGTTCCATTTGACCCAGCCATCCCTCTGTTGGGTATCTTTCCAAGAGAACTAAAAGAATCATATCACAGAGAAGTATGTGCACCCATGTTTATAGCGGCACAGTTTGTAATAGCTAAATCTTGGAAACAACCTATTTGCCCATCCGTTGGAAACTGGATAAAGAAGTTGTGGTTTTTCTATAAAATGGAATATTACTCAGCCATAAAGAGCGAGAGAATAGATTCATTCATAGGAAAATGGATACATATTGAAGATATACTCCTAAGTGAAATAAATAAGTCCCACATGTGTAAATACCAAATAGTTTCCCTGGTGTGAATATTCTGCAACAATGCATAAGATTCTAATAAGATTACTGACATTTAGAAATGGGAGGAAAGGAGCTAAAGGTGTAGGGAAGGTGTGATACGTAGGGGAAGAACAAAAAGGGAAAAGAAAAAAATGTGAGAGAATGAAAAGATGAAAATAAAGTGTTTGTAGATGGGGAGGGGAGGAGGGGGTGAAGGGAGGGCAGAGGTAAGGGGAAAAAAATGAGAATCAAGACTTGCCATGTAAAGGTACATGATCCCAACAATGAATGTAACTGTACTGTATCCCTAAATGTACCAATAAACTCAATAAAAAAAAATTAATCTCTTGTAGAGAGCATAAAGTTGTATCTTGCTTTTAATTGAAGTGTTTAGACAATTTACATTTAATGTAATTGATTTAAATCATTGTTTATTTTTTTTTATTTGTGCTTTTCTTTCTCTTTTCCTTACTTCTTTTGTTTTTTATAATTTCAGTTTTGCTCTTAAGTCAATAATACTTTTTTTATGACTGAGCATATCATCTCTTTTGGTAGTGATCCATGTCCATTCGAAAAGAATGTGCATTCTTATTCAGCTATTTGATCTTCAACAAAGGGACCAAAAACATGTGTTGGTGAAAAGACAGCCTATTCAACAAATGATTCTGGGGAAACTGGTTATCTGTGTGCAAAAATTGAAACTGGACCCTTATCTCTCACCACATACTAAATTAAAATAAAAAATGGATGAAAGATCTAAACATTAAACAGAAACATTGAACCTACTGGAAGATAAAATAGGTGAAATACAAAGACATAGGTGTAGGAAATTATTTTCTAAACAGGACTTCAATTGCACAAGAAATAACAGCAAGAATCAACAAATGGGATTGTATCAGACTAAAAAGCTTCTGTACAGGGCCAGGGATTTAGCTCAGTTGTTCCACCACCTGCCTCTCAAGCACAAGGTCCTAAGTTTGATCCCCAGTACAAAAGAAAAAAAAAAGCTCCTGTGCAGCAAAAGAATCAATCATCAGAGTGAAGAGACACCTACACAATGAAAATTTTTTCAAGCTACTCTTAGCTGAAGGACTAATATCTAGAACATATAAAGATCTCAAAAAAATTAAACTAAAATTAAAGATCTGGTCAAAAAATAGACAAGATAAATGAACAGACACTTCACAGAGCAAGAAATACAAATGGTCTACAAATATATGAAATAGTGTTCAACATCTCTGGCCATTACAGAAATGCAAATTCAAACAATACTAAGATTCTATCCTACCCCAGAAAGAAAGGCAACCATTAAGATATGAAATAATAACAAATGCTGGCAAGACTGCGGTGAAAAAGGAACACACAATTTTGGTGGGAACGTCAACTAGAACAACCATTATGGAAATCAGTATAGAGAAATCTCAAAGAACTGAAAATAGAAATTTCTTGTAAGCCAGTGATCCTTCTGCTAGGTATCTTCCCTAAAGAGTTTAAAACATCATACTATGGCAATGCATGAATACCAGTGTTTATATCAGCACAACTGTAGTGCTCACTTCAGCAGCACATATACTATATCAGCACAACTGTAACAGCTAAATCCTGGAAAAAGCCTGTATACCTATCAACAGATAGTTGGATAAAAAAATGTGGCATCTATATATAATGGAATACCACATGGTTGTAGAAAATGACAGATTTTAGACATTTGTGGGAAAATGGATGCACTTGGAAAATATAATGTTGAGTGAAACGAACCAGACACACGGCTTGAATACCATATGGTATCTCTCATTTCAGTGAGGCAAAGTACAAATAGAATAATAAAGGATGGATAGAAGGGGACAAGAAGATAGATCTCTGGAAATAGGGAAATGGTTAAAAGGAAAAAGTGTGAAGGTGAGGAGGATGCAAAGGGTAAATAAGTAGAATAAAGGTATGGCTAATAACTTCAATTATTGTACACATTATATGCCATAATGTGAACTAAGATTAATAATATCAATAAGCATTTAAAATGGGATGGGGAATTGGAGAAAAAGGGAGGGAAGAGGAAGGGAATGTAAAAAAAAAAGAAACAAGCTGTGGTATATACATATAACCACTTTCCGAGGTGACTGTAAACTACAAGAACTGCAAACATGTACTAATAAAATTAAAAATTAAAAAAGAAAATAATATGTATTCTATAATTGATGAGTAGAGAATTATATAGTGTCTACTGTGTCATTTTTCTCTTGTGTTTTCTTTTTTTTTTTCATTAAGTTTATTGGTACGTTTTAGGTATACAATGTAGTTACATTCACCATTGGGTACTTGTACCTTTACATGACGTATCTTGGTTCTTGTTTTTCCCCATTCCTCTGGCTTCCCTTCAACCCCTCCAACCTCCCTATTTACAAAGATTTTGTTTCCATTTTTTCCTTTTAATCATATTTTCCTTTCCCCTACCCCTCCACTTCTCTTGATGTGTGAAATTTTTCAATAAATTAGTTTAAATCATGAGTCTCTACTTATCTTTGAAATTACTTAGAAAATATTGATATTCCCAACTATACAGATTTCAAGTTTATAAAAATTTTGAAAAAGGGCCGGGGATTTAGCTCAGGGTTCGGTGGCCTGCCTTGCAAGCGCAAGGACCCAAGTTCGATCCCTGGTACAAAAAAAAAAAAGAAAAAGAAAGAAAAACACACACTATGCAAGTGAAAAAACTTATTTAATGTTTTAGATTTTCATTCTTTTGATCTCTATTATTAGGCCCATACAGATTTATGATACTTTGTGTCTTCTTGAAGAATTGACTGTGTAAAATGCCCCTCTTTATCTCTGAGTATACCCATATTATGCAATCCATTTTGTCTATTAGTAAAAAAAAGTTTAAAATGAAAAAGTCACTTATTTTTATTTTAATGTAATACCAATAGATAGCAATAAAGAAAATATTAAAACACATTCTTAATACTATGAAAAAATTTAGTTTCATTACAAAATAGAGAATAATAATAGTTAATACATTGTATATAATAATGTTAAAAGAATGGGAAAAATGTTACATAGGCAAAAAGGACATAAAGAAGAAACATACAAAAGCACAAAACTTCCTTGTCAATGAATTAAGAGAAACTAGTAGTATAAATGAAATAAACTAGTATATATATTAAAATATTTTTGAAACAATGAAATAGCTTGGAGAATTATATAGACTTCTGCCTATTTCCTAATTATCTGTATTTTATTTTGCTCTTTATGTATAATTTGTTTCTCATATAAAAGAAAGTATGCAATATTTATGTTTGTGTGTCTGACTTATTTCACTTAACATTATGTTCTAAACTTGCATCCGTTTGCCTATGAATGACTCATTTATCTTTCTTTATGGCAGAGTAGTACTCCATTGTGTATAAATATCCCATTTTCTTTATTCATATTTACTAACATTTATCTTCTCCAATGATCCTCATTCCTTTGCATACCCAAGTTTTAAGCAGGTGTCATTTTCTTTAGTATGAAGAACTTCCTTTAATATCTTTTATAACATGAGTTGCCCATGATGCATTCTTTCAATTTTAATTTATCTGAAAAAGTCTCATTTCTTTGAAGGTTATTTTTGCAAGACATAGAATTCAAGATTGACTACATTTTACTTTCAGTACATTTAGAATGCCATTTCAGTGATTTATGGATCATATGGTTTATAAAGAGAAGTCTATTGATTCTTATCTTGCTCTTCTGTAGATAATGGTTTTCTCTCCCCCCCAGCTGCTTTTAATATGCTTTTATCACAAAATCTCAGATATTTGCTTATGATACATCTCATTTTAGTTTTCTTGGGGTTTATTGGGTTTTGTGTTCATTTGGTTTCTTCAGTTTAGTTGATCTGCATATATAGGATTCATTACATTTAGAAAATTTTTAAAGTTTTGGAAAACTTTCAGACTATTATTTTCGAATAGTTTACTTTCTCCTGCTTGCTTACTGGGATTCTAGTTATACTATGTTGGGCTACTGGCTATCTTTATTGTTTTTAAGTGTGTTCTTTTTCTTCTGGGCTTCATTTTGGGTAATTTTTATTGCTATGTTTTAATCTGTAGTGCATAATCTGCTGGTATCCTCTTCAGTGAAATTTCTATTCCACATGTAGCTTTCAGCTCTGTAAGATGCATATGGTTCTTTTCATATCTTGCATCTCCTTTCCATTGTATTCATATTTGTTTTTAAATCAGTGAACATATTAAGCATATTGAAAATAAATGTTTGGGGGCTGGGGATTTAGCTCAGTGGTTCAGTGGCCTGCCTCACAAGCGCAAGGACCTGAGTTCGATCCCTGGTACCAAAAATACCAAAAAAACAAAAAAAGAAAATAAATGTTTGGCTTTCTTAACTCATTATTTTATCATCTCTGCTATATATGTCATTGATACATATGTTATCATATATCATATATGTATCATAGATTATATATACCATTTATATGTTATTGATTATATGTGTTACACTGATGAGTTTGCCATTTTGTCATATTCCTTTAAAGAATATTAGATTTTGATCTAAAAAAAATCAAGTTACTTGTGAATGAGTTTGATATTTAGTATACTTGTTTTTATTTCTTTTAGAGTAGGTCTATGAGCCCTATCATTAATTTAGACTCACTACTAAGGTATACCTTTCTTGGAGTTTCTATGAGAAATTTTTCCTTCTATGAGATGTTCCATGTATTTAATGAGTATTCATCACTCAGGTTTTGTGAACAATTTCCATCCCTGTGTAAGCATGAGGAATTATTTGGCTAGTAGCTTTCTTTTTTCTTTCTTTTTTTTTTTTGTTGTTGTTGTTTTTTTTGTTTTGTTTTTGTTTTTGTTTTTGTTTTGTTTTGTACCAGGGATTGAACTCAGGTCCTTGTGCTTGTGAAGCAGGAACCAGAACCACTGATCTTAATCCCAGGCCTAATAGCTTTCTTTATCAGTTCCTTTTTTGTTAGTAAAATTAAATATCTGAGGCTGGTTCACATTATAATAAAGAGATTTATTTAGCTCACATTTTTAGAGGTTCAACAGTATGGCACCAGTGTTAGATCAGTTCTGCTCTTATAAGAACCTCATGGAGATACCTAAAATGTACCAGTAAACTTAATGAATTAAAGATTAAAGAAGAACCTCATAGAGGATTATCTCACAATTATCTCTGGCAGGACCACATGCAGGGGTGAGAGATCCTGTTACAAGATAGGAGGCCAAATAGTAACTGGGGTCTAATATCCAGTGAGAACTATGTTGAGGCCAACTGAGGCCATATCCTCAGTGACCAAAAGGACTCCCATGAGGTCCCACCTGTTAATGCTTCCAACACCTCAATACCCCCTACACTGAGGACCAAGCCTCCAGTACATAACCCCTTGGAGGACAAAGCACATCCAAACCACAGTGCTGCCCTATGATTCCTTATTCTTCAGAAATTTTTATTTTGTAGCCTGTTGGGGTATTACCCTATACAAGCGCAAACTATAATTCAGCCAAAGATCTAAGCACAACTCTACAAAGTTTTTTAGTGCTCTTTCTCTGTATAGTTTCTTCCTCTCTACCCCACACATTTCAGCTATCTTGGTTTTTCCAGTCTCCTCAACTCAGCAATATTATGAGGATTTGGGGGAAATTCTCCATTTGTGTATGATAAAAATCAGTGCATGCAGGCTTACCTCCCTTATAAGCTTACTGTGCTTGTCTTTCGATCTCTACAGTAAAAAGCTGGTGCAATTACAGGGCTTATTTTGCTTCCCTATTTTTTGGTGTCACCACCCTATAATGTTACAGTCTGATGTTGGAAACTGGTTTTTCCCTCTATATATTTTATTTAGTTTTCTAATTTTGGGGGGAAAATAGGAAGTTTTTAACTTTGTTACTCTCATTGTCAAAGCAGAAGGCTGCACTATGTTTTTAGTGAATCATATTAACATTTGGAAACAAGTCAATTTGAAAAAAAATACAAATTTAATGGTTTAAAACAACACAAAATTATTATCTTATAGCTCAAAATCATTTATAGCTCAAAAGCCCACTACAGGTTCCATTATGAGGAAAACAAGGTGTTGGCAATCTTACATGGCTTCCTGGAGATTCCAGCAGTGGACCTGTTTCTTTGCCTTTTACAGCTTCTAGAGGACCCCTTCCTTCACTTTCAAAAGCAGAAGCACTTCCTTGCTCTTGTCTTTCTACATCCTTATGTCCAACACCTTTTTCCTTAATCAAATCTCCTTCCAACTCTCCTGCTTCCCTCTTCCATTACTGAAGGCTTTTGTGTTTACAAGGGTCCTCCCAAATAGTCCAAGTTAATCTTCCTATATTAAATTTAGCTATTTAGGAATCTTAGTTTACTTGCAACACTAAATCTTTGCCATGTAACCTAACATATTCACCATTATGGGGATTATGATAGGGACATCTTTGGAGGTCTGTCTACCTGCCACAAAGGACAAATAAACAATCCACCATCATATCTTGCAATCTTGACATTAGATTTGCTTCAAACCTCAAATCCCAAAAACGTAACTTCTTATGCAACTTTTAAACCCTGCTGTTCACCCCAGCACTTGATCGGAGCAGACTGGTGAGCACAGCCAAGCAAATGCAGGGAGCTAAGCAGATTCCCCACACTCCAGCACCCTGGGCCTTTATCAAAGCAGACCAGTGAGGACTGCCCAGCTGCAACAGTCACCCCTGCGGCATTCCCCGAACCCCCATGCTGTTGGACCTCCTAGTGGTGCTGGTACCTGGATCCATACTGCAGAGGCACAGGTGGTCATAAAGGTCACAAAGGCCATTTTACTGAGCTCCAGAAGATAGAATAGATGTGAACAACTGCAGTAAAGACACATCAGACCTCCATAGTTGGTAAGTTGGAGGGATCACCACCTTCCATCAGAACTTGGGCTATCTTCAGGGGAAGGGAAGCTGGAACCTGCCACAGAACCTTTCAGAGTTTAACTCTGTAGGAGTCAGGGAGCTCAATTTAGGCCTTGCAGCCAGAATTCAGCCTGAATCTCAGGGTCTGCCATTGGCTAGCTGAGACTAATTGACTTAGTTCTGCACATTGCAGCCCACATTGTCTATTATGACAGCAGAGATATACCCTGAAAGAGGCCCTTCAAATTTTTTTTCTTTTCCTCTTAATTTTCAGTTTTTACTTTAAAAATTCTATTTTTTATCACTCTTCAAATTCTTCCTTTTTTCTTTCTTCTTTTTCCTACTCAATCACTTGCTTTCCCACATTGTTCTTTATCTCCATTTTTATTTCTGTTCCTGATCTAATTCAGATTTATTTCTTTTTCTTTTCTTATCTCTTTTTTATTCTCTTGATTCAAAGGAAAGTGAGTATGATTTATAGCTTCCCTATTATTATTAAGTTGTCCTATTCTTGCCTTTGTTCTTTCACTCTGTATTTTCCTCTTGTCTTCAACAGTTTCCTAAAGTTTGCATGATCCTGTGTCCTCTGGTTTCACTTGAAACGTTCTCATATTCTTCTACTTATCTATTCCTCTTCTCCCAACTGCTTCTAAGTCACCAGCCTGAATGGTAAAGTTGCCATATTGAAGAGTTTATTCACTATGAACATATATTGGGCTGGCCCTCAATTTTGATTTAATTCACATGGTTAAAATGATAGATTAATAACTACCATAAATTGTCAATTTATAAGCTGATCTTGCTGCTATGTTGTTGCTGATTATATCAATTGGGCTAAAGGGTTATGATTGATTTAATCAGTTGTCCTTTCTGATATTATGAAAACGAGAATGTCTCTAAATCATTAGAGACTCAAAACCTAAAGAGAAGCTATATCAAGAAGATCAAAGTACTAACCCAGGAATTAAACCAAGGACAACATCAACAACAAAAATAAAAATGAAAAAACACTTAAGCAAAGCACAAATACAGACTTCCAGTTCACCAACAGCAAATTCTAGGTGATATGAGGTGGAAAAGTCTGACAATCAACTGCCAGAACACCCTGAACTCACAGCACAGGAAGTAACAAACAGATCTAACAGGCTCCAGAAAAATTCAAAATGGAAATAATTCCCCAGATAACTGCAGAGATGGTGAGCACAATGAAAGACATTATTAGAGACTCAAGAACAGAAACAGGAAAAAAAAAATAGATGAGTTCAGGACCATGATAGAAGCCATGAATGCCCAGCACAGGAAAGAAATGGAAACCATAAATGGCCAACATAGGAAAGAAATGGAATCCATGAGGTAGATTCAAACAGATATCCAGGAGATTAAAAGTCTACAGAAAGCTTTTGCAACAGAATGAATGAATGTGGAAATAGAATTTCAGATATAGAAGCTAGGATTGTATTCAATAACCATGAAAAGACAGATATCTTAAAAACAGTAAGGGATCATGTGAAATTGATCCAATAACTCTTAGATGAGCAAAGAAGAATACGATAAGCCTGATATGAATCTATGAAGTACCAGTGGAAAGTACAAATGACATAAAAAATGTTCAAGGAATTGATGACAGAAAACCTCCCAAAGAGAGGGTAAGAATCTGACAGATAAGTGAGGCATATAGGACTTCAATTAGCAATGATTAAAAAAAAAAAAAAAAACTACACCTAGACATATAATAGTCAAGATCCTAGAAACCCAACAGAACAACAAAATACTGAAAGCAGTTAGAGAAAAGAAACAAATCACATGCAAAGTAAAGCCCATTAGAATCACAGCAGACTTTTCAGCACAAGCCCTCTGATCAAGGAGAGCCTGGAGTGAGGTATTTCAAGCCCTAAAAGAAAACAACCTCCAATCTAGACTGAAGTATCCTTCAAAACTCTTTTAAAATAGATGGGAAATAAGATACTCCATGACAAAGAATGCTGAGAAGCATCATGAATACCAAACCAGCACTCCAAACAGTTCTAAACAATATCCTAGAAAAAGACAATGAAGGTCACAACAACATGAGGCCCAACAGAGCAAATCAATAAGGTAAGGCAAGAAAATAAAGGGAGAGGGGGAAAAATTTAAAAGGGCCAAGGGCAATAACATGACAATGATAAGGCAGTACATATCAGCTATAACCATCAATATCAATGGCCTCAATTCATCAATCAAAAGAAATAGAAAGGATTAAGAAGCAAAATCCAATACTATGCTGTATATGAGAAACACACTTAGTAAAAAAAGAAACTCTGAGACTGAAAGCAAAAGTATGGAAAACAGTTCTGCATGTGACAGTAGCCCAGAAAAAAGCAGAGATACCTATCTTATTCACAGACAAGTAAATTTGAAACCCAAATTTATTTAGAGAGACAAAGAAAGCCACTACATCCTTATAAAGGGAATAATCCAAGAGGAAGAGATGACAGTCATAAATATATATGCACCCAACAAAACAAATATTAAGGGACATGAAAAACTAAATAAGCATTAATACAATGGTATTGGGGGACCTAAATGCCCCACTGTCACAAATAGATCATCTAGACACAAAATCAACAACAAAATAGTAGAACTGAACCAAGCTTTTGAACAAATGGATTTAATAAACGTCTATGGAGTGTTCCACCCCAGAAAATCACAATATGCATTATTTTCAGTTGCACATGGGTTATTCTCCAAAATAGATCACACACTAGCTCATAGAACTTGTTTAAATAAATGCAAAGGAATTGAAGGAATCCCATGTATATTATCAGACCATAGTGCAATTAAGCTGGAGACCAATAGCATAAGAAACCATAAGAACTTCACAAACACATGGAAATTGAACAACACTCTCCTAAATAATCAATGAGTCACAGAGTATATTAAAGAAGAAATTAGTCAGTTTTTACAAATAAATGATAATGCCAAAACAATACATAGGAATCTACGGGACACAATGAAGGCAGTTCTACATGGAAAATTCATAGCAGGGAATGCCCACACTAGGAAAACAGAGTGAGCTTAAATAAACACCCTAATGATAAATCTTAAGCTCCTAGAAAAAGAAGAGCAAAAGAAACTCAAAGCTTGTACAAGGGAGGAATTATAAATATAAGAGCAGAAATCAATGTAATGGAGACTAAGAGAACAATACAAAAAAATCAATGAATCAAAGAGTCGATTTTTTGAAAGTATAAATAAAATTGATAAATGCTTAGCCAACCCTTTCAAAAAAAAGGAAGGAAAAGGCTCAGATCCATGTAATTAGGTGAAGTCACAACAGAACCAGAAGAAATACAGAGGATCATCAATACCTACTTTGAGAAGCTGTACTCTAATAAAATGGAAAACACAGAAGAAATGGAGAGATTTCTTGATACTTATGAATTACCAAAGTTGAACAAAGAAGATAAAAAAATTCTAAACATTCCAATTACAATCAGTGAAATTGGAAATGTACTTAAAAGTTTACCAACTAAGAAAAGCCCAGGTCCTGATGAATTCACTGCTGAATTCTACAAGCCATTTAGAGAAGAACTACTGCCACTGCTCTTTAAACTTTTCAGTGAAATTGAAAGGGAAGCAATACTTCCAAATTCATTCCTAGAAGTAAGTGTTACTTTAATTCCAAAACCAGAGAAACAGCCAACCAAGAAAGAGAACTACAGGCCAATCTTCTTAATGAACAGATGCAAAAATCCTCAAAAGATGCTGGCAAACAGAATACAGAGGGTCATCAAGAAGATCATGTACCCTGACCAAGTCAGATTAATTCCAGGGATGCAAGGATGGTTTGACATACATAAATCAATAAATGGAATACACTGTTTTAACAGAGTCAAGGACAAAAAAACATATGATCATCTCAATAGATGCAGAAAAAGCATTTGACAACATTCAACACCCATTCATGATAAAATAAACACCTTGAAGAAAATTGGAATAGATGGTCTTTATCTTGATAAAGGCAATCTATGAAAAACAAACAGCTAACATCATTTTAAATGGCCAAAAACTGAAAACCTTCACGTTAAAATCAGGAACAAGACAAGGATGCCCACTATCACTACTCCTGGTCAATATAGTTCTGGAGACATTAGCCACTACAATTAGACATGAGAAATAAATTAAATCAACAAAGATAGGAAAAGAAGAAGTTAAACTGTCATTGATGGCTGATGATATGATACTCTACATAGAAGGACAAAAAGACTCTGCCAAAAGACTTCCAGACTTTATTGACTCTTTCAGCAGAGTAGCTGGATACAAGGTCAACTTTCAAAAATCAATAGCCTTCTTGTACACAAATAAGACTCGCTGAGAGAGAAATTAGGGCAACAATTTCTTTCACAGTATCATCCGAAATAATGAAGCATCTAGGAATCAATCTAATGAAGAAAACAAAAGACTTCTACACTGAAAACTATAGCACTCTGAAAAAAGAGATCGAAGAGGATATAAGAAAATGGAAAGATATCTCTTGCTCCTGAATAGGAAGAATCAACATAATGAAAATGGCCATACTACCAAAACTGTTATACACATTCAATGCAATCCTGATTGAAATTCCAACAGTATATTTCACAGAACTAGAGAAAATAATCCAAAAATTCATTTGGAACCAGAAGAGATCTAGAATAGCAAAAGCCATTCCAGGCAACAGAGACATGACAGGGGGTATCACAGTCCCCAACTTGAAACTGTACTACAAACTAAAGTGATAAATACAGCATGGTATTGCCAATGAAAAAGACCCAAGGATCAGTGGAAGAGATTGGACGATATAGAAACAACTCCAGATGTACTCAGCTACCTCATCTTTGACAAAGGAGCTAACCATCCTCAGTGGAAGAAAGATAGCCTCTTCAATAAATTGTGTTGTAAAGACTGGATTTCAACCTGCCAAAGATTAAAATTAGACCCTTATCTTTCACCATGCACTGAACTAAAATCCAATTAGATTAAAGTTCTAAATTTGAAAAGAGAAACACTAAACTTGCTGAAAGATAAGTTAGGTATAACTCTCAAAGACAATGGCAAAGGAAAAGACTTTATGAACAAATTCTCAGTAGCATGGGAACTAACACAAAGATTCAACACCTAGGGTATCATCTTATTAAAAAGCTTCTGCAATACAAGAGAAAATACCAACAGAGCTAAGAGACAACCTACAATGTGGAAAAAAATTTAGAAGTTGCTCCTCAGAGAACTCAAAAAGATCAGGCCCCCCAAATATAAAGACCCCATTCAAAAATGGGCATCTGCAATGAAAAGATATTGCTCAAAGAAGTAAAAGCAGCAAATAAATACATGAAAAAATGTTCAACATCACTGGACATTCAAGAGATGCAGAGGAAAACAACAGTGAGGTTCCACCTCACCCCAGAAAGAATGGCTGCTATCAAGAATTCAACCCTGTTGGCAGGGTTGTGGGGAAAAAGGAACCCTTCTCCATTGTTGGTGGGAGTGAAGACTGGTGCAACCACTGTGGAAATCAATACTGAGATGCCGCAAAGAACTAGGACTAGAGGTTTCATTTGACCCAGGTATCCCTCTGTTGGGTATCTTTACAAGAAAATTAAAAGAATCATACTACAGTGATATATGCTCACCCCTTTTTATAGCAGCACAGTTTGTAATAGTTAAAACTTGGAAACAGCCCAATTGCCCATCAGTTAAAGACAGAATACAGATGTAGTTTTTCTATAAAATGGAGAACTACTCAGCCATAAGAATGAGAAACTAGAGTCAGTCATGGAAAAATGGATGAATATTGAGACCATACTCTTATGTGAAATAAATAGGACACATATTTATAAATGCCGAATAGTTTCTCTGATGTAAAAAACTAAAAATGTGAATAAGATACAAATTGTATAGTTGATAATGTGAAAAGGGCTAAAAAAGGAGCTAAAGGTTGTGCTGTAAAGACGAGGGGAAGTGGGAAGGGTAGGGGAAAGGTAATAAGGGGGAAGACAAAATATGAGAAAAGAAAAAAATGGAAACAAAGCTTTCGTAAATAGGGGAGGGTGGATGGGGTGAAAGGAGGGCAGGGGTATGGGGAAAAAATGAGAACCAAGATCTGTCGTATAAAGGTACAAGTTCCCAATGATAAATGTAACTGTAATGTATACTGGAAAAAGTACCAATGAATTATATGCAAAAGACTTTATTGAAGCATAAAAATTAATTTTAATTTATATTTTTGGTAATTGAAGATGTGAAGACAAAATTCTCATATTGGCTATTTTATTTCTGTTAATATATTCACAAATTATATTAAATATGGATAAGTAGATATAGACAGTCACTATAGTTCATCTCAAGTATAGCAGCACCAGATTTTACTATAAAGCCATGTGCTTATGTGAATGCAGTTTCTCTTTCAAGATCTTTCTGCTTTGTATTTCATTATATTCTTGTGTGTCATGTATGCCAACATCTAGTGTCTTGATCTCAGGTATTGTATTCACAGCTGGGAATATGGTCTCAGAAAGATGCTACAAGGTCAGGTTGAGTTTTCTAGTGCAGTTAGGAAAAGCTACTAAGACTAAGATCCTGTTACTTTATGTTTTGCAGTATGACAGATTGCAAGAGTATACAAAGTAAATAATAGATCTCCATATGAGGAGAAATTGGCAGAGTGTCTCAGACAAGTCAGACTGCTTGCTCCCTTTCATTTTTCTCATCTCTGTCTTCTCACTTTGCAACTTCCTTGAACATGCTCCTCTGTGGCTGGCTCGATTTTCTTCTGTACATTTCTGAGATTGTAGACATCAGAGCTTTTAATTCTTTTTATCCACTGTTCCTCAGTAGAACTTGTTTATGACGACATCAGGTACACAATAGGTGCTGAAAAAACATTCAATAAACTAATAAATGCCTCTCACTTTCCTGAAGCTAGTGCCATCCTCCAGGAAATGCTTGGCAACTTTCACATGAATGTATGGTATTTTCAAAATCACTTTTGTGAAACATTATTCTTTCAGATCTTGTGTAATGTTATGGGAATAAATTAATTAATATAGAGAATATTAATGGTAATTATGGGTGTGAGTGCAAAAAGGGAGACTCTTGAAAATCCTTCCAGAAAGTGGCAGATTCTACAAAACCAATCAAGTGAAAATATTCCCTCAGTTTCCTTCGATTCCAAATGTGATGATGTTGTCACCCTGTCACTTTGATATCACAGTGACAAAGCATCCTGACCCCTTGACTGCATCTTATGAACTGCCACATGAATGGGAGAACCAGCTTAATAAGCTCCCTGCTTGGGTAGTGTTGAGATTTCCTACACTTCTCCTTTCTCATTCCAACCTGTTCTCATTGGCCTCCATCTTTCCTCACCTGTATTCTCTTCTTTCCGAAACTTTGTAAGTTGCCACACCAGAATATGGCCCATCTATTAGCTTCATGATTGCTTCATATGACTTCATCTGTTACTAGATATCATCATAAACTAATTTTTTAGTGCTTACATGTGGTAACAACCATCTGACAAATAAAACAAAGTAACTATTCTCTTACAAAGTAAAATATGCAAAACTAGTGTAGAAATTTGGATCTCAGATTTTTCTGAGATAAGCACAGTATTTTTAATAACTGGCCGTTTTTTACATATATAACTATCCAGAGTTCCGTATTAGCTTGAAAAATTAGAAAATTTGGCAACAGAGGGTCTCAGCAATCAGAATGAAATAGTGCCTGTACTCTCCAGTGTGGCCCTGTTCCCATAACTTCCTCCTAGCTTCCTCTTCACCTGGTTGACTCACTTAAATACAAGAGCCCTAGACCAGATGAAGGTACGAGGGAAGCCAGGTGTTACAGAAAGGCCCAGCAGCATTTCTGACACCTCCATAGCATCTGCGAGAAAGTGGAGGCAATGAATATTTCTTAAGTACCAAGTATGTGCCAAATGATCTCTGCTACCAAAGAGCTCTCATTCTAGGAGGAAACACAGATAAGGAAACAAGTGGCTGGTGTACAATAAGACCCACACCATGACCCAGGTGAGGAACAGCTTGTTTACAACCAGCATTCTCCTAAGCAGGCACAAACAGTGCTTCCAGTAGCAAACAAAATAAACTCAGATATGGGAATCTGTATCCAGGAAAAAACTCAAAAACGAGAGGAGCCTGTCGCGGCAAGGCAGGAATAGAAATGACCTAGGTTCTCCATACCTTGACTTCCTCATCTACAAATGGGGATATTAAAATGCCTCTAATTAAACTGCTGAGAAATAATTTTGTGTTAAATGAGTTGATGTTAAGCCTTTAGAGAGTGTTAGTACATATCAAATGGCTAAAGATGCTAGGTAACCATTATGATTACTGTAATAAATTTTAAGATAGAAAAAAAAATTAAGATAGAAATCCAAGGTAGGAACTTAAGTTATGGTGGTGATGAAATGAGGAAGTGGGGGTGTGGAAGACCAAGCCAGACTTGGTTACAGGAAGCATGCACAGTACTCAGACAGTATTCAGACAAGAGGGACTGTATCTACCTTGCAGAAGTAAAGAGCTTTTGGCCTAGGAAACCTACCAACCTGAGGAGACTTTTGCCTTTCTGCAAGACTTTCTTCTATGAAAGTAGGAAAGGCACCTCTTGTTTGATGTTTCTTGGCACGTGCTATAAAAGTCTGACTCTTAGTAGATCGGTAAATGTTTATTAAAGGATTAAAGATGTGAACAGATGAGGAAGGGTCCTAGTTAAGGGTCTGAACAGATCTATAAGCAAACAGTGTGTGCTCCCTATTTAAACAATTTCTTTGTACTCATAGTTTGGGGGTAAAACTATCCTCTGTGCCACTGTTAGTCATTTACAAAATCGGTTTCTTTGCTTTATTTTTCTTTTTAAAAAAATTCCCAGGCTACCACTTTTCCCTGCTCAAATTTGGATTCACTCAGGATGAGTCTTATTATTTAAATATCTTATCACAAAAGACACAAATCGCTTACAGAAGCAAAGAACAGCAACCTTTTTCTCTTCTCTGTCCTTCATGTCCCATCCTTAAATGGCAGAGAGGAGAGGTGGAGCCATGATGTTGCCAAAGGAGACAGCACTATCCTTCTGGACAAATGTGCCTGCTCCAGAGCCTGAGCTGTTGTTGTTAAAAGACCATCTTGCTTAAGATAAATGTTTTGCTCAAAATCGTTTCAACTCTTGTCTAATACATGCTGCCCTATGGCATGACTCTTTTACCCTTTTTTGATATTGCCAACTTCCCCCTCTGGAGCTAACAGCCTGTTTACCAGACATGACACCAGGGACCTAGAAATCCCAAAAGCTAGGGCCTGGGCTCTGAGCACAGTCGCCTAGTGTGTTTTCCTGAAAACCCTTACATGCATAGTAAGATTATTTACACCAGGGCCTGATTTTCTCTCCCTCCCAAAGTCCTTCTACTATAGGGAAGAGGGAATTTGGATAGAATTTTCCTAACCAAGAAACTTTCCAAGAAAAATGACATTTTCTCCTTCCTATATTGGCTTGTATTTGAATAACACCTGTCCTCAATTCTTTGCCTGATTAGTGCAATTTATAAACAGATGAGATTGACAGCTACCTTATCATTAGGGTTCGAGGGCACTTGGAATATTTCCTAAGACTGCTTACTCTACTTACTCAAAGTGTAGGTTCTAAACTATCAGTGCTCAAACTTTAGCACCTACCAGATTTATGGGGTGGGGGTGTTAAAACACAGGTTGCTGGCTTTAAATAATGCCCCAACCAGTTTTCCATTTTATAGGTCTGTGGTACAATCTACATAATAATTTACATTCATAATAAGTTCCTAGATGATACTGATACTGGTAATTTAGGGAGCATGCTTTGAGAATCATTGCCCTCCTAAAGTATATACTCAAGACCAGAAAAACTAATCACAGAACCAGAGGAAAAAATGTGTTCCATGTGAAATATAAGGATTTCAAATGAGATCTTCAAAATGCAAAGACCCATAACTGTATAACTAATATTCAACTGGGTACTAATCAGTTTGAGGAAACTACCTAAAGCTGAAGAAAGAACAACCTAAAACTATTAAGAGTCTAGCAACTATCCCAAGAACAGGAATAATGCCCCTTTTTACCCACAAAAGTGGGAAATCTCAGGATTCAAGGGGCATTTGGTAAAGCACATAGAAGGGTATTGTTGCCTCAGTGATAGAGAATAACTTACTACCCCTATACTGAAGAATGCTCCAGTCCCACCTATCCAATCTGAAGTGCATGAACCAAAAGGTCTAAACTGTTTTCTAGTAACTGAACTGCAACCCAAAACGAAGTTTAAGAATACTTACAGGTATCCAATGAGGTAAATTCCACAATGTCTACCATCCAATAAAAAAAAGAAGCAAGAAAATATGATCTGCAATGAGAAAAAACTGAATTCAAACTGCCTCACAGTAGACATAGATATGAGAAATAGCAGGTTAATACATTAAAGCAATTATGACTCTATTCAATATGCCCACACTGTAATTAAAGAAATGTAATTTAAAAAAAATACTCAAATTGAACTACCAGTGGTGAAAACAAAAGCATTTGAGATGAAAACTATATGAGATAAAAGGCAGATTGGACATTTCAAACAAAACTCAAACTAATTTCAGAATTGAACTCAAAGACCGATACAACAGTTTGTAAACAGCTAGAACTTGGAAACAGCCCAACTGCCTATCAACTGGAGACCGGAAAAAGATGTGATTTTTTTTTTTTATAAAACAAAGTACTACTCAGCCATGAAGAATGAGAAACTAGAGACATTTCTAGTTAAGTGGATGCACATTGAGGCTATACTCTTAAGTGAAATAAATAGGACACGTGTAAATACCGAATAGTTCCTCTGATGTGAAAAACTAAAAGTTTAAGTAAGAATCGAAATGTTTAATGATATTGTGAAATAGGAAGAAAATGTCTAATGAAGTAGGGGAAATGGGAGGGGTAGGGGAAAGGAAAGAGGGGAAAAGAAAAAACATGAAAAGGAAAAATATGAAAACAAAGTCTCTAAAATAGGGAAGGGTGGAAGAGGTGAAGGGAAGGCAGGGGTATGGGGAAAAAATAAGAACCAAGATACATTATGTAAAGGTACAAGATCCTAGTGATGAATGTAACTGTATTGTATACCTAAAATGTACCAATACACTTAATGGGGGAAAAAGCAAAACAATCTATTTAAAACACAACAGAGAAAGAGAAAATACAACAAGTGAACTGTGGGACTTCAAGAAGTCTAATACAGTGCAACTGAAGTCTCCAAAGGAAAGAAGAGGGAAAAGGAAGGACATTTTGTACATAGAAAAACAAAGATAAGGATGACAGCAGATTTCTCAGAAGAAGCAATGTAAACAAGAAAATAGTAAATAGTGTCTTTACAGGACTGAGAGAAAAATGTTCACATGTGAACTCTATGCCCAGCAAAAACATGTGGAGAGAGAAAAGGAAGCAAAGCGGAAACAATTCATTATCAGCAGATTCACACCACAAGAAAAGTTAAAAGCAAAAAGACACGAAGCCGGGTTGAAGTATGGATTCACACAACAGAAAGAAGGGCCCTGGAAATGGTAACTAAGTTAATAAATACTTATTTTTTTCAGTGCTGGAGATTCAACCCATGGCCTGGAACCCGCTAGGCAAATGCTCTACCAGTGAGCTATAACTTTGGTGCCAGATTTTTAAATTATTACTTAAAAACTTGAAACTTATGATGCAGGTTTTTCTGGGTAGCTGGTGAGACTAACTCCTCACATTCTTACACTAACCAAAATAAAGGAAACACCAAAGGGCTGGGAAAGACTACATGAAGCCAGGATGGTTTCGTCTTCAAAATGAAAATTTTTTTTTTTCAAAAGAATCTTGAGTGACATAATAAGGGCCATGTTTAGTGAGGTACAGCAGTAATTATGTAGTCAGCTTTTAGAGTTCAATTCACTTTTAAGAAGCTGTTCACTTTCTGGATATAAGATATATTGTTAAATATATAATATTGATTTATTATGTAAAATTGTCAAGAAATGAAATCTGAAGTATAAATGTTGGAAAATAAAACTGCTGAAATAACAAGTACTAATTCACTTAAACCTCCCAACAACTATGAAATAGTTCCTGTTATTATACCCATTTTACAGAGGGCAAAACTAAAGTACAAAGCAGTAAGGTGACTCACCTCAAATTAGACAGGTACTAAATAGCAAGACTGGTATTATCATGTAAGCACCTGGTCATAGATTTGTTGTTCTTAATATTTATGGTATATTGCAAAGACATGGATCTTGAAAATGGGAGAGAAAATATTTTTTTTTAATTAGAAGATCAACCCAGAGGATCTAATAACCAAATAAGAGGAGCTCAATATAGCAAGAACTGTGGAGACAAATCCTAAAAATTCTGTTGAGGAAAAAAAAAATATGTTACAAAGATTGACAATGAGAACACAATACACTTCTCAACATCAACAGAGAATGCTGGATGATATAAGAATACCTCCAAAATTCTAGAAGCCCAACCGAGACTTCTATATTCCCAAACTCTTAGGCATGAAGACCTGAAAATTTGGCATTTTCAGATCTGAAAGGTCTCAAAAAATATACTCCCCACACACTAATTCCTAAGAACTGCCTGGAAGATGTACTTTAGCAAGACAAGGGAGTAAATGATAAGATATTGGCTTATCATGGGTCACACACAGGAAAAGCCTGGAGAATTCATAACTGCCAAGACAGCCCTCAGGAAAGCAGCAGTGACAGGTCTAGCGTGCGCAGTCCATCCAGACAGGATCAGGACACAGGAGGAGATTTCTGGAGAAACATTAGATTTCCTTGTATACTTTGATCAACAATTTATCAACAATTTATTAGAGCATTTGGTAAAGAATTAATGATAGTACACTGAAAACTTGGTTAACGCAGTAAGAAAACAACTGACTAAGAAAATAGCTGCACAGGTAAAAGAAATGTCCTTATTGGTGTATAATACTGAGTGATATTAAAGTGGGCATTCATTTAGCCCAAAATTCGGAAAAGCTCTAGGAAGAGATTTTTGCCTGTATTTTTTTTCATTGCTTTTTTTCCCTTGGCAATTAGCTGTTACTGGCTCATATTTGGCACCCAATTAATATTTATTCAGTCTATGGATGGAAACAGGAAAGATGTGTGAATGTGTGTAGGATGAGGGCGAGAAAAAGCTTATGATAGTGACATCCTCTTCTTGCATTGTCTACAACTCAAAATAAAACCAAGGAATATGTAGGGGTAATAAGGCTATTTTTGAAAAAACAAAGGCAAAGACCAGAAGAGATTAGTTTAAAAAAGACACAGTAGTTGCCATTGGGGAGGGAGTAAATGGAAATGTGAAACAGCAGCAGAATGCTGTGCTTTTATTATAAACTTTGAAGAACTATTTTTAAAAATGACATGTATAACTTAGGAAAAATTAAAATGATAAATTCACAAAAATAATTATTAACCACCCACCAAGATGCTTGGTAATTATCAGACTGACCTAAACTCCCAAAAGCAGTACAAAATTGTCTTTCCTTCAACATTCCAAAATATTCTCAGCATAGAGTTGGCAAATCCAGAAAATATGAAGAAATAACCCAGCACAACACCATTCAAAGAGTCACTTTAAATATTTTGGTTCAACTGAGTAATTTTTCTAGGTATTTTTTTCAGCAACTGTCTGCATACGTAGCTTTTTTTTTTGGGGTAGCAGAGATCAAACTCGGGTCCTTGCACTTGTGAGGCAGGCAGCAGCACCAATGAGCTAAATCCCTGGCTCTCCTAACATGTTAGTATTCAGAATTCATTTCTGAAAACGTTGAAACAAAGGAGAATTTGCTGAAAAAACAAGAAGTCAACCTCACTCCTCAAAGAATACCATTTTGCTATGCATATTCCACTGGGGAAAAAAATCAATGACATTATTTTGATGCAAAAGAGAAAGTGAAAAGAATATGTCATTTCTTTTAACAAGCAGCAGCACACAGTATACATATTAAGACCCCAGGTGTTGCAATGAAGTCTGGGGATCAATTCCCAACTCCACCGCTTTTGGATTGTAGGATAGACAGCATCACAATATTATAAAGGCAAACAAAATAATCGCACCTATCTAATAGTGTTTCTATGAGCAGACCCTGTTCAATGATGAGCAAATGACCTAGCATATGGTGAGTGTTTAGTAGATATAGCTTTCAGTTTGTAATTACTGTGATTTCAAAAATACCTAGTAGATGAAATGAACACCACTAGATAAAGAACCAACTGTAACAAGCCAAACACAAGGTGTCATCCGTGTGATGGGAAGGAAACCTCTCTGGTACTTGGCACTCAGTATTTGTCAAAGAAATGAATCATGGATGTACTTGAAATGTCAAAGCAATAGAGTTCTTGCATGGTTGTAGTGGCATCATCAACTTTCAGATTGAGAAATGGGTATGAGGAGAGGACCATGGTTATTTAAAGGGATCCGGTTAGTGAAGACTGTCAAGACGATTGTACATCAGGAACATCTAAGAGTACCTGTCTTCACCTCTTGAAATACATGAATTAACTAGGTCTTGAAATACTGTCTCCCAGGTCCCTGACAGTATGGCAGCTACTTTCTTCTGGAAAGAAAGCTTTGGGGCCAATGAAGTGCTCAGACATGACACACACATCTAGTGATGGAGAGTTTTTTAGGGCTTTCCAATTTAAGTGGAGAAATTATTGTTAATTTAGAGACAGGGATGAGAAGCAACAAGATCAACTCCTTTGGGGAGAAGGTAACTTTCTAGAAAAAAATGAGATTAGTCCAGAGCATGGGTCACTTACTCATTATTATGGAGAATAGTTAACTAGGTCTACCAATTAATAATTGAGAAAAAGACAACATTAAAGTTAGAATGATAGCAACTGGAAGAGTTACCTGCACTCAGGCTGACGACGTGCAAGAAGAGAAGCGGTAAAACTGAAAACATACAAGTTGAAAAGAGAGTACGCTCAGAGTTCCACTGGCTAGAGCTGATGCCTCAGAGTTGAGGTGACCACTGCAGCCAGAGCTCTGCCTTCTGTGAAGGCGACCTGACCAGCTGGTGCCAATGTCTGGGAGGTGTCAACAGAGCTATTTCTGCAAATATGAGGGCAACTGCAAACCGGACTGAGAAACTGCTGCCACAAAAAGTTACTGCAAGTGCCAAGGTAAAAAGAGCGGAAGGTGATGCTGGCAGACTACAGAAGACCAATAGGAGCAAATCTCTTCTCTTTCTGCCTTGCTGGCTCCCTCTAATGCCGCCCACCCCATGGCAGAAGCAAACTGGTGGAGTCAGCCCCCGTGCCTCACAAAGTGGTGAATAAAAGGGTGAGCTTCAAGCTTAAGGATGATTGTTTCTTATCTGGTACAATGCCTACAAGATATTGTCTACCTGTGTTTTCTTACAAATCCTTTGAAATAGGACATCTCCATTATATTAAAAAGCAACTAGGGGTGGGATAGGAGAGTAGCTCAGTAGTGAGCACTTTCCTAGCATGTGCAGGGCCCTGTGTTCCATCCCCAGCTCTGCAAACAGAAAAAAAAAAAGAAACAAAACCACGCCAGATGTGATGCCACAGCCCTGTAATCTAGCTATTTGGGAGGCTGAAGCAGAAAAATAAATCTGAGGCCAGCCTAGACAACTTAGCAAGACCTTGTCTCAAAATAAAAATTTTAAAAAGGGCTGGGACTCTATCTCAGTGACAGAGCACTTATCCAGCATGTACAAATTCTGTGTTCAATCCCTAGTACAAAAAGAAAAGGAAAAGAGATGCTCAGCCAGATGCAACAGTACATGCCCATAATCCTACTGCTTGGGAGATTAATACAAGATCTCTTAGGCTGAGGATTTAGCTCAGTGGCACCACACCTGCCTCACAAACACAAGGTTCTGAGTTCGATCTCAAGTACCAGAAAACAAAAACAAAACAAGAAGGATCTCTTAAATCTGAATTTGAACCAGTGTGGTCAACATAGTGAGTCTTTCTCTTTCTCTCCCCGCAACCCCCGCAAGTAAAGGTCTTAAAGAATTTCACAAACCAACTGTGTCCTCACCCCAGTCTTTTCAGTGGCTTCTGTGCAGCCAAAGAATGTGGCCCAATACAAATGAAGGTCACCTCTGAGGACTGGAAAGCCAGAGATGTGACTTTGATCTTAGAATCAAAAGGTCTACTCCTGGCACATCAGTAGTCCTCTTAGGGCCCAAATTTTCTCACTAGATATCATGTGAGCCTGCTTTTCTGGAGGGTCTGGCATGTTTCTTCTCATCTCTCCCCAGTCACATCAAATACAGAAATCTTACACATCAGAGTTGGTTTAAAGTCAGTTATTGAAGGGGAAGTCAGATGGTATTAAAGCTGCTTAGAAGCATGGTGAATTTGAGGCCTACACATAACATTTTGGTCTACACAGCCAGATTATCTTCCAAAGTTGGAACAGCACACTCCATAGGTAAGCACCAGATGAGGTCATTGCTGATCATTCAAGGGCCAGGCTGCATGGAAGATGATGATCACTAAATACTAGGCTCACACTAGGTCAGCCCTGAGACCTGTTTATCTACAGCTTGACTTCTTACCACATGGACTCTATAATCAATGAGAAAAATGCCGAGAGCTATTTGATCTGTCATTCTCTCATTATCTCCCTTTTCTTTCTTCCTTTGGCTGCAATTTGTGTACAACACCCAGCAGGATGGCTAAAATGGAAAAGAAAATACTGAGTACTACTGAAAATGTTGAGCAATTCTCATATACAGCTGATGGGCATACACACTGGACAACAGTTTAAGAATGGGTTGGTAATATCCTCCAAAGTGGGGTATGTACTTTATCCTAACCCCAGTGACTCCACTTTTGCTTGTGCACATCCTGTTTGAGTTCCCTTTAAAGAGAACTTACACTATTAGAAGTCAGGAGAGTAGTTAGTCTTCAGGTTGGGGAGTGAGATGGGAGCAGGGGGAAGACTTCTAGGGTACTGGTAATGTTTGTCTTCATCCGGATGCTGTTTCCACAAGGTAACCAATTTAAAAATGTTCACAAAAATTCAGCAGGGCACTGTGACACATGCCTGTAATCTCAGCTACTGAGGCAGGAGGATCACAAGTTCAAGGGCAGCCTGGGCAAGTTAGTGAGACCCTGTCTCAAAATTAAAAAAACAAACAACTAAAGAACAGGAACATATTTCAGTGAGAGAGCACCCCTGTGTTCAATTTCTAGGACTTAGAAGAAATCTACATAAATTTATCAAATTGTGTGGATTTATGTAAATATGCAGTAGTTCAATGAAAGTTAAACATGACTTTATTCTACTTCTGAGTATATGCCAAAAGAACTGAAAGCACGAATCCAAGGAACTATTTGTATACGAATGTTTGTGGCAACGTTGTTCACAGCAGTGAGATGTGGAAGCAATACAAGTTCATCGATGGATGAATAAACAGATAAACACATGGTATATCCATATATGGAATACTACTCAGCCTCAAAAAGGAAGGCAATTTGGACACATGCTACAACATACAACTGTGAAGTCATTATGAAAAGTGAAAAAAGGCAGTCTCACAAGAAGCACAAACACTGTATGATCCCACTTACATAAGAAAGTTAAAGCAGTCATACTCATAGAGGCAGAAAACAGAATGGTTTCCAGGGACAGGAAGGGAGAAATGGCAATTCAGGACTTAACAGAGTTTTACTTTAGCAAGATAAAAGGAATTTGGTTAGTGGATGATGGAGATAGCTGCATGACAATGAGAAAGTACTTAATACTGAATAACTATATACTTTAAAAACTGATGGTAAATTTCATTTTATATGTAATATGAATTGAAATTTTAATTTTAACTTTAAAAAAGTTGACTTGACTCTGTTATATACCCTCCAAGTAAATGCATGCTAATAGAATATTCTACAATTTTACCCTCTTACCTTTTTGGCCTACGCTACCTTTTTAATCCTCTGATGCACAGAAAGTGAAAAGAGCTAAGAATGTACTCATCTGTTCACCTTACAGATGCATAAAACCTCTCCGCACTCACTTGAAGCTTCCAGTGAACAAAATGCTTTGACATCCTTCCTCCCATTTAGGCCCCAAAATTCCTTATGTAAAAGGCAGGTCAGGGAGCTTGTTACCTTTCTTTAAAGTTGGGGAAACACAAGAGAAAAAAATACAGCCAAAAGTAGAAAAGAATAAAACTCAAAAATTTTGATACTGCAGTCAAGATGTAAGATGTTCTCATGGTACCTTCAAGTTCGTTAGCTGCCTTGAAAAGCAAATTCAATTTTCAAGTTAGTTATGCGTATCTACTGTTCCCATAAGAAAACACATTATATTACATAGATGTTACTAATTCATATGTTAAAAATAATTTCACTTTTTGACTTGAAAACAGTTTATTTAATTTATACAAATAACTACTAAATACAAAAAGTAGATTAAAACAAAATAGTTATTTTTTTCTGGCAGAGTTTAAATGCACATAATGTATAATTCCGAAGAAAATGCATTTTCCCCACAGCGTTCAGGACTAAAATTCTACTGAAATCTTTGCTTCTAAATCAGTAATATACTCGGTGGTATCAGATGGGTAATACGTTCTGCATATGAACTGAAAAAAAGTTACAGTCTACACACATAGAATTGTGAAGCACTTAAAATGTGAATTTAACTGATAATAAAAAGAAAATGTCCATTTCAGAGTATAGTGTTAAAAACATTTCGGTAATAAAATCATAAGACCACATAAAAATAAGCTTTAACATATGCACGAAGCAGTTTTGTAAAAACTGCTAAGTACACAAGTAATAAATAATTTGCAAAGTTGTGTATAAACAATTCCTAATGTTCGGCATCGTTGTAAACATCAGCACATGTGTAAAATGCAGCAAAGTCTGACATTACATTTTGTTTTGCCAAATTGAATTCCTATTATCCAAAGATAGACCAGTGGAGTATGCAGCCAAAGGTTTTGGCAAGTTGGGTATTTAAAATTAAGAGTAACAGTGCAAGTAAGGAATGCAAAGAATTCCTAGTGCAATAAAGAAGAGAAGCACAGGCAATATTGCTGATTAAAAATTCACCACCTCCTGGAGATTCCCGTGGGGAGTGTCTAGGAGACCTGTGAAAGATATGCAAAGCCACTGTCTTAATGCCCAGATCTCTTTCAGGATTTCTCTGTGTTCCTCCAGGCCCCTACCTTTGCAACAGTATCTGTCCACCATTAGTCTCTGCAGAGTGAACAGCTCGTGAAATGCCCAGTTCACAGTCATTGAGCGAGGTTAGGGTGGTTTTGGTGCCTCCCCAGCACGTGGCTGGGTATGGTGTCTGCCTTGTTAAAGCAGCCATTTAGGGAGGGAGACAGATGGATTCTGTTCTGACAACCAGTCAGACCAGCATTAGGTCCCAGCTGGACAATGACAACATTAAATCTTCCTTCTTAATAACAAAAATGTCAACAGTCAGTTTTCAATTTGTCTAGGGAATTATCAATTTTGGTCAAAGTCTTTTTGATGCGCAATGCTGTGAGTCTTGCAGATGGATTCTGATACCAGCATTCTTTCATCAGCTTGGCCAGAGAAGTCAAGGTCTGAGAAAACAAAGAACAAACATCACAATGACAAACTGGCTTTTTTAAAGTGGCCCTGGAAGTTGGGCGGATGTCAGGTGAACTGTTATGTGGTTAGAGATGTGAATGCCATCTTCTTTACACCAAGAGTCAAGGCTTTAACAACTGATAAAGAAGGCCCTCTGAATGAGTTCCATGAACTCTGTCCTTTGGGCTCTAACACTACCAAGCCTTGGATGGTTTCATGTGTGCTACAAGCACTAGTACTAACCCAGAGATAATAGTGAATTTTGCAATTATGGTGATTTTTCAGTCTTAGATCTGTTACTCCTTATGAGAAGTAATACAGCACAAGATCTTCTGCCTAGAGCAGCTTCTGGTATATAGAGATGGAGAAGAGATTGACAGCAGGACTGCAAGTCTCTTGGTTTACAGGTAAAACTGTAGTCCTAGGGCTAATAGCAGTGCTAATGGGACTCCTAATTCTTAGAGCTGATCAATCACAGAAATTCTTGTGAATATTGTCATTCATTAGCAGAGAGGAGACTATTGTCCAAATCTATTCAATTAGTCTCTAAGATGTATCTGTATAAAATGGAGGGGAAAGCAGTGGGTATACAGAGCAGAAAATGAAAATAGTAGCCACCAGTTGAAACTCTAGAGCAATAGATGTAAACAGCTCTAGATGACTCTAAAATTAGGAAACGGGAACTTACCGGATCTGAGAACCATCTGTTGGGTATGTTTGGCCTCTGTTGATCCACACAAACGACTTTCCTCATATCTTCAAAACTTGGGTCATTGGGAACCACATCATAAAATGGTGCCTTGTAGTCCTCCACTATACCTGCACATAGGACAAGAAGTGCTGCATTAGCAAAGTAGTCAACATTCCCCAGGGGTTTATTAATGGGCATCATAGATTACAATATGACAGGATAAAGCACTTCCTTCCTCATACCTCAAGGAAATTCCGGAATCTACACTAAGTCCTAAAACAAGTGAAGAACAAAACAATGTAAACCCTTTAGGGAGTTGGAAGAAAAATGAATGGATGAGAATTTCTCATGTGATCATAATTACTAACAAAATGCTTCACAGATCTGCAATGCCCAATAAGGCACAAGGAGACCTATAAAAAATTGCTTTTGTAATAACAAAGTGACAAAACATAAAAGGAAATATGAGAATCCAGCCATTTCTGACCATACACAGAAATAAAAGACTGCTCAAACCAGACCTAGAAACAAATGAACTAAGAACAGCACCAAAATACTCCTTTTGTTGTTAAATTATTTTGTGAAAACAAAATTGTTATAAAATAATCCTCCCACTAGGAGAGATGTAAATAATGTAATAAGAGATATTAATGTCCTCCTTTATCCATTCTACATGCAGGGAGTACTTCTGTCTCCTAAGCACAACTGTCTGATGGCTCTACTCTCATTACTCTCTGATTAAAGGCACAAAATAAAATGTAAGAAGGATAGCCATTGGGAAGGTAAAGGGATAGTAAAAAGAAGATGAACTGGGCATAAACCTCCCTTTCCCAAGGCAAATATAAAAGTGGCTACTTTCAGCTGCTGTCCCAGCATGATTTCCAATGGCTTGGAGACATTTCCAGCAAAATTCCACAAATAGAGAAAGTAATTCACAAATAAACAAATTTATAACTTCATCATTTGGAATTAGAAAAATTATTCTTCCCCTTATAGAGAGGAAACAACAAAAGATGATGTATTATTTCCTTTCCCTCATCAAAGCCTCTGCAATGCCACCAATGGACACACTGGTTTACAGCTTTTTCCTTCCTCCATGTAACTTACATCTGTTTCTGAGTACATAAGAAGCTGTTACTGAGGACAGAAGGAGAGCATGTGAGAAGTTATAATTAAGGTTTTCTAGTTCTTACAAGCCACCTGAAAGCTTCAATCTCCTTTTAATTTATCATAGAAATTTCTTAACGGTAAGAATCTATTCTCATGAATACAAACCACTTATGCAGAAGATTAAATATGATAAGCAGCATCTGTTCAAGAAATACTATAGATTTTTTTAAACTTCACAAATTTAACTAAAGAGTTATTTTAAAAATGGAAAGCTATCTAAACTGTATTTTTTAAATCCCAGTTGATACTTTCTTAATTATGACTAACATCTACATTGCATAACAGTGTGTATGCAATGTGTATCTGTCAATGGATTAAAGCCTTTTGTGGAAAAATCAAACAGCTCATACTGGGCATAAACCACTACTTACAGAGAAAAATTAGGAACATCTCACTTCAGAAGCCTTACCTACTTCTCTTGTAAGGGTCCCTGAAAGCATTCAAATAAAAACATTTTGTTTTTAATACTAAGAAATATCAACTCAACTACATCTGGAAATGAACCTGAAAAGATAACTTCCACCTTTTCTCAGGGCCACATGAATTGAGAGGAAATGGTAAAATAGGTGCCTTTTATCATTTCTGAATTTTTCTGAGTTTACATTTTATAGGCTGGCTTAATTCTTTTAAAATCCAGGATAAGAGCTGTCTATTTGGGGTAATTTGCCTGGTAATTAAGGGAAGGGTTATGTGAATGTGAACAGCAACAAAAACAGATTTTTCTATAAATGCAAAAGAATGTAAAGCAGGGTTGGCGGTTTAAAACAGAAGATCTGATGACTCTCAATAATAAATTTCACTATATAAATATGAAGTTTTCTCTTGTGTTTCTATTTTCCATGTTTTAATCTTATTAAATGTCACCATATTTTTAAAAGGGGTCAAGTTTAAGAAAGAAAGACTATTTAACTGACTTTTCCTGGGACTCAGTTACACTTGTCTTTCTTCAACCACTGGCCAACGGTTGACTGCTTCCATCTGACTCTGGTTGTACTTCTCCAGACTAAAATAAAACTGAGACTAAACTACAGCAACCATATGAAACTCCTTCTGATCAAGAAAAGCAGTCATTTCCATCAGTGACATGTACATAGTACCTACTACGTGTGGAACACCATAGGAAATGTTCAGTGTGATAACAGTATAAGACGTGCTATTGTTTTTCAAGGAAATCAAAATTTAGTAGAAGATCAACATAAGTCCGTTTCTTTTTTCCTTTGATAATGGAAATCTTGTCAAAAAAGAACCTGAAAACTTTTTTTCATCCCATTATTTTTATCTTCAGATGCGAAAGTAAAAATTTTAGGGCCGGGGTTTTGGCTCAGTGGTTCCACTGCCTGCCTCACAAGCACAAGGGCCCGAGTTCACTCCCCGGTACCAAAAATAATAGAAATTTTCACTTATGTTGCTTCTTGGTCCTTACAATGACTCAATGACTATTTGATCCCTTATATTCTGTGTGTCAGAAGTTGTGCTGGTGTGAACAAACAATAATAGTACATAAGATCCTAATGAGATAATTGACTGTGAAATAGGAAGAAAAGGGCTAAAGGTGTAGGGAAAGTGGGAAGGGTAGGAGAAAGGTAATAAGGGGGAAAAAATAGGAGAAAATGAAAAAATGGAAATAAAGTGTTTGTGAATGGGGAGGGGAGGAGGGGGTGAAGGGAAGGCAGGGACAAGGGGAAAAAATGAGAACCAAGGCCTGTCATGTAAAGGTGCAAAATCTCGATAACAACTGTAACTGTTCTGTATACCTAAAATGTACCAATAAACTTAATGAGGGAAAAAAAAAGAAGTTGTGCTTGGCCACAGGTATACAAAAATGCAAAAGATGTAGCATTCGGTAACTAGGAGCAGGCTAGTGGCAAGGCAGATGAGAAAATCATAAAGTAGCAGTTGAGATAGAGGCAATGAGATGGGGTGGCAGGAGAGGTACTTATTTAAGCAGGGCTTAGAGAAGAAAACACCTGTGTGGTTTACTAAGCACCACCTCTTTTTGTGTTTGGGCAGGAAGTACTGGGGTACTAAGTACCATCTGTTAACTAGGCGCCATGGAAGCTTAAGAAATTTTCCAGAACCCAGGGTTGGGTAGGCAGAGCTGAGCAACTGTGAGGCAGCATGGAGGTCTGGGGTGGGGGAGGCGACAAGGAAGAATGCATTTCAAGCAGGAGGAAGGTGTGAGGGAAAGCAAAGGATTACAGGGGCCTCTCATGTTGGAGGGCCAAGGGGCGTCCCCTGTGGCTGATGAGGAGAGTGGGTGGAAAGGCTGGGCAGAGTAGGAGAAGAGGCCAGCAGAGACGTGACTCCCGTTAAGGTGGAGAGTGACTGGCTGACAACTGTTCTTCATTTCTGACTGAAAGTGACAACCTCCAGAGCCAGGCAAAAAAAGAGAACTGTGAGGGCTATGAATGCAGCCCCCAGTGAGCTACTGCCAAGTCATGAGACAGCAGAGAGGACGGCACGGATTCAGGAAAGCAACTAAAAATACAAAGCACTTCCAGTGCCAATGAGTGGTACAAACCACAAATGATGCAGACGTGCAGGGGAAGAGGCCCGCGTGTGTGGTCAAGGAAGGAACAGCCAGCCAAGGCTTCGCCTTCCCATTAAGGCGGCTGCTGACTCAAGGAGTCACGGGAAAGAAACCAGAGAAATTATTCATTACCTACTCCCCCGCAACTTTTGTAAATGATTGGCACAATAGTTTTTTCTTTGGACATATGTCTTAAGTGAAAGTTTTCTTTTCTTTGGGGCTAGCCTATCTTTAATTGACCCAGTATCTTTACCGCTAGTACATGCTGCATGGCCCTGAGCAAAACCCCTCAATTCACAGCTGTGGTTTTCCAACATCTTTAAAATACACATTACAGAGTTCATGTGCAAATCAACAGGAAACAACAAGAACACCTTCCACATGAGCTGAGGGGCATGAAATGCCACTGTGTCCAAAAACAAGACCTCCCCTTCAGTTCCTGGGGCACCAGGGACCCAGAGCAAACATTCATCTGCCCCCACCTTGACAGGTACATTATTTGTGTCTGTTTCACGTCCTCCTCAGTCACTCGCCACTGTGCCCCATGGCCTCCTTCAAGACCTCAGGAGAACTGAAGACTGGCCTGCAGCCTTCCTCTGTACCAGTACGGCCCAGAAGACAGGTTTATTCCTCCTCTGGCCCATTCCACCACTGTCCTTCATGTACCTGGGCATCAGCCACACCAGAATGACTTGCACTTCTATCCACAGGGTTTTCGGAGGACATCTCTCGGCTCTTCCTTTTGACACTCGTTGTCATCCGTGTGTGGGTGTAGTTTTCATTCCAACCTGCACCTCCCATCCTCAAGCCTGCCAAACTGAGCTCCTACTTGACCCACTCGCGCCTTGGTTGAAGCCTTCATTCTTCTGAGAAGGTCTCCTGCTCCCAAAAGTCCAGAGCCCTGAAAGTCACCATTCACACTGGACTCACTCATCTCTGTAGACCTCAACCTATTCCTTCCCAACAATTTATCTTTTCACAAAAATGTGAGCACCTTTAAGTTCAATTTTTGTTTTTTGTTCAGCAGCTTCCCCAGAGCCTAACACAATATAGTACCTCCTATATTGCAGACACTAATACAAGTGAAATGTTAATTGTATATCCCTGATCCTTTATCTAAAACTTCTGATGGCCAGATGTGATGGATCATTGCAAATTCAAGGCCATCTGGGCTACATAGTGAGTTCAAGGCCAACTGAAGTTACACAGCAAGACCTAAACTCAAGCAATCATCAAATAAAACCTCTGACACCCTAACTCAATGAATCAACTAATCATCAATCAATAAACAAAACCACTGATGTTAGATGTTCTTGCAGAATTTAGGATTTTTTCAAATTTTAGTACTCATGAGGCTCAGGCAGGAGGACCGCAATGAGTTTGAGACCAGGCTGCACTACAAAGTGAGACCCTGTCTTGAAAAAAAAAAGAAGACTATATACATTTTTATAAAAAGGAGGCATGTACTATATTTTGACACCACCAGAAAAGTCTGAGGAACACCCCACAACCAAATGAATTTCTGCAATAAAATATATGAAAACACATACTAAATGGAAGAGATAAAGATTACATATGGCATATGGGCTCAGGTCCCTTAAGGTCAGGGTTGACTATCAAATGAGTTCTGGTCAGCCGGGGATTTAGCTTAATGGTTCTGTCACCTGCATCACAAGCACAAGGACCTGAGTTCAATCCCCGGTACAGGGGGGAAAAAAATTAGTTCAGGTCAGGGGTCCTGCCAAATACATTATGAAAACTTTACAGTTACAAATCTGGTTGCAGTTTAAGGATCTGTGGATCAGGCAATTCTCCAAACAGTCCAAAAATGAGGTGAAGATCCATCAACAAGACATGAGTGCCACATAGACATCATTTGACCCTATCTCCAAAAGAAAAAATCTGGGGAACACAGAGGAAAATGCTCTTGTCCCAGTTCATAGCTAATGAGCAAAGCTGAACTAGAATCCAGTTTCCTGTTTAGATTCTAGAATTCTCCCCAAGCCAACAATTACATAATGGAATGCGCCTCCTTCCATGGATCTTGTGCTGCTGCATTGTGGTCCATTCACAGCACAATCTTTCTTCACTATCCTCCAACTGGAGGCAATACATCCTACATCCAGGGAAAAGGCGAGGAGAATGGAGTCCTGGCCTTTCCATCCACAGAGAGAGCTGATGTCAACAGTTTCTACTGAAATACTACTGAAATCCTTCAGAACTTAGAACACATCAGAACTAAAACCATTTTTAAAAATAAGAGAATGGTTCATATTTGACTCCTGAGAAAACCGTAAGTTAATACAGTGTTTCCTTCAGGGGAAGCAAGTGAGACAGTTTAACATGTTCCATGGACAAAACTTTTTCCTCTTACTAACTGCATATTTATTTGTATCACTGCCTTCCATTCTGCACTACATGGTACTGGTTTTCCAATTCCAGCAGTGGTATTAATTTCTTCTCAGTATGTTTGAAAAGAGCCAATGTAAAGAAAAAGATTACATAAATACTGGTACGTGTGGCATTTGAATATGAGAAAAAAAACATGAGGGTAATATGCATATGTTCGATTCTTGAGTAACATTAAATTTACAAAACAGCCTTCTTCCTGGTGAGATGGGGTTCAAAGAGCTTGGTCCAATATTTATGTTACTTCCCTATCATACCACACTGGAGCATGTCAAGATATTTTTCACACCATGATACACATAAAAAATGATGCACAGATAAATGACTGAGGGTGGTGTCAGTGGAACAGATGAGTCTGAGAGTCCCGGCCCGGTGGTTCTGTCTCACTGATGGAGGCAGGGAGTGGTCAAAGAATCAGAACCCAGGTACCCTAAAAGCCCAAGGCAAGCAGTGCTTTCTGGAAGCAGCAGTGGAATTGGAAAGGCAGCTCTGGCTACGTCTAAGAAGGCTATGACAGTGTATCCTCCCTCCTCATCCCCTGGCAATTCATGGGCATATGGAACCAAATATACCACTCAAAGTCAGAACCAACTGCCTTCAGAGGAATCCACATTAACATTATAAAGTTAATTTCTATGACTGAAATTGTCATTGATATAACACAGCAAAAACTCAATGCCTTACAGATTACTGTGTAATAAAGCCCTACTAGAAATATTTACCAATATTACCCTAAATTGTCAGAAGGGAAGGCAAAGAGCCCACAAGAGCTACATGGATGTTCCACAAGTTAAACCTTGCATATTCCCAAAACCTAGAGCGACAGAAGCACAAGGGTTCCAAATACTTGGTAGCTATGAACACCTCCTGAGACAAAGAAGATTTTCATTCATTGACTGCTAGAGCTGTTACATGGTTGAAGATACCACCACTTACACTGGAGGAGCGTTCTTAGAAGTGAAGTAGGAAAAGACACTACTTTGCAGTAAAGAACATAAGATTATGTTGGCATGAGGTCAGCTGAATGCCCTCCTTTGTTCTAGATTTCTAATCAGGGGTTTGAAATTACAGGACATTATGCGGGGGGTCCTTCTTCCCACCTAACCTCCATACTGCTCCTCCAGGTACCTATCTAAAGATAAAAACAGACAAATGAACAAAAACCTTGAAATTATTTCATGAATCTGAAAAAATTTCCCTACAATTCATTCATTTGTCCAAGCCTTAATGTAGACTAAAGCAGTGAATCAGAGTAATGAAACATGTTGGATATGAACTTGCTGAAGAAGCAAGAGTTGTCATGGTTTCTATACACAAGCTCGTTGTGCTTAGGAACAGAAGCACATGTGGTTTCCTGGCAAGCTCAAGGATTAATTAGAAAAGGTTTTTCCAAAATATAGTATATGTGCCAAACATAAGCTTATTCTAACAAGTATGTCCTAGTCCCCACCCCAGAAGAGATGAAGCTTGGCCAAGGAAGGACTTTTCTGTGAGATAAATAGTTTCTGACACGTCTGAACACTGGATTTCATCATGAAATAATCAAAACCAGTGAAACAAGAGGGTTTCCACAGAGCCCTCTCATGGGTAGGGAAAGGGGGAAGCAAATGTAGTGCTGGAGCAAAATGACAGCATTGAGAGAGACAGGAAAGGGCAATTGAGACCTGCTACCTCCTAGAAACATTCCATTTCTGATGGAAAGTAACCAGAACAGTGAATACCCAAGCTCTCACTATGTGCCAGGCACATACTAGGTATTTTATACACATGATCTCATTTAATCATCAAAACCCCTTCAAGTAGATATTACTAATATTTTATTCTGTGATGACACTAATCTAAATAATGAAATTAGACAGTAGGACCTCGGGGCTTAGAATGTCACTGACTCTCTTGCACTCCCCAGCAGGCCCAGAAGAGAAGAACGGCACAGTTCTGGAGGGTGCCATGGCCCATTGAGATGATGACCTAGCGTGACCACAAGTGGAAGACAGAGCAATCAGAGGAAGCTGTGCAACCACCACACACACGTGGAGGAACACATCTGCCCTGTCTTCTACAGGTGTTCACCTATCCGACCTGAGTATATTGCCTTCTCCAAAGTTCTATGTTCAGAAGTGAACCTTAGCATCACATTTCCCAGCCCTAGAACTACTACATTAGAAATTCTGGGGTTGAGGCCCAGCCCTGTGTGTCTTAGGTGTGTTGGAGGTGACTGCTACAGGATCTAGCTTTTATAGTAATCCAAGCAGGCCCCTAAAGTTCATACAGAAATCTGAACAGGAAAAGTGAGAAAACCATTTTCTTTCCTAACATTTCCAGAATCAGTGTCAAACAATACCATCGGTAAATTCCAAAAGACACTACTGAGAAATTTTGAAACGTGCAAATGGACTTAACTCTCATTTCCTGTGTGGAAACAGCATGAGGTTTATTATTAGCAGAAAATAAATGTAAAATTCCAATAAAAATTAAAATACTACAAATTTTTATCCTCATGGTTTGCTTGAGGATGATACTACTCCAAGAAAACTATCTGGTCATCATTTTTTATAATGGACTCTGAAACTCAAAGGACTCATAATTATAATAACCTTCTTAATAAAAAACATTCATGTATTTAAATGAAGTACATTTTATACAATAATTTTAAAAATACATACTTTTTTAATGATGGTTCCTAAAGGTGGGGAGAAAGTGAAATCGGTGTATCATACCCTGGGGTGAGGAAGATTCTGTAAATTAGAACAACTATTACGGAAAGCAATTTGGCAGTGTGTGTCAAGTCATTAAAACACCTGTAGTCTTTGACCTATTAAGTCTGCTTCTTTCCAGAGTATGAATTAATTCCCCAAATGAAAAATGATATGCTCAAAAATGCACCATAGGCCCCAAATGGGGAAGGCAGGATATTTAACAATATGGAAATGGTTAATAAAATATCATGTGACCTCTTAAAATAAGAACAGAGACTACTTAAGAATATTAAAAACCATACTCAAGTGGAAAAGATGACACAGAATTGTATCTGCATAATTACAAGTGAGTTTATAAAATGGGTGCAGAGAAGAGAAAGCAAACATGAATGCTGGAATTTGAAGGCAAAATTTTTCTTATATTTTTCTGTTCTACGCACTTTTCTGCTTTGTGGGAGTAATAATTAAAATGTTAATATTAATAAAGTAGTTTCAAGTGAATGGAACACTTACAAGTCTGCATTTGGAGAAAATGATCTATAGCTCTGTGTGTGTGTGTTTGTGTGTGTGTGTGTGTGTGTGTGTGTGTGTGTATCATTATAAATGTTCATAGGCAAAAAAGGGTTAGAAAAAGAAAGGCAAAATATCATATTAGTCATTGCCAAAGGACAACAACTGATTTAAAATGAGAAATATGACACCCTTAGCTCTCCCTAAGAGTGAAACCATACCACAGAACAGAAGCTCTACCCACAAATTTTTAGGAGCTAGCTCACAATCTAAATGATGACGCAAAGAAGAGATCAATAAATCTAAAAACAACCAAAACATTCTCCCTTCCTCTGCCACCCATGATTTCTTTTTTCTAAAAATAATGTTAAATTTAGAATCTAACAAGTAAGCTAACATGTGTTGAGCTAAATTTTAAATGGATGACTCTTAACTTCAAACTGACTATTGTTAATCACAGCTGATCTTTAAAAGACATGTGAGTCTATGCCTGTGACACGGAGAACAAGTTTGCAACATGAGCTCCTACAAAGCCCGAATCCCAAGATTCTGCCAAGGAGGCCTGCCTGGCTGCACGCCGGCACACCCACAGCTGGAAATGCTACTGTGCTGGCTGTGGGCTGCCAGTTTCCTCTCCATGCAGGGAAGTTCCCCATCACACAGTTTATTCTGACACCAACCCTTCTCTAAAGTCTCTGCTAAGGTAAACTAATCAGAGTTAAGATTTTTTTCCCCCTATTTCAAGGTGCTCAAAAATAACTGGGGATTGAGTGAGGAAATGAAGTTCATGTGCAATTTCAGGCAAAGTTCAGAACTTTATAAATCAGCAAAACAATCTGTCGCAAACAATTCCCAAGGCACTTCAAAGGCACAAACTGCAAGGCAGTGGCTCCCAAGGATTGAGAAATAATTACCAAAAAAATTGTTATGACTATTTGTTTAACAACAAAAAACATATCTTAAAAATTTTGTCAAGTTATAATCCCTCCCTGTATGCTTAATCTGAAACTTGCTTTAATATCCTCAGAGGTTTGTTGAAAGCAGATACATTCTGCTACTACAAAAGAAAGCTACTATGAAGACATGCTGATTTTAATTATTGTACACAAAACTCTATTAAATTACCCAATCCTACTTCTTATTGACTCTCCTAATTACTAGTTGTGTTAGTCACAAAAATTATGATTCCCCACAAATGTCAACCCTTATAATAAAGCATCAGTGAAAGGTGAGATGGAGAATAGATGTTAAAGACTTCTTGCATTATTTCTTAAATCTGGGATCCTAATGGGTCACAGAGGGTAAACTGTAAAATGTCATTTAGAAATAATTATAAATCTAAATATATGGCATTTTCTTTTGTTCTCCTAGTACCTTTTCAGATACATGCTCTGTGCAGTAAGATTTCCAGTTGAAGATATGAAGAAGTTAACCACACTGACTCAAGGGATTTTTTTGCTATTAAAAACAAAACAAAACAAGGGCTTGGGATTTAGCTCAGGGGTTCAGTGGCCCGCCTTGCAAGCACAAGGACCCAAGTTCAATCCCCAAGTTCATCCCCGGTACCAAAAAAAAGCTAAAAACAAAACAAAACAAAAAAACCACCTTGTGAGTTGGTGTGGCATGCCCAATTTGAAAGAGAAATACTCAGTGCTTTCTGAATATAATGTATTTAAATTAGTTCAATTGTGCATTTGAGGTCAATATAGGTACACAAAAGAAAAGATTATGAATTTAAGTGTGAGAGGCTCAAATTTAGTGAGAAATGCTTCCTTAACTGCTGAGGCAACACCATTTCATAAAATTACTTATAAACAGATCAACATAAACCACCTATCCAGAGCTCCTTGAATGTAAACTTGACTTATCAGAAGACACAGTTTGCCGGGAATTTAGCTCAGGGGTTCTGCCACCTGCCTCACAAGTGCAAGGACCAGAGTTCAATCCCTAGTACAGAAAAAAAAAAAAAGAAAACACAGTCTTCTTTTTACAAAGGAATGACTTCCAAGTGTGATAACAGTCCAAAAATCCAATCATAAGTAACATTATCTAAAGAAGCAGAATTCACCCTCAGGCAAAAAAACATTCTTCTCTAGGTAAATCTACTTTGTAAGAACAAAAAAGAGAAAAGAAAGGTGAGAAGCAAGCAAAATAAGAAGACTGAGGGAGAAAGGAAATATGGACCAATCTAAACTAAAACCAAAGAATTAATCTCTCCCAAGAAGTTTTTAACCACCATTTTCTCTCTTGTATTGCAAATATAATACTGTTATACTACACCTACTCACCATGAGTCAAATATTAACGCCTATAGTTTAACAAATATAATTCAAGAAACAACGCGGGCTTCTATATTCTCCTTTGCCCTTTTCACAAGACCAGTATTAAGAGAATGCGGACAAAGAAAATATCGCATCAGATACCTACCATTGCTCACCATCCGCCTGGCTACTTCCCACAAAACAAGTCCAAAGGCCCAAATATCAACCCTTTTGTAAGAATCAAAACAATCCACTTGGATGGTTTCATCTAGAACTTCGGGGGCCATGTAGCGCTTGGTGCCCACACGGGGGTTGTTCCCCACATCGAGTTGATTAGTACTCTGGGAATGCATGACTGCCAGGCCTAAAAGGAAGAAGATAACAGTGTAATTAGCTCACTTCCTTTCTCATAGAGGACCAACCCACGATTTTAAACCAACCCCAATCAAAAGCTCCCTCTGGTGGTATGCATGGTGACTGCTGTGTTCCACTCAGTCCATGGAATACTTGTGGTGACTTTTGGAGAGGAGGAATGGACTAATGCCAGAATTATGAGGCTATCAGATTAACATATAAACCTCTAAGAGATAAAAACTTGTGGACAAATGGCAAATCAATGCAGCAAAGCAGCACGGAGTCAGTGTTTCAAGTCTACAGGAAAACAGACTCACATAGTAAATGTGAGCCTCAAAGGAGCTTAACACAAAGCAAACTAAGCTCTCAAACTCTACCACTGTTCCCGCTAGTCTCCAAACACAAATCTCCAACAGTGTGAGACAGAGACTGAGATAATTTATCACCACATAAATGGCAGGCTGCGGTAGGCACTGCTGCATCCTTGACAGAAGCTACTCCTCTGGGCATCAAGGCTATACAAACCCACAGGCCCTTCTTCAGAATCACAGTGACAGACCTGACCTGGACCTCAATTCAAAGTACATCTCTCACATTCATGGCTCTGAAATACTTCAACCATGGCTCATTTCAGAACTCCTCAGTCAATTAGAGATCTGGTGTCCCTCACCAGCCAGTGGGGATACACAGATTCATGCCTGGTTTAAGGATGGGATTACTTATTGGTGCATATATAGAACACCTGCGAATGCTTCCTATAACATTCAATATAATAAAAAGTGCCAAAGTGAAGTAAGCTGCCCCTGTAAATTTTGGCAATCCAAAGATCCCCTGGAAATCCCTCAAACTATACATGAAGAATGTTTCTCATCCTGCTCCATGGCTTTAATCCATGAGATGATGACTCCATAGAATGCCCAAATGACTGCACCTGTTATCTTGCCTTTAATAATTAGCAAAGATACTGGCAACAGCCTTCCACTACAGCACTGGCTCCTCTTTCCCCAATCTTTCTAATCAACTCCAAGATTCTATGACCATCATGAATATTTCTTAAATCATATATACCCACCCACCATTATTTCCAGAACCAGTTACGTTGCAAAATTTATGAAATTTTGAACCCAGATATTGAAGATTAAAAGTGGTTATAACACTCTTTCGATTATTTTGTATACTTAAATTTCTTTTTCTTTTGTTTTGTTCTTCCTGTTTTGTAAGACAGGGTCTTGCTATGTAGTCCAGGCTGGCCGTAAACTCATATGTAGCCCAGGTTGCCCTCCAACTCACAGCAATCCTCCTGCCTCAGCCTTCTGAGTGATGGGATTATGGGGGTATACCACCATGCCAAGCTTGAACTTTTATAAAATAAAAAGTTCCAGCAAAATGGAAAACTGGCCTTTAGGCAGAATTAATAATAGAACACTCTTTCTAATGAGTGACCCTTAACTTCTGGGCATGATGTAAAAATTATGTATAAATTATGGGCTTATACAAGTTAATTTCTACAGTACATTATCAATCACTTGGAAAAAAAGGACTCCAGAGCACAGATTTTTACACCAAGTCAGGTGTCTAAGTAGAAAGCTAAAAAATTCATTAGCTGAGATTCACCTCCACTGAGCCCTATAACCAAAGCCAAGAGCTGCCTCACTCTGTCCATTCTCCCCTGACCATGAGATGCTAACAGCAGCTACTGTTTCTGTCCTTATTACTCTCCAGTGTTTACAATAATTTCTGAGTCCCATCTCAATCCTGTGAGGTAGGTGTAATTGTTTTTCAGTTAGATGAGTAATACATGGACATGTAATTATGAAAGCTTCCAACACTGTAGAAGTTCAGTGCATGGCATCAAATGCAGGAATTCCTCTTGGATAAGGTTCCAATTCTTGTTCTGAGCATAAACAGTGTCAGCACTTTGGGTGAATACACTGATTTGTGCACTAATACAGTATAAATATTATCAAAAGTCAGAATTTCAACCCAAATCACTAGGGTTCTAATGACGATGACATAAGCCACAAAAGTCTATACCATAGCTAAATTGCCTGTAAAAGGCTTTGGAATCATGCTCTTATATGTGGGAAACACTGTAAAATAATTTCTCAGCATGAACACTAAGACTTTCCAGGTGTTCAAAGGAAGCAAATTTTCCCAACATGTCAAATTCCATCATTAAAAACAAAAATTAATTGTATTATTTATATAATGAAAAGTTAATTCTTCCTAAACCTTTATCAGCCTGATCTTTCATTTATTTTTTAATATTAAGGGTTGAATCCAGGACTTTCACACTGAGCTACATCCCCAACCCTTTTTAATTTAATTTTTTAAATTTTAAGACAGTGTCTTGCCAAGTCAGTAAGTTACCCAGGTTAGGGTGTAAATCAAGATCCTCCAACCTTCTTAGCCTTCCTGAGTGCTGGGGTTATAGACATGTGCCACCATGCTCAGTTGTAAAACAGTTTTAATCACAATGAATGAGGATTCTCAATAGTCCACTGAAATAATGACTAATAATTATAATTTATTTCTTATTAGCACAATTATTCAGCCAGTATTTTAGAGCCGAAGTCGAGTAAAGTTTTACATATGCTGGCACTCTACATGAAAATAATCTTACTTATAGATATAATGAGCATTATCCAAACATCATAAAAATGAGGTATTTCAGCAAGGCAAAGGGTTAACTAGTTTGAGAGCTATTTTCCTCTTTCTCAAATTGATTTATTGGTCTTGACAATAGAAGAATAATTTTAGAAACCTTTTAAAAAAAAAAAAAAACATTCCACAGACTATGTAGTTGTGCCCCTACTTCATGGGAGCTTTGTGAAATCAAAATGTAACAGTATTGTCCACGTCGGATGGTGGGGCAGAGGCCAACTGAATGGGCCTGAGGTAACTGGGGAGGCTCTGTGGAGATTCAGAATTCACATTTGTCATACTCTAAGGATGCTTAAGATTTATATATTTCATCGTATGTAAATTTTACCTGGGAAGAAGAAAAGAATAAACAAGTAAGTTACTTTAGTTAATGGTACACTAGCATGGGTGTTGAAGTCATTAGAGGAAAAAGTTCTTTTGTTTGCAACTTACTTTGAGCTATATCAAACATTAAGATGAGCTGATGGATGGAAAGATACATGACAAAGCAGTAAATATTACTGGGAAAACATAGATGGTAGGTGTTGACTACAATGTTCTTTCAACTTTTTGTATGTTTGAAGATTTTTATAACATGTCAGAAAAAAGAGGTACATCCTGACTGGATATTGTAATACGACAATAGGTAAAAGTGGCAATTTAAAAATATTTTTAAAAATTTACCCAAATCTGCTATGCAACATTGTCCATTCTTCTTCACTAGGATATTTTTGCTTTTTAAATCTCGATGGGCAATGGCTGGTTTCCCTTGGGTCCCAAATATCTCTATGTGCAAATGTGCAAGACCACTTGCTATGGACAGCACTATTCGAAGGCAGCTAACCGTATCCAGAGTAGTGAGCTGAAGATAGTCGTACAGCGATCCCATTTCATGGTAATGTGTAATTAACCATAACTGGGTGCTGGAGTGTCTTGATGTCATGTCTGAAGCAATGAAACCTAGAGAGCAAAAACAAAATTAACACAAACCCACTTACTGTATCCTAAATAGTCACACTATAGAAATCATCTGTAACAAAAAATAAGAGTATTAACCAACTTTCATGAGGTTTTTAGAAGCAGCAGAAAAAAATAATTTATTTCTTAAAAGGATACTATTAATATAAAATGCTATATTACTTTCTATTATAAGTAATCTTTTAATGTCTTTATATTATATTAAGATTCAGACAGGATTGATACCTTTGCACTCATCCATAATGATAGTGCCAAACTCTTCATTTGTTGATATTCCCAGCACAGATCATTCAACAACCCCTAAAAAAAGGCCTGAAACCAGGACAACTGTATGCTAGTCCCAACTCTGCCTACAATTTATAGCACGCAGTTCATGTAGGCTCTCTCAGATGCAAAACAAAGGGATGAGTTTCATAAACTAATTTACTGATTCACCAAATAACACAAATGATCGAATATATTTAGCATTTATAATGCTTTGTCACACCAAAAACACCACAGTGATAATGCTTTTTGGCTAAAAAAGACATACAAAAATGAAAAATAGTATAATGTAAAACTTACTACAATATTTATCTACAAAAGGCAGCATGAGCCCAGAGTAAAGAATTACAATAATCTGGTCTAGTTATTATAATCAAGAAGTGACAAGTGAACTGGTATGGAAGAAAAGTGAAAACTTTTCTACACTGGAGGAAACTTTTGAACACAATAAAGGAATAAAACATCCCTTAAAAACTTTAAATTGCTACTGTATATTGGTGTGGCCTCGGTGTTGATTTCCTCCCCCAAAGGAGAGGGCTCTCTGATTAAATAAATAACAAGCAAATTTTTTATTACCTCACCTTCCCTTCACCCTCTAGGTCTTAAAAAAAAAAAAAAAGATTTTTTTCCAGTTAATTATGTGCTAAACCTTCAGAAAAAGGGACTTCTAAACAAGGAAGGTTTTTTTCAACTGTTTATGTCTCAAGTGTGAATGATGTATTTGCTTCTCCAGGCTGGAGCACTTGCATGGGAAATGTGTGCTTTGATCTTTTATCTAACAATAAAGTAGAGGATGCACAGGTGCCCAGAGGTTAAAACTCTGGTGATGCTCCAGGAACCAGGCACTGTGACAGCTGAGATGTGAAGCCACCACACAGCACAGCTGCTCAGAGAACTGCAGCTCAGACCACTACTGCTGGGTCACACACTGGCCCCACCACTCCCAAACTGCGTGATCTTGCCCAAGTCACTCAATCTCCAACTTGCCTTCCTCCTTCATGAGATAAGGATAATATTAGCATACCTCAAAGGATATCTGTGAGAATAAAAGAGGTGTATATAGCACGTAAAAACACTTAAACATGATGCCTAAAACACCGGAAAAGTGATCAAGGATACCTGGCCACTATTATATTTTTAAATAGCCCAGAATTCAACAATCAATATAAGAAGTTGGTAATTTAGTATTTTGCACAAGTAGTTTTCTTTACTTTCTATTGGTCTCAGGAAGCTCAGTGAATAAGCAGTCAGGCAGTGCCTTCTAAAAGCATGAGACAATTTTGGAGTTGGAGGGAGAAAAGAAATATGGGTGACCAAGAACAACATGAACAAGGACCAAGAAACCTATAGGTCTGCAGCAGTTCCAAGGTATGGGAAGTAATGGTGGTAACTGAATGAGGACATATTTGCAGGCGGAGCTTAGGAGGCTCGTTGGAGCCCCAAAAGAGGGAGTCCTGAGTGTGGGCACAGAAGTCATTTATATTGCACTCCATTTTGGAGCCATCAGAGACACTTGGAGCAGAATTACCTATGCTCCCAAAAGGAAGATATTTCTGTGTGGAGCAAGAGACTAGAAATGGGAAGATGACGATGCAGTACACATGAGGAGGAACAGGTGAGGACTAGGGTCTCAGAAGTAAGAGAAACGGAGAAACCATCAGCCAAATTTCAAACAGTTCTGAAATGAAACATCAACACCACACCACTGAAGCAAAGCTCTGGGAGCATCATCAACAACCTGACTCAGCTTGAAATGCTAAATTGATTTTAGTGAAACAAATAAACTTTCACAAGGGTCCTTCTATAAGCCAGGCTTAGTCAAGTAACCATAAAGTGGGCAACACAATCCTACACAGTAGGGTACAAACTACATATCCACTATTAAAGAAGCACACAGGTAGCATTCACCGTGTATCTATTAATATAAGCACATTTACAGAAATTTCCCAAAACTGTAGATATCAATGGGCCCAAGGAATATGTTCACCCTTTATACTGTCATAGCAAGATTTTGGTGGGCACTTTACATATTTCACAAATGTTGCTAAGCTTTAGTTTCCAAATCAAAATGTATGCTGAATCCCTCTGTAAATCTGGTCTTTTAAAAATGATGCCTAGTTTGAGGAAATATGCATTTAATTATGATGTCCCTGGAAGCTGTGAATCTCTAGGAAAGAGTCCAACGATCTTTCTTAAATTGATTCAAGTAATAAATATTCAAAAAGGGTGGGGTAAGTAGAACAACCCATGAAGCCTTGAAGTGAACAATATGGGGCAAATTTTTGTTGTTTAAGTAATGATCTGCAGATGCAGGAATAAGAATGAGCAATAACGGATTTCCTTTTCCTCATCCAGAGAATCTTATAACTTAACTTGTTTGCAGATTTGAATAAGAAATTGACGTTAAAAGAAAATTAAGCAGCATATAAGTGCTGAGTATCCCTACACTGCTTTCAGGAGAGACCTTCCAATTCACACTCAGCAAACCAGAGAGGGCAAGGTGGGCAATCATCTACCTCCATAAATCAATGAGTTGCTCACTCTGTACTTACCTAAAATATTTTCATGCCTCAGCATCACAGTATTGTACAGTTCTGTTTCCCTGAACCATGATTTCTCATCCCGGGAGGAGAAGATCTTCACAGCAACATTTTCCCCTTGCCAACTGCCCCTCCACACCTCACCATATCTGCCTTTTCCTGTGGAAAACAAAACAAAAGTGACTTCTCTGGAAGACAGACAGACAAGAGGCAGCTGGCTGCAATGACTCCTGAGAATGATCCAATGAACCCAGTGCCTGTGGCTCTCAATCCCTTCCATTAGCTGCTGAAGAAAATCATTTGGGGGATATAAATACCACCACCTTTGGCCTATAAAGACATTTAAAAATAACAAAAGAAAAATCAGACAGAACCCCCATACACCCAGCCACCACATAGTGATAAAAAATTGTCTTCTGCTCTGCATTGTACAATTAGCTGCTAATCCCCAAGTTTAGATTAAATTCCTCAACTGAAAGGTATAAAATGCATATGGTTCTTAAAAACATAAAATCAGTAAAACTTAAGAGTACGGTACAGATTATTAAATTTCAATGTGTTGTGCTGAAAGCCCAGTGACGTGTATCTTGCTGAGTCAAATGGCTTTCTTGGTTCCTTCCCTTCTTCAGAATCAACAGAAGCATTTTCTAGGCATACAGATCTGAATTTACTTATGTATTTTTTCACAAAGGAGACTATTAAGTTTGAGATGTGTGTTCTGGGGATTAAAAACAAAAACAAAACAGCAAAATACACTGCTATGTAGGAGACCAGCAAGCATTGTTACCACTATCCCTAAAGGATTTCTTGGCAGAGGATATATTTCTAAAGAGGATTTGCAAAGTTTTAACACATAATCCCAGAACAGTTCTGATTTCTGACATTGGTCATGGGTATCTGTGATGGCACAAATGGACTACACCAAAAAGGCCCCTTGGAAAACATAGTCTGAAAAATGTGGTGACTTTAGTTGCGATCTGTCCTGTGTGGCGTATGACCCTCTTCTTGTAGCAACTACACACTTGTCAACCTGTCAATAACATGCTCCTTCTTCCATTCTTTTCTTTAATTATAGGTAGGGGTGCTCAGGGATGTTGAAAGGAGGAGGTAATTACCTCGAGACTATGGGGATCAACACGCGGTATAATCAGCCTGGAGAGCAAGGCAGCAGGAGACACAACTGCAGGGCAGTGGGGCTTTCTGCGGAGGCAAGTGGCTGCTGGGATCACAAGGCTGTGCTAAGCAGCTGCAGCACCACCTGTATGTGCAGGGATATACTGAGCCACCGAGAACCCCCATGTGGAGAAACAGGACATCCCTGACATGAACCTGAGTCCCTAATAAATACCAATGATAAATCCAAAGTGTGTTAAATGGGGCTGATAAGTGCTTCTTGTGAACCGCTGTCAGGCCACACAAATACTATTTAATACAGGGTTCGTTTTACTACCTCATAACAATTGCTCAGTATTTGCAACTCGAGATGAGGGCTACTGCTAACATACTACAAAATTATATGCTAAGCTTTTCCTGCTTTGGTTTTATTTTATATATTTATTTTCTCTTTGTCTTCATTCACAAGATGGGAAAATATCCTAATGAATTGTTGTCATAAACCCTTTGTTCTTTTTTTTTAAGAAAGCAAAAGATGTAAAAATGAGTTATTCACAGAAAAATGGATGTATATTGAGACCATACTTTTTTTTTTTTTTTTAAAAAAAAAAAAAATGTAAAAATGAGTTATTCACAAAAAAATGGATGTATATTGAGACCATTCTTTTTTTTTTTTTTTTAAAAAAAAAAAAAATGTAAAAATGAGTTATTCACAAAAAAATGGATGTATATTGAGACCATTCTTTTTTTTTTTTTTTTAAAAAAAAAAAAAATGTAAAAATGAGTTATTCACAAAAAAATGGATGTATATTGAGACCATTCTTTTTTTTTTTTTTTTAAAAAAAAAAAAAATGTAAAAATGAGTTATTCACAAAAAAATGGATGTATATTGAGACCATTCTTTTTTTTTTTTTTTTTTTTTTTGGTACCAGGGATCGAATTCAGGCCCTTGCACTTTCATTGAGACCATATTCTTAAGCGAAATAAATAAGACACACATGTAAATACCAAATCGTTTCTCTGGTGTAAAAAACTTAAAAGATCCAAATTGTATAACTGATAATGTGAAATAGGAATAAAAGGGCTAAAGGTATAGGGGGAATGGGAAGGGTAAGGGAAAGGAAATAAGGGAAAAGAAAAAATATGAGAAAAAGAAAAAAATGGAAACAAAGTTTTTATAAATAGGGAAGAGGAGAGGGGGTGAAGGAAGGGCAGGGGTAAGGGGAAAAAATGAGAACCAAGATCTGTCATGTTAAGGTACAAGATCCTAATGCTGAATGTAACTGTACTGTATACTTAAGTACCAATAAATTCAGAAAGAAAGGAAGGAAGGAAGGAAGGAAGGAAGGAAGGAAGGAAGGAAGGAAGGAAGGAAGGAGATGTATAGCAGTGCAATAGAATTAAGATAGAATATTATTTCATTGGTTTTTGACTGCTTTAAAGTTGTCAACTGCTTTTTTACAAATGCAACCATATACATACAGAAACACACACACAAAAAAAGCAGAGTTGCATAGATCCCTGGCCATGAAGCCCCACAAAGGAGGTCCCCAAGGCGTCTGAAACTTGGGGGTTCCTTAACATCATCTGGAAATGACAGACCTACTCCAGTTTCCCATGCTTGCGAATCCAAAATGATAACACGCTACCCAGTTTATCACATATATTTTTATTCGAAACTGTACCACATCAACACTAACTGCAGGTTTCAGAAATGGCACTGTTTGCATTAAAATCTTTAGCGCGAATCCAACAAAATGTAATAACTGATTTATACTATTTTAGAAAATGCTAAGAATATCTACAAAACCAGAAACTGTATATATTTGCAGAGGTACGATATTACTTTGGATCCAGCTCTAATCTCTAAGGACTGATCTTGGGATGTGCTGCTGCCCCATGAATGATGAGCAGCCTCAGAATTGGCAGGCAAAGGGTCAGCAAGATGGGTACATGCCCCCTTCATCTCCCTCCTACCAGCACACAAACACTCTTGTCCGTAATCAAATAGATTGCTAGTTAGTGCAAGAAGGTAACTGTGGTTGTTTATAATGAGCACATCTGGGGCTCTTCCACCTGTATTTTCTCTATTCTTGGTCTACTGTGAAAGAGATGCCTACAGTGGGAAACAGTTGTAGTAGCTGACCTAGAGAAAAGGCAACAAAGCCCCTGCCCATCACCCACAGGCCATACTCCACCCAGACCTCGCTCCATACTCTGTCCAACCCCTTTCCTTCTGCTGAGACTGAGAATGTCCTATATTCCATGAAAACTCAAAGAAAATCTGAACAAGAGCAGCCAGTGGTGGAGCCAGCATATGAGGACCAGCCTCCTACCCAAAGGAAGAGCTGGGAGGGCTGGAACTATGAAGCCCAGCCCAAAGCAGTACCCAGCACAGTGCAGATGGTATTAAGCCACCACAGGTGTGGCAGCAGCCATCCAGCAGAAGGAGAAGGTAATGAAAACACTGGGCCACTTGCAAATAACTACCCTCTTCATAAAATTAATAAAAATTAAGCTTTTAAACCTGGCATGGTGGCACATATCTATAACCCAGCACTCAGGATACTGAGGCAGGAGAAATACCATGAGTATGAGAGTTTGAGGCCAGCATAGGCTGCATAGGGAGTTCAAGGCCAGTCTGAACTACATAAAGAGACCCTGTCTCAGCCAAAAATAAAAACAAACAAAAAACGCCAGCAAAATCAAAACAAAACAGAGTAGACCTTTGGCTTAAGAACTCAATTTGTACCCAGGGTTGGTTGTAACTCAAGTTGGTCGACTGCCTTCAAAGTCTCTCTCCTGCATAATTTTAGGCCACAATTTCTTCCAAGCAGATCTCAGGGTCCTTGGAGGACACTGGCCCAGGGTTTCTCAACCCCACAGGAAAGGATGTTGTAATGTTCCTTCCAGAATGCTTTAAGGGTTAAATCTGTATCTGAGATCATCTGGAAGCACAAGTGGCTGGCATTCGGTTTATAACTCAAGACTCTGTTCATAAGTTAAAATGAAAATTCTGATCACAACTCAAATGAGGCTGGTTGCAACTCACGGGTCCACAGTATATGGAATGGTAAGCTTAAAGCTGAAAAAGGGGCATGAACTATACACACACCATGATATTAAATATTATAGGAATATTAAAAAATGTATATAAGCTCTTTCTTTTAACTGATAATAATAACTATGCCTATTTACCATTATTTATTATAAAAGGAAGGGAAGGAAGAATGAAAAAGATTGGAGAATTGTAACCCTTAGCTGTCCAAAAGTCTACTTACCTCAGGTCATTCAATACCTATGTTCAAGAGCAGCCTTAACGATTTCTAGCATATTAAAGGGTCTATGTGTGACTAAAAGCTTTTGACCAGGCATCCTCAACACTAATTAATGACAATGTGCTTGACAAAAGATTCAACTAATTCAGGGATTCAAACCCAAATACTCAAAGAACAGAGACCCCATGGCTAACTCACCTCTCCTGCAGTTTAATATAGCTACATACTCTACAAAGTGCTTACAGCAGCATCTCCTAGGTTTACTAAGGAAATAAAAGGCAACAAAATGCAGATCTTACAAGTTCCATCCCCCTATGCAACCAGTTAGAAGTGCATGGTACCCAAAAAGGAAAGAAAAAGAATTACCGACACACTCCAACAGGGTAATCTGGCGAGCCACTGTTCTTTGTACCAGAAAAGGAAGACCAGAGCCACTTCCTGATGTACACGAATGATCCAATAAATCCTGTGGTTTAAGACAAGGAGAAAAAGAAACTACTGAGCAGCAGATTGAGGGTTAGAGTCCTATTGCTACAATTCACACAGTGGGGAGAGACCTAGGACACAGGGGCTGTTAGCATGTCTAAAGAGCTCCACCAAAAGAAAGATGGGTTTTTTTCCTTAGGAAAACTAGAAGTCAGCTCTTTGCATAATATATAGTATGTTCTCTTGGGGGGGGCGTCAACAGTACTTCGTCATACCCAGTGTTTTGAATAAAATATATAAAGAAGCTGAGTAAAACTGAAGATGCAACTGAGAAAGTTCAAGAAGCAATACTGAGCACAAGGGAAGCAGCAGAAGGAACAGCAGGTGGAAAGGAGTGAGCAGAGTCCTTCAACTCCAAGTCCTGGGTATAATTTACCATATTCTGCTATGCTTATAAAGTATCCAGCAAACAATCCACTTTAGCTGTCATACCAACTAAGGAAGTCTAATTAGGAACAAACAAATTAGAAATACAAAAAACAGCTCTGATGTTTATAGTGGAAAGACTGCAATAACCACGTGGATCATTACATTAGCACACTCAGGATGAGCTCCCTGGATAGAGGTTACATGTTAGGTTGGTGAGAACCAAAAAGGGTCACTAAATAAATACCTTCTTGTCATTTCTTAATGTGAAACATTCACAAGTAAGAAAAGAAAGTTTTATTAGAAGCATAAAACCATAGTCCTATGACAGATCATGTTGGCAAGACATTGCTGGTTAGTTAATGCAAAAACAATTTTCTTCTGCAAGCCAAGAGACGGAAGTCTTTTGGTATCAGGCGAGGATTATCTATAATAAACAATACTGTGCCCGTGGTGACAGTGTATGCTTGCAGTAACACTGAGCTAGTGCTTCCCAAAGCTCTTCCTCTCTTCAACATTTTAGCTGGCCGATTAAAGTAATACAGCAATTTCCATGAATCTCATCTTCTTTCACTTCTTCTGAGTACCACTGCTAAATAGTATTGATTGGCAAAATTACCAGAAGCTGAATATCCAGTGGCGGAAATTCAGAACCTTAAAAACTATCAAAGAAGTCGGGCACAGTGCACACTCCTATAATCACAGCTACTCAGGAGGCTGAGGCAGCAGCATGGCAAATTTGAGGCTCACCGGGTCAACTCAGGGAGACAGCATCTCGAAATGTAAAAAAGGGTGGAGCTTCTGGTATAACACTCCTAAATTCAATCCCCAGTACCACGAAAAAGAAAAAAATAAGAAAAAGAAAAACACAGACATTCAACAAGAAAAGAAAATGTAGATTGACCTAAGCATTCTGTCTTGCTATTTTCCTACTTCCATTCATTCCATTTTTAGAAGAATAATTCTGCAAATTAAACTGTTAAAATTCAATGTGTTGATTTTTCATCATTAATTCTAAATCCACTTCATAGATGAGGGTGGTCAACAAGACTAATAAACATCTACCTCAACACAAGGATCCTAATAGTTCTCTTACAGGGTAAATGAGAGGTTCAGTAAGGGTATGTGCTTTGTTGAATTATATTAAATGAATATATTACTTAAATAAGCAAGTATGGAGACAAATAACATCTTGTTTTAAAATTTTTGTTTACTATATTATTATATCGTGATATACCATCATTTGACATGGTTGTAGTTAGAAGACTGTTTTGGCATACACTTACTTTTCTCTTTCAAAATCCTAAGAGCTATTTAAATGGTAATTTATACAAGGTATTCCAATTATTACCTGGGATAATTAGTTATATTAGTATCTCTGAGGAACGAAGTTCTGACTAATCTATTTTAGAATTTTGTTTGCTGAAGCTTTGTCACGATTCATCTTCACATCTTCTTGTTATTAACTCAATACACTCATTTAATTTTTCTTAAAGCTTGGGACAGACTTCTGAGTAGATGTCTAATGAAAAATTCTGTTTCTCTACCTTTCAAAATAGAATTCCTTATATCTTCTCTCAGTTTCACAGCAGCACATTTTAAATAGGTAAAAGGAAGCTACACAAGATGACTTCCTCCTTTTTCATTCAAAAAGTAAATGTGACTTGTGGCCTTGTGATGGGCCTGGTGGTAGGGTGAGATGTCTCCTAGTCAAGTTAGCCATCACCAAGCATTCTGCCCATTAACAGAGGGCAGGCCCGGCTGCCATCCAGGTGTAACACCAGGTCCCAAGATGGCCACTGGCCATGGTACATCTTCCCCAGCAGAAAGGAAACTGCTAGACAAGCAAAGTGCAGAACACCTTCAGGCACCTTCTGCATCCTGTCCAGCACAGCAAGACCTAATGTGAGATGTTTTGGATGATACACAGGCATAGTATGAAATAAACTGAGGCAACTCAGAAGGATATCACCTTGATTGTTTTTCAACTCAATGGATGATAACAGAGTTGATTCCATACTATGTATCTTTCCCACCACTCTAACACCCTCAAATTTTTGCCTTTTTCAAACTAGGCATCAGATTTGGCATAGCATCAATGTAGGATTTTTTTTTTTGGCCATTTATGGTAAGCTATTTATAATAAGTGATCTCCGCTTTCTATTTAATATTTAACCTTCCGTTAAAATAAAATTTAAAAAAAGTAATACCAGGGATTAAAACCAAGGACTTGCTAATACCAGGCCTGAGCACTACCAGTGAGGTACATCTCAGAGCCTTTTAAGATGTGATTTTACACAGTTCCCTAGTCTGGCCTTGTACTTGAGATCCTCTTGCCTCAGCTTCCCAAAGTGCTGGTATAACAGGCTGTACCATCATGCCCAGGTCTTTTGGTAACTTTTAAATATTGGTTTTGTAAAATGTTGTCAGGCCAGTTTTGGTAGCATATACCTGTTATCTCGGCTACTCCGAAGGTCGAGACAGGAAGACCACAAGTTTGAGGCCAGCCTGGGCATATGAGATCTTGACTCAAAATTTTTTAAATATAAAAAACTTGAAGGGCTAGGAGTGTAGCATATATCCATCATTTAAAAATATAAAAGAATGATTTTTCAATGTTCAAATACAATGGCTTCTATGTTAAATAAGTAAATTCTGGCTAATCTGACATACTGTAAGTATAAAATACACACATTTTTGAAAATTTAGCTAAAAATGTAAAATGTCTCAATATTTTTATTGATTATAAGTTGAAATGGCAAAAATTGTATCTATTGGGTTGAACAGATAGTCTAAATTAAATTCACCCCTTTTACTTTTTAGTGTGTTGTTTTACTTTCCTCAAGGTGGCCACTAGGAAACTGGAGACTACACATATGACCATATATCCTATTGGATGGCAGTGGATTAACCACTTGACTGCACTCCACAAGGGGGCAGCACAGCAGCGTGGGAAATTTAATAGCTGCTTTTTTGGATGTCAAGTTTTAAAGTCTTAAATTATAGGGTGTTGAAATAATCTAGAAGGGAAACTGACTTTTAATATTAAGCAAAAGAAAAGCACTTTTATTACTAAAAATAGAGCAACTGAATACCACCAATTCTAAGCCTTTCAAAATTGTAGGCAACCAACCACCCTTAGTCCCTTTTCCCTTAATCCCAAAAGAAAAGTAACTACCAAGAATCTACTTAAATAAATCCCCTCCCTCCCTTCAATGCCTGTCTAAAATGATGTCCTCATGTAAAGGAGATTATACAAGTGCTACCAGATGCTTGCTTAGGAGCTAAGTGTTCAACCGCACATGGCTGCATTGTCCCTGCCCTTCCGGCTTTTCATGCCCCAAAACGAAAGTGTCTGCAGCCACCTCTGGTGTCCTGACACTGTCACAAACTCACTGCTAAAGTGCTGTCTCCAACATTGGTGGTGATGAGCCCTTCGATGGTGCCGTACTCCACATCCCTGGGATTGAGGCGTTCTTGGTTACGCCTTTTAAATTTTCGGAGAGCAACTCCCAGTAGGCAAGCTAGAAGGCATACCGCAAACACTACAGAGAGAATGATGAGGCCGACCTCCAAGTGGAAGTTCTGAGTCCCCGGGAAGGACTTCCCTGGAGATGGAGAGAAAAGGGAAATTGGCCATCAGGATCACTGTTTATTACTCAGAATAACCAAGCAGTAGCTCCTGATCCTCACCACATGGTCTCACAAGTTATAGTGTTAAAACTAAAATACTTCCTACTACCTGGCCAATAGCCCAACCATTAAATCATTATTCAATTACACATAATGGGAGTTTGAAAAAATTCCACTGAGAATCGACTGTATTACTGCATATATGTGAAAGTGCTTTTGCAATATAAAGTACCACACAAATCTTGATATTACTTTCATTAACTTGGATCGGTAAGATGTTTTATAATCAAACCCTCACAGACACTGCCGTACAAAATCCCTATGAGAAAGTGCTAGCAGAGTTAAAACTGCATTACTCCATCTGTGGCTCTCTTCGGTTTCTCCTGGACATCTACGGCACAATCCTCATTGATCTTACATCACAGTTTCTGTCAAGGACGCTCTCTATTCATTTGTACATTTATTCACTTATTCAAGAAACCATTCACAGATTTATTCCCTCATCCTGGCATTATTACTTACCCATTCAAACACAGGTACATGCATGCCAATACTTCACACCCGAAGCTTGAGCAAATATTTACAAAGGCTTTCTACTTGCCTAGTCAGTTAAACTAAAATCTCGTCATTGGATGGTGAAGGTGCATAATTAAAGCGTCCCCAAAGAAAACAACCACCTCTGAATTTCAGGTCTTTTCATGGTATTATGCCACCAAGTCCTATTCTTCCCTACACGTGTTTTACCTATTTCTATGTTCCTAGACCCTTCAGCAATCCACTCTCAAGCCAAATTTCCTTCATACATATTCCTGTACCTTTCTAGTCCCCCCAAAATTAATGACTTGGCAAAGATGACATTCCATATCATTTGCATGATAAAATATAAAAGCAAATGAATACAATTAAATTATAAATATCACAGCCTCTTGGATTAGAAGAAATTATTTAAAGAATATAAATGTTTTGTTAAAACTTAGGGGATAGCAGATTATTCTGCAGATGAGGAGCTTCATATGGTTAATACTATAATTTTTGTCAGGATGGATGCAGGCATCTCTTCACGGCTGTTTGCTCAAGTGGTAAAAAATTGACTCAAAGTATAAGGGACATGCCCCCTTAATTTAAATCATTTTAAATATTATCTTTCTTTAAAACCTTTTTTATGTGATCCTATTTGCTTATGAAATTTAACATTTTCTATCTGCCTTATGGTCATCACTGCAACTTCAAAATTGCTACAACGTGATCTTCTATCAGTTTTTTCATTTTTCTGCCTCCTCCCTGCTGTCTGGTAGCTCTGGCAGTGAATGATCCTAATAGCCTGTCTTACTCCACTTTTTGCTCTTTCTTCTTTCATGAGGGCACTATCATATTTTTATAACTATTAAAAATGTACTACATATTAAGTAAATAAATTTGACTTAATATTTGCAGGGATCAGAGCTCACTTTGGCAGCACATACACTAAAATAATATTTACAAGGATCTGAGATAGGAATTTAGGGCTCATTTTATGGGGAAACAATTTCAGAGGACTATTTTCTAGTGGATATGGAATCCAGTGAGCACACAAGGGAGAATGTTCCACATAAACTCCACAGCTCATGCAAAATCCCATCTGGCTTTAACAATAGATGGATAGGAATCAGAGCTGGGAAAAGAGGTTCGTGAGCTTTTTTATCACTTCCCTCATACAAAAGGAAAGACGTTCCACTCAAGCACGAGTCTTGTCTTCCATTTTCTCCTCTAAATCCTAGCGATGAATGTTCACTAAGCAAAATTACTTCAGAAATGATGGAAGACACCATAACCCAGTAACAGACAGTGGTGTAGGGAGCTGTAACACCCTTTATGGCAACCTAAAGAGAACAGCTGGTCAGACAGTAGGTCTCCAAGGTGGCTGGACTTCACCTTATTCACTTTCCCAAAGATTTTCATCCTTCTTCTAGATTGTCTTCCCCTCCTCCACCTACAGCAACCTTCTGTGTGGCCTCTCCCTGTGATTCAAATATCAGGAGGAAAGCCATGGGGCCACAGAGACATGAGACAGCACTAATAAACCCCTTTATCCAGAACCAAAAAGGCCATGGGAACCTTTAGTGGGTAGCTGAGCTGTGATATTCCTGTTACACCAGTCCCCTTGGCAGCACTCCACGGCTTGGCCAGGTGATGGTGGGGTCTTGCAGGTCATCTTTCCCTGCTCGTAGACCTGGAAGCAGCCCTTCTGGTAGACATGGAAGCCGTCATTGATGCTCAATGAGGAGAAGCACTGCTGGCCTTCACAGTGGTCCTCACTCCCACAGGAGAGGCCTTCACACACACACATGTACAGTTTGGGGTTGACCCTGGGCTTCTCATCTGCAAAGGAGAGCAAAGAAAGGAAAAAATAAACTACTCACATGAGTTTAGCCCCTACTGGATGAATGAGAAGTTTCTCCGGGACAATTCCAAACACATTCTAAGAGCAGAAAGTCATCACCATAAGCCATTCTGTGACATTGTCGTTTGACCAACCACCAAAGAATAATCACTTCTCAATCTAGAAATACATTTATATAAGCTAAATATCCTTTCTAGATCCCATGAAGCCAGAGATGAGATATCATCTGTCAACAGACTTCTCACAATGAGTTCTGCTCTACTCTCTCAATTCTTACACCAAATAAAATGTTTTACTGGAACATAATATTCAGCACCAATATTTTATATAAAAATGGCTCCTAAATATATGGCACTTGTTATACCAGTTCTTGCTAGCTCTGCATGACAAATCAAACAAGCAATGCTGATTTTCCTGCTTCAGAATCTGCTTCAAAAATAACTGTTGTATTAATAAAAATTTTCAAAGATGTGATCTACAGCTACAAAACAATGTTATCAACATTTCCAGCTAGATGCCTAGGAAAACTTTTTAAAAAAGAATAACGCATAAGTTTTCACATCAATTAAAATGGGACTAACTGCTCAAGAATTTTCAACTGCCAGAAAAAGAACGTGAAAGCAAATATCCAGAACGAGGGCACAAAGAGACAAAGGGAATTGAACAATGTCTGGACAATAAGGTAACAGGTAGGACCAAAGGAATAGCTCACATTTGGTAAGTTCAAGAAGCATGGAAAGCGAGGCAGCAATCCACCGTAAGGGAAGCAGACCAAATCACATTTCCTAGGCATCTCTGAAAATACTTATTTGCCCTTTCACTTTTCACATCCATCTTTTCCCCTCTACTGTTGGACTGATCAGACTTGCTGGGTCTGTTTCCACCAGTAGGGCAGGAAAGTGAAGATGAAATATAAACAACCACATTCTAGAGGCCAGTGATTATCTGGCCAAGGCCATCGTCCCCAAAGCATTGTTCATATAAGGAAATCCAGCTTTGAGAGCTGCCTCCAGGTCCATGCCTCAGAAAGGCTGCCCTTTAATCCTTGAACCCTCAACGGTGGGTCTGTGAGATAACCGCTTCTTTCTTAAAATAACAGGTCAGGTAGCTGTGCTTTCAAGACAAGACTTTAAGGTGAGGTCTTTGAAATGTCAAGTTCATTTACACAGATTTGTGTGGGTGTGTGTGGAGATGTGGGTTACCTAAAAAAGAGAAAAGTGTTTCTTAATCTTTCTTCTTCCCTCTTCAAAGAAGTGGAAAAATAGTTCAGTGCCCACTGTCAGGTGGGTGCCTCGTCCCACAGAGTAAGCACATGCAGACACACAGACACAGCCTTCTATTTATAATTGACTTGCTAGTTCTTTTGAAAACCACAAGGGGCTCATCCAAAAGTAAAGACATGCCTGAAAGCAGAAAATCCAAAATAGCCACTGACAGTGCTATGTATGTCACCAGTCTCACCCCTGAGAATCAAGAGCCCTCAGACATTTTTAATGAGCAAAAATTTTAATGAGCAAAGAGATAGTCTTTATTGTCCCTGCCCAGAGAAATTCCAGTACTATCTATTTCTATGAGGAAAGAAACATATATATCTGCTGACATAATCCAGCAAAAAGTTTACACTTGCCAAAAGAGAGCTGAAAGATAATATTTCTAGGGAGTCTAGACATGCTCACCACTCTTGAATGGCATGAAGCTGAGAGGGGAGGGCTGCCAACTATGCTGCCCAACAGGTGATGGTTCTTTGGAAGGAAATGGAAGGGTGGGGTGAGAGGGAGAGTTAATGGTGTCATAGTGATTTGCTTGTGATCCACAGCAGGGCTTAAATCTACTATATTGTTTAAAGACCATCAAATAACACAATTGATACAAATTTCAAACGCAAATATCTATTTTAAAACTCTAAAAATTTCTAGAAGATCACACATATCCAAGTATAAGTCCTTAACAAATTGAAGGTGTAAGCTTGTGACACTGGGTTAAGGATGAAGGATTAGTGTTGGTATCAAAATATACAATGAAAATAAATGAGTAGCAATTTGCGGACTGATAATGGAGAGAAGCATGTGATTTACTCAATCTGCTGCACATAAGACCCAAAGCAAGAACAGCCAACAAGGAACTCCAGACTCTGGAGGGCCCACTCATCACTGTTCCTACAGGAGTGTGGGGGGAGGGGGGGTCCAGGGGCTGGATGTGAAGCTCCGCAGGAGAGCAGATGTTTAGGGTGCTTAACAATTCATCTGGGTTCGAGCTCCATCACAAAAAACAAATGGGTGGTGCAAGATACCAAAGAATTAATGGCACTTTATGGTTATACTTTTTAAATACTGATTTTTTAAAAAACAAAATAACAATAATTTCTCTAATGTGCTCTCAAGATGAACCATTCATAAAAGTTTCAAACTAGTCTTAAGTCCACAGGCACAGGAAGGGACGCTACTTTCCCAGGGTCTCTATTTCACAGGATTTGCACACTGTATGACAGATACCTGCACTGTGACCTAAGGAATCTTGCCAGAATGAACAGCCTCAACTAGATACTGTCTTTAATAAAATTCAACTCACTATACACTCTTCGCAGTACACACAGGCAGGAAGCAACATCTACCTTAATCAGGTTTTAATCCCTCAGGGCCATAAACTAATCCTAAGGGATTCATTCATTCATTAAACACTCCTCTTGAATTTTCTATATACTTCCTGTAGTTAGATACAGAATACCAGCAGCTGGCTACCTTTCAGTTGGTAATTCTTTTCAATAAAATGTCAAGAATTAGGATTTCCATATCCTTCCTTCTATACTCAAGACAAAGAAAAAGGGAATAAAAGTGTGGCTATTAATGACATGTAATAATTAATGCGATCTCTGATATGGAGAAACCACGAGCTGAGTCTGGCAATTAGTAAGGGGAAAGTAAAAATCCTTCATCAACTTGTTTTCTATTTTGCTCTTCACCCAACATTTCATTTGTTTAGACTGTACATTTCTATTTAACTAATTAGCAGAGGCTTTTATGTATTTCTACATAGATGCAAATAGAAGTGAAGGCCCTAAATTCATAAAAATGTAAGAATGACCAGTCATCCCCACATATATCCACACATACATTAGATCAATGCCATGGCAGTCTCACCTGACAGATGGGGTTAGTTTGAAGAGTTTCCAAAAGGATTATCTCAGCTAGGATTACTAACTCAACAGAGAAAGTTGAAGCCAGGCAGTACCATTCTCAAATATTAATATACAGAATTCTTAGGAACACCATAAGTCTCAGAGTACCCATGACTCACTTTTTCAGTCTCGTCAAATTTAGGAATCATCGTAACATGTGTGGGCCTGTGTTATTTTATTTGGGGTGTGTGTGAGGGTAAAGAAGTGCCTTTAAGGGCCACATGGAAGCGCAGGTGAATTTCTAATCTCCTAAACTACAGCATAAATAGAATATGGAGTACCCAGGAGTGGACAATCATGTCCAGTGATGGACTTTCTACGGTGCATACAGGAAGCACCATATCTTGATGTGAAGTGCTCTACACTTCCCTGTGCAAATAACCAGGAAGCATCCTGGCAGAAAGCAGCCAGACTACTCCACCTAATTGACATTCATTTAAATAATTCAGTAATTTAAATGTCAAGCCAGAGGTATTCCCTCTCTGCAGTGCTCACCCACATTGTTTGTTCTAGAAGGCACCTCCTGGCATTACTCAGTGTTATGGCTGGCTCCAGTTGCTCTCTGTATCACCAGAACCAGGGGCCATGTGAAACTGCTCCCAGCCTGCGCTGGCTGGGAACGGCTGTGAGTTCTGACCACAAGTGGAGGCTGCCTCCTGGCAGAGACAGAGGCCTCCAGGGTGGTGGAGGATTGGGGCTGGCTCTGCAAACCAGAGGCACAGGCTGGGAATCCCACGAGTTCACCACGGCCAGATCTTTAAAAAGATTTTTCTTGTTCTGGGCAATCCTCAGCTCACCATCTGGACACACCTACTCGGAGACTAATCCCAGACTGGCAGAAGAAGAAGAGGCAGAGCAAAGAGCATCACAGACTTTGTAAGACTGTTTATAGTTTGGGATAATCCTGTACTTCAGAGTAAAAAGTATTCATATTTATGCTTAAGTGGGGCTTAGCAATCTAAGCACAATGCTACGTTACTTAGCTATCCCCACCTGCCCAGCCATGCACTCTAGAATGCTTCAAAGCATCTAAACTGACTCTCACTCCAAATGGTACATAAAGTCCCACACTTCCGCACTAAGATCTTTCTTACAAGACAAATGAGAAAAAGTTATATGAAAACCAGTCTGTAGCTGTGATCCATCCTAGCGGTCAGCAAAACGAATAGGCTGAATTCTTTACAGACTCACTTCAAAGTAGCAAAAATAATAATGCAGTAATTAGATTGTAATTATAAAACTCTGAAGACGCAGAATTCGCATAGGCTAACGAAGAAACTCGAAATATCCCTGGCCTTATTCCAACAGTCTAAACAAATAATTCATTTGAAACGGCAGCTTATATTAGGTTTATAGATTATGGGAGTCTTTCCATTGTATCCTAATCCAAGAGCACAGTTTGGCATCTCTCCTGAATCTGCAAGCATTTGAGATCTCTGGCATTAAACAAAGGCTTAAGGAAGAATTCTACAATGCCAGGTTTCACTGCCAGCCAGCCTGTGCCTGAGACAGAAACACAAAGGTCCATCCGGAATGTCTAGCAAAGGGCATATGATTCTCTGGCAGGACAACAGTCTATATGCTCAGGGATAAAATAAAATACACCAAGCTCAACATCTGACTGTAACCCTAAGTCTAGGAAAACTGGGTTGTGTCACTTCACAGTCCAGCCGTAGTTGTGTCATCCTGTGCAGTAGTGTCTATATTTGTGAACACGTTTTTCTTTCTTGTTTCTTTTCGAGTAGCTAAATAAAACCAATCAAGTAAGGGGGGAAAAAAAACACCAAGTGGCTGAATGCTTGCTCTCTCGTTATAAAACATTCATTTAGGGAATCACCATCATTTTTTTCAAACTAGAGAGACTGATAGGAAAGTTGTAAAGTCAAGAAGAAAATGAGAGGAAATAGAGGTATTCACACAAGATAGCATATTAACCAGAATAACAGTATGAATGTCTAAGATTTGGAACTCACAACATCTCCTCTGTGTGCTGTTCCCTATTCAAGCTGATGTACGAGCCTGATTTTCTCTGACTTCCAGCACTTTCAACAGAGACCACTGTTTAATCCCTGCCTGCTCTTCAGCTTCCTCTTCAGTTGGCAGAAGTCTCAGAAGGTCCCTTCCTGCTTCAGGAGCGTAAGTCCTTTAGCTGTGGAATTCCTCCCCATGGAATGCTTCTCCCTCCCTGCCAACCCTCCACTCACTTAACCAGCACTGTTAAACCAGGGCCGCTGAATAGACAGATAGCCTTTTTCTCTACACCGAAGTTCCATGATGGTGAGGACCCTTGGATCTTGCTCCCTGCTGCATCCCCAGCATCAGCATCAGATCCTGGCAGGAGTACAAGCCTGATGGATATTTGGCATAGCATGAGTTTTCTCTTCACACAAATTATTTCGAGGTGGGAAGAGACCTGGTGCTGGTTTTCAGAGCAGACTGTTGAGCCCATAAAGTCTTCAAATGTCAGCACTTGAGGCCAGGCTTAGTCACTGGGCCGGCACGGCATGTCTGTGCAAACCATTTCTTCCCGGAGCGGTCCATCGCACTGTCACATCTGTTCTCTCCTCATGGCTCCCATGTGTGGAAAATTAGCACTTTTTGTAGTACTGTAGGCTTTTCGTTAGCCTGTTTGTCAGAAGTAAAATAGAAGAGCTCCTAAAATAAAGACCTCTTTAATACATTATTAGAACAGCTGGCTTCTGTGGGTGGTCCTCCTGTGGAGGCTGCTTTGGGGGTTTCAGCTCCTGTAATGGGTGATCAGGATCATCAACACACACTAAGTCCCTCTAGTATCAGTCAGGTTCAAGGGCTCAGGAATTGGCTTCTTGGCAGAGAAATGGTTGTCCCTGGTCTTTGCTGCCACTTCCCCGCATCAGTGAAATAATGGCGAGTTCAGCAGGGAGTGGGAAAGAGTGAATTACATCATTTTCCCCTTCTTGCTGTGCTGAAGGTGATAAGGATTCCTAAGTCATCCTGCATTTGAACTGCTGAAGCTGAGAAGGAAAAAAAAAAAAAGTGCCATCTGTTCATTTTATGTCTGTGCTGACTCCTTGCCTCTGAAATAATCCTTGTAAATTAAACCTAGTGCAGCAACCACACCTTCTGCTTCAAAGCCAAAAACTCAGCCTGTATACAAGTGACTAACAAATGAAAAGACATAGTAAGGTAATGACCTAAGAGAATATTGACCTGTGTTTTCCAAGCTTTTGATGATTCTGATTTGGCTTTAATATAAACATAGCACCTGTGAACTCCTTAATATGGCAGAAAATAATGACCTGTTTCATTTTTTCTTGAAATTTCATAAACCTCTGCTTCACACAAACATAAGACCTAGTGGAAATCATTGGAGGAATATCTTCATAGGCCACAAAATATTGTCGCCTCCACATACATGCCAGTTCCTAGGTCTGAACAAGCTCCGGGTACAGGGAGAGGCACAGAGCTTGATAGGAGAGGAAAATAGTTTGCCCACTGAATTATCAATGGTCCAGAGATGGCAATCCTTGTTTAGGGTTAGACGGGAAGCCGCAACGTGGTTCCAAGAACTGACCATTGAAAGCTAGAAGCTTTGTTCACAGTGCAGGAAGAATTTTTGGTTTGCTGAATCACTTTTAGTTGTTTCTTCTGCCACCTTAGGTCAACCAGGAGCATACAGCAAGACACTGATGTGTTCCCACTCGGACTCTAAACTGAAACTTTGGATACTAAGGGAAATGTCAGACAAGGGGCTCTCGATGGGACAGAACAGTAGGAGAAGGAATCCCCAGATTCTACACCTCCATTTCTTCTCTTGTACCCTATTCTACCACTTTTTCTGGGATTCAGGGACCTAACTTCCTCCAAGGTCACCATTCTTGGCTCTAGTTACCATCAGCCTCTACCACACCCCAAACACCCTTATCTGGAAGCTTTTAAACCACACAGATAAACCCATCAAATGTCAGACAGGACTCCAATTTGTTCAACAGTCTTGGAATGTGGCCTCTGGGCCTTGTGGCACCCAAAGTGGAAGGTGAAAATGTCCTAAATAAGTCAGTAACTCTTTTCCAGATTTCTATCCTATCCACACCAGAAAAAAGCACAGAGAGAACAAAGTAACTTCTAGACTCCGTTCTTTCCATCTTACATGCAGCCAAAGGACTGAAAATTTAAAATGGTAAAATACTGGGGCACAGTGCAAGCCTTTGACACTGCTACCACACCGTTTCCTCAATTTCCCAATTCATTTCCCAAGGCCCTATCCAGTCCAAAACACCATGAAAGGTTAATGAAAAAGAGAATCCCATGTCTTCAGTGTCATGAATGCATGCCTTGTTACCTGTATGCCAAGCTTTTAACCTGATCTTTGCTTCACATATCTTCTTTCTCTATCAGTCTAATTAATGTGGCTCAAAAGAATCCATTAACACAAATTCAGCATATTTATGAAAATTGGCTTACTAGTGATAGAATGAAGACGCTACAGTCACCATAATGTTGAGCATGGATTATTTTGAGCTTACTCCTTTTTTACCCAAACCCATAGAAAAAGCTCCAGGGTTGGACACTCTAGGTATAAACAGAAAGCATTTCTTCTGCGTGCTGTGAACCAGAACTGGCTTTTCAAACTCTGCAGCATGGCAAACCATTCCCAGCTTCCACAATAATCTTGGGTGTTGGCAAAGGAAAGCCAGCTAAATCTGACATGTGTCATGAGACCACTGGCTGGCTAAACAAACCCGGGCGAGAGCAACAGACAAGAGTTTCCGCAGATTCCCTTTGGCTTCTGTAGCTACAGAGCACTGACGGCCTAAAGATAACCCAAGTATCTACGGAGGGTCACTTTAAAATAGTAGCTTTAATACCACCAGTCGGTTCAGAAGTATTTCCTTCCAGAGCTTGCTTCCATCCACACAGGCATGCCAAGCCCAGCCAACAATGGCGAGCCTGCTGAAGAGATGAAAACCCAGAAGGAAATGGAAGGAATCCCGAAGGGGTGCAGGCAGTTCCTAGCATTCTGTGCTTCTATTCTATGATTCTACATGTGCTCACATTTGGACTACTGAGAAATAATAAGCTAGCAGGAGACATCTTGTAGAAGCCATCTACTGACAATCACTAAGGATTAAAAAGCAGACATAAAATGAAACAAAATAGTTTAACTCAATGCCGCCCCTTTCTAAAGCTGGGGCAGCATAAACTATGCTTGGCTACCAGCCAGGAGTTTTTTAGGAAAATATTTCCTTCCAAGAGAAAACTTACACCTCTAAGGGTACTTGTATCGCTACTGAACTGAACAAGGACAATTACATGGAGTCCTCAGACAGACACTGTACATTCATAGCTTCCATGGCCCCAGTAACCACACAAGTGCCAACGACCGCTCAGAAGCCTGTGGCTCCTCCCACAGTCATTACCCTTTAAGCAGAGCCAAAGTTCCTACATTTTTAGGACCCATTAAAATCTGCTCAGCACCTCACCTGTCCACCAAGGAAGTGTACATTGTCCTAAATGGCAGTCAGCCAGGGGCTCGTGTACAAGGGACAGGTGCTCAGTAGGCTATTTTCAGTTGCTATCAGCTCAATCAGGAGCTGCACATACTCAGGAGACAGGCAAGTTCTGGTTGCGTTTCAAACTCTGGGCAGTCAAGAGACATACACCTTTCACAGCTGCCAGGGCAACCAGCTGCCCAGTTCTCCTCCCAAGATGGGAGCGACAGTGTAACCTGGCCAGCCACCAGGCCACTGAACCGGCTGTACCTCTCATTTCACTGCCTGGGTTATTCTGAGCCTGGCTTATTGACACTCCATGGCAACCCAGGAACAAAGGGCCAGCTAGGAGGATTTAAATGTCTTGCAAAAGTTGCTAGAAAAGTCAGCAGCCCGGGCCTCTGTTTTCATAATAAAATCAGCAGTAGAATTATTATTAGATTATTGGTGTTGTGCCGTTGTTGTTGCTAGTATTTGTGAGCTACCTGTCATAGCATTCTACTTTTGAATGGCTACAGTTAGGATGCCTACGAAAAAGCAGTGCAAGGTCGGCTTGTCCCCATGTTGCAGGAGGACTAGTTTTCCTCATTCTCCTTCCTTCTAAACTTCATATAATCTACAATCGACTTCAATCACACCACTCTTTTAAAACATACAAATTGCTTCTACTTAATCTTGCAAGACGTCTCCAATGCCTCTACAGTAGAAAACTGCAATAATTGTAAGGTCTTAACCCTTGACGCTAATAAATCCCTTCTCACAACTTGGCGTCCCCTTTGGTGTCATTTCTCTGGTCTCTCCCCTTCTCCTCCTTAAAATGCCATTCTTAGTTTCTCTTTTGCTGTTCTTTCAGCCAAACTCTGCCTACCTAGACTGCCACCTCCTAGCCCAGACTATACGAGGGTCTTCCCTGTGTTATAACCTTGGCTTCTTCCAACCAGACTGAGATTCCTTAGCAGGAACCACTTCTTACCTATGTTTACATTGCAGCCAGTTTCATCACCTGGTACTGATGGTAACATCTTATAACCATTTCTCTTTACTGCAACTCAAAACAAAATCTTTAAAAGGGCGTATATTTTCTCTTTATTATCTCCATGGCTCAGATCAGTCTCTGTCTCTTATGAGACTATCGTTTTTGTATTACAGTAATTATTATTGCAGCCAACAGTATTCATTCGTCAAATATTTATTAAGCACCATTTCTACCTCAGCCAACACCTTAGACACTAGAGATAAAATAACATGATCCAGTCCCAGCCTCAGGGCTTACTGTGCCCAACATGCTGTACCCTCCACACTTTCACAAGAGGAGCGCTGTGACTGTCTCCATGTGCACCATGATAACAGGCAGAGATGAAATGATCTACACACAGAGACACAGCAAAACTGAAGATGGCTAACAATGGTGCTTATCTTGGTCTCCTTGAATAAAGCTGTAATCCTACACACAGCCAAGAGTCTTCCCTTCAAAAGATACTTTTTGACACTAATCAAGAACACCATTTGATGTCAGAAATCATCCTCTTTGTTTGCAAAATCAATATTAATTAACTCCATATGATATTAAAATAAAGTCATAGCTGTGTAACTCTACATGGCATTCTAAGTTTTACATACATATATATATATATATATATCATAGAAGTCAAATTATAAACTAGACTGTGGGTGTTTTCCTTTAATCTATCTTTTAGAATTGAATGAATTGCAGGGTTTTGTTTGTTTGTTGTTTTGCTTCAATTTGTCTTGATGTAGTAGCCAAAATTCAGAAGACAAAACAAATGTAGAAAAAAAGAAAAAACAAGGAAATTTCTACCTACTCTGCCCCAAAATCATCATTTGTATATACAAGCTATAGGCAGTTGTTGTTGTTGTTTAGAAAAAAAAGTGAATTACACCACTACTTCCCTAAGAGAAATTTCTCATTCCTCTTATTCCTCCTCTCCTTCCTATATATCCCAAATACACACATGCTCAGGAAGTCCATACTCTGCTCTAACCCATAACAAAGAATTAGAGCCAGCATTACCCTGGCTCTCAGAAACACCCTGCACACAGAGCTCAGATTCACTGATTAGAATCAGGCAGCAGATGTTCCAGTGTTAGGACTGAGGCTGAAAAAGTGCAAATGTAAACTTCTCTCTTCCTGTCAAGTCACCGGAGTGGAGAAAGGATGGTCAGGCTATCTAAAGTGTGTGTGTGTGTGTGTGTGTGTGTGTTTTGTGGGGGTTTCGGGGGGGGCAAATCAAAGGTTCCAGGCTAGCTTTGTTGGAGAATATATCAGAAAACCTAAGTAGTTTCACCTGAAGGCAGCAGGAACTTCGGGGCAGTGAACTCTTGGGATCACACTGGTATGCTGGTGTCTTTTTAAAACTATTAGTGGGTAACAAAATCAGTAAGTGGTTCAACACAAGATTTCTTTCTGTCTTTTGAAGTAAGATAAAACTGGACAAAATTAAGAAAGGGGAAGAAATGGGTATACATTAGTCATAGTTAAGAGGACTCTCGACATAAGAAACTCTCAACATAAATGTGTACAGGTTTCTCATATGCACACTGGGTCCTACTCCAAAAGGTTTCTTACTGTGAGTCACAGTCAGAAGTTGAAAAGCCACTCCACCCTGTGTCTTGCACTCTCTTGGAGTGACAGAGGTGTAATTATAACTATTACAAATAATCATTACCTATGGAGGCTTGCCTGAGATCATGCCAGATTGCGAGGGAAGTCTGGAAGGCAGTTAGCAGTGCTCTGAGAGCTGATACACACATACCCATGTTTAGAGCAGAATGATTCACGTCAACTAAATCTTGGAAGCAGCCTATATGTCCATCAACAGCTAAATGGATAAAGCAAATGTGGTATTTATATACAACGGAGTACTACTCTGCCATAAAGATAAACAAGTCATTTGTAGGAGAATGGGTACAATTTAAAACCATATCGCTAAGTAAAATAAATCAGACACACAAACTTACACATTGCACAGTTTCTCTTATATGAGAAGTTCAAAGTGTAAATAAAGAGAAAAATAAAACAGACAATAGAAGTACAGAAACAATTCTTGTGCAAATAGGAAGGGGATCAAGAGTTGGAGAGAAGAGAGAGGAAAGGAAGGGAATGAAAAAAAAATTAGGATGTGTTATATACATGTATCAACCCTCCATGATGAAGGTAATCATTATGCACTGCAAACATGTACTAATAAAAAATTAAAACAAAATAAATTAAATTAAACTTAAAAGTGCTTATTTTTCTTGGTACGCACACACACACACACACACACACACAAAAGTTACACACAAGAAAATCCTACAAACCTCCTGTTTTACCCATTTTTCTATAGCAGAGATGGCTTCCCTCTTCTGACTGTTGTTTTTATGTAACAGAAAGTTTAGAAGCTATTGCTCTGCACACCTACAGTTGATGGCAAAGAAATCATTTAGGAACTTACATACTGGACTTATTTTACCATCTGTTCAGTACTTGATTTTGTTTGATTTGAGTTTGTACTGAGTGCCATCCACTCTCCTCTTAAACTGTGAACGACGAATGAATGAATGAATGAATGGAGATGGCTCTGGTTTAACTACCTCAGCCGAAACAAACATCTCCTAGGAACAAGAGCCTAAAAGGAAACTTTACTGCAGCTCACCTCGCACCAGCTCATAAACATCACTGTTACACAAGGAAACCTGATTACACAGAAACAGATCTTAAAAGTGTACAGCCTCATCAGATATTTACATTTTAGGCCCTGGTAGTGGCAAATAGCCCAGTACCTCTTATCACTCTCTCTCTCTCTCTCTAAACAAGTTCTCTCATTTAATGACACATAAAGAGAAATATTTTATTCTGAACAAAAGAAATAAATTAGTAACAAGAAATGAGCCATAAATTTAATAGTGAGATATTTATTTTACATTCATTCACCCCTTCAAGAACTTCCTGCTTATTCAATAATGAGCAATTCAAAGAAGGGCTTATTCTACTTTTCCCCCAAATGGCAGAAAGGGGCACCTTTGTGGACCCTAACAAAAAGTCCATTGAAGTTATCCTTTTCCTTCCTTCATTGGGTAATTGGACTGGAAAGTCTGAGTGGTGATGGCTTGGAAATACTAAAATCCAGTCAACTCAGAAAACAATTTAGGATCAACCAATCTTCTCTAGAACAGGCCAAAATCTCTTGCAAGAGAAGTCCACATAAGACCAGCCTTGCTTGCTATAATAAAATCAAACTGTGGGTTGTCTTAGCTTTGAAATATTTTCAAAGAAGCAGTGCTCCACGTTAGGTACTTGTGTTGTGGTCTTCACCTGCAGATGCAACAGGCACAAAAGGAAAGCAAAATGTAGAGGTTCTGCCTTCTTTCTGGTGACATAATAGTTTTACAGCATGATTAGTCTTATTAATGGGAAGGAAAGAGTAGGAAAGGGAAGAATATACAGGTAATTAAGACTTAAGTGCTCTCCCCTGTGAGCACAAATAAAACTCTTCCTGCAGCTAACGTTGTAGAGATAATGAACATGAGAAATAAATGATTACTGGGGGGAGAGACAGACAAGTAAAAAACACAAACTGCAGTGAAGGAGCCTCATCATTTGCCATTACAAGCTCTCTTCTCTCTCTCAAGCAGCCTGGATCGGGACGGAACCTCACACATGCCAGACAGGTGCATGTGGATGTTGCTAACTTAACCCCCCAAAAAAAAAAAAATTTTAAATCCAAACTTTTGAAGAGGATTAATAATGATGAAAGTTCTCAGACACCATTCCTCAAAGTGTATTATGCCTTTTGTTGGGGGTGTAAGCAAGACCTTTAACCAATCCAAAGACATATGAAACAAACAAAAATAAAAGCCCCTATTCTGTTAGGGCAATGTAAGGAAATAATAGCATAAAGCAGTTAGCCCACACCTGGCATTAAGCATTCAGTAAATATTACCGATAATTATCAAAGCAGTAGTTCTAGTAAGCAGTGTTTTCCTATTTTCTGTATTTGGAAATAAAAATAATAAAATAAGGAAGAAGGAAAGTTGTTCATTTCATGATGTTTTTTTGCAATGTAAAAATTGTATATATTTATGAGTACCATGTGATGTTCTGACACATATACACATTATATAATGCTCACATCTGGATAAGTCTACGTATCTTCTCAAACATTTTATCATTTCTTTGTGATGAAGACATTCAAAATTCTTTTTTCTAGTTTTCTTTGAAATACACATTGCCAGTATCAATTATCATCCTGCTGTAGAACAGAACATCAGAACTTATTTCTCCTAATTTAGTTTCCACTAACCAACTTTTCTCCATCTTAGTTTTCAGGAGTTTTTTGCTTTGAAGTTTGTTCGTTTGGGGTTTTATTTTCAGATTTTTGTTGTTGTTTGTTTATTTTTGAAGCAGGCTGTCCCTACGTTGCCATGGCTTGCCTTGAATGCCAGGGCTCAAGTGATACACCAACTCAGACACCCAGGTAGCTGGGATTACAACTGTCTGCCACAATGTCTGGCTCTTTTTTTTTTTTTTTTTTTAATGGACTAGGACTACATAACAAAGTATCTTAGAACAAAAACCACGACTTACTTATGCCCTAAGAATGCCATCTAGCATCACTGATGCACAATTAATGAGGTGACTTCATTGCTCTGTAAACACTGTGTATGGGTTTATTTTCTTTTAAACATGGTACTGTGAAGAGCTCAGCACCAGACAAGCTATAGCGTTACTACAAAGATTTCTATTATCTGCCCTACTGTTTACCTTTTTTGGTTAGGCATTTTATACTTCACATTTGCTTTACAACTGATGTTGTATATAATAGAATGTATTACAAATAGGGTTTTTCTGTGGCAGTGTAAAAGAAATCCTAGAAATATATAAAAACAAGAGCACCTTTCACAGAATATGTGACTGACAGTTAACTAGGAGTCACAGAAGGTTCACTAAGGCAACTGCTATTATGGTCAGAGCACTCTAGGTTAGAGCACTCACTGGAGGTTCTGTTCAAAAACAAGACAAAATAAAGAGTATTTTCACTGTAGAATGGTATACTCTTTCCCATACTCTTCTCCATATTTGTAAACATCTTAGTGGAAATAGTACATTAATAGCAAAATCTTAGTGGCAATTCCATATCAGCCCAAACAAGTTAGTTACACTACACATTTTCACTGTGGCAGTAAAAGGTCATTTGCTGGACTCCTGGACACTGAAGAGCTAAACGTGGGGAAAGAACAAGCAACAGCAAGGCTGTTAACATTCCATAAATGTCATTTCCTCCCTCTCTTTCCCTATCCTTTCTTCTCTGTTCATATTTTATGTCCACCTCTATTTCTCTTCCATTCTTTTCTTTTTCAATTTTTGTCTACATTGCAGGTCAATCATGGTATCAACTGCAGCCAAAAGGTATTGCTGAGTACCATACAGAATTTTAGTTTGTTCATTTTGGGTTTTATTGTGGGTGTTGTTGCTGTGTGAGAGGAGAATTGACAAAGTACCTAAGGAAAGGTGCAGACTTTGGAGAGAATTTAGTCCTCAAGATTCTATAGTTTTTTAAATAAAGATCATATTGGTAAGTAGTGTGTGTGTGTGTGTGTGTGTGTGTGTATATTTTGGTACCGGGGACCAAACTCAGGTCCTTGCGTTTGCAAGGCAGGCGGCAGAACCAGTGAGCTAAATTCCCGCCCTGGTAAGTAATCTAAAAGAAGGGAGAGATCCTAGAAACTTGCTTAATATAACTGCGTTCAGAAATTGTCAGGTACGGCAGGGCAATCAACCCCAGGTGTACATCATCAAAAACTCAACAAATCTTCCAACTTAAATATAAGTCCAGTTCCTCTTATTAATTCCTTTAGCAATTACTTGGCAGGATCCCCTTCTAAACCTTTTTGGTAACTAATTGACACAACTACCATAATTTTATCTTTAACAACATTGTTTAGAGTGGAGCCTAGGCTCTAGATATTTAAACTGGGCTATAACAGCACTATCCAAATATAAACAAAATGTGAGCTACCTTATTTAGTTCTAAGTTCTTTCATAGTAGTAGTAAAAAGAAACAGATGCAATATACCCTTTTTTTTTTCCTTGCTGGGGATTGAAACTAGGGTCTTGTAGAAATTTACATTATATTTTATTTTCATCAAAATCCAGTTTGTATTACATCCTAACAGCATACCACAACTTGCATAGCTGCATTTCAAGTGTTACATGTGACTAGTGGCTACCATATAGAACACTATAGATGTACGTGGGTGGAAAACAGGAGACAGAAACACATTGTGGAGGGTACCTGGAATCAAACTCAGGGCCCTGAGCTTGCCAGGCAGGTGCTGTGCTCCTGAGCTACATCCCCAGCCCAGGAACACATTTAATATTAAAAATCTAAAAAATAACCAAATAGTGGACTATGCCCTGATTTTTCCACAGTGTTGGCTATACTAATGTGTTGAATTATGTATTCTTTTGAGAATTCACCAATTATATAAAATAGATCTATACTCTCAAAGAGCCTATAGCAGGGACATAAGTTTTACTATTCCAACTGATCATAACAAGTCTCAGATTATATGCATCATTCTCCATCGAGGCTAAAGGCTTTTTCAAAATAACGTGGGCACAACTCAATGCAAAAAAAGGTAGTTTATGTTTTATATATCTAGAAAGTCATACACCAACCTTGTGAATACAATAAATGTAAATTCAGCAAACTATGGGTAACTTTTATTTTACTTTCTCTCTATTAATTTTGTGGTTTTCAAAAGAAGCAGTAAACCCCTAAACAATATTCTAGAAATGGGGGATGGGCAGCAGGGAAAACAAGTAAGAGATGCCAAAGGCCTAGAAATGCTGGGTGGTCACACAGCTAAAATTTAGCCTGCTTATAGTATAAATGTGTCACCCCAAAATTCACATTGATTACTAATTCCAAAATGATGGCATTAGACTTGGTGGGGGGGTAGATGATGGGTGCAGATCCTCCTGACTGGGATCAGTATCCTCACAAGAGACCCCAGAAAGCCAGCTGGCTCTTTTATCACAGTAGCACACAGAGAGAAGGAGTTGCCTATGAGGTGTGGGATGTCACAAGATACTGAAGGTAGCAGCACCTTGAACTGCGACTTCCAGCCTCCAGATCTATAAGAAATAAATGTTTGTTGTTCATGAGCCACTCAGTTTAAGGTACTGTGTTACTAGAGCCCAAGGTAAAGACACACACTATATTTGCACAAGTCTTGACTTTCCCACTGCACCCTCAATCACATGGATAATCTTTGTGTAATTCATTGTACCTAGTACCTAACTCTTAAACAAGAAAACAAATGTATATACTTACACTCTCTTAATGTACACTGAAGTTTCCCAAAATGCAATTACCATATAAAAAGAGGATATGTTAGTCAGCTTTCTGTTACAATTAACAAGTCCTTAAGATAATCAATAAGAAAAGGTTTAAACCTAGGTGGTGCACACCTAAAATCCCAGTACTCTGGGGGGTGGTGGCAGAAAGATGACAATTTCAAACCCAGTGACTTGCCAAACATATCTCAAAATTTAAAAGGGGCTCTGGGAATATAGTTTAGTCTAAAGGCCATGGGATCAGTTCCCAGTATTCACCTTCCTCCCCGCTAATGTAGCCTTACTTTGGCTTACAGGTTCAAAAGTTTTGGTCATCTGATTGGCCCTGTTTCTTTGGACAAGGGCAGTACAGTAAATCACAGCAGGAGTGGCTGGAGAGAAAGCGCAGCTACTTCATTGATGGCTGTGATGCAAGAGAAAGAGGAAGGGACAGGGTCCCATAAACTCCTTTGAAGGAAAGCCCCCAATAACAAGAAGATCTCCCATAGGGACCACTTCTTAAATTTCTACCACCTCCTAACAGTGCCAACCTGGGGAATAAGACTTTAACACATGGGGCTGATTTCAGATCCAAACTACACCAGAGGGATGACAGTTCTCTGCTTTGTTCATCAGTGCACAAAACCAAATCACTGAAGATAAGACCACTTTTGACAATTAAACCACCAATACAACATACCAGTAACAATCTACTTTTGGAGATGTTGAAGATTATTACAAACTTAGGTGCAAGCATATATAACAGTCCTCCTTTTTTTTTTTGGAGGACATGTTCTAAGACATTCCATGGATGCTGAAACCATGGACAGTACCAACCCTAAATATACTACCTCTTTTTTTAATGCATGCCTTATAAGTTTAATTTATAAATTAGACACGGTAAATTATTAACAACAGTAAACAAAAGTAAAGCAGATTATAATGATACATTATTATGATATTATTACTAATGATAACAATTATTTAAACATGAATTGGGGCCAGGGATTTAGCTCAGTGGTGCCACGCCTGCCTCGCAAGCACAAGGTCCTGAAGGAAAAAAGAAAAAGAAAAACTTGTAATCTGTTCACTTCTAGAATTTCCATGAAATATTTTTGAACCACAGTTTCTTAAGTGTAACTAAATCTGGAAAGTAAAACCACAGAAGAGAGACTATTGTACTTCAATACATTTAGTAGTATACTCATACCCAACTATGACAGAAGGTACATTTATTTATAAATATCCCTTTATTGTTAGTTACAGAATTATCTCTACTTCTCTTTTATATTTATTTCTGATTGGGCAACATACTGACTTTTTAAAAATTATGTGTTATATAAAAATTAAGATATAATGTGTATCACAATTGCCCTTTAAAATAATCAAAGGACATTACCAAATATTTATTATAAAAAGGATACGATAAGCATGATAAAATTAAGAATTGAGTATATAGTGTAAGCGAAGCAATGCTCAATCATATACTTATCCTAACCCAAATAGCACTTACCTTCAAAACTCGGGGAAGGAAAAGCAATCATCATTAGCACAGGAAGAATCATCACTCCATCTATCATTGTACAACTGTGGAAGGAAAAGAGGAGACAAAGTTTTAAAAAAATTAACTGCAGGATGCCAAATTAAATTAAGCATATCATCTTCAAATTGCCATTTAAGGTCTTCCTTAGAAATTGCCCTAACATATATTGCCCTTTTTTCCGTATATTAAAAACATACAGGGCTGAAGATTTAGTTCAGTGGTTCCGCCGCCTGCCTTGCAAGCACAAGGTCCTGAATTCAATCCCCGGTATAAATTAAAAAAAAAAAAAAAAAAAAATGTCCTCCTCATGGATTTAAATAAGTATCTAAGAAGTCAAACGAACCTCTGACTAGTGGCCTCTCAAAGGCCACTTTCTCTGAGCCTACCCTCTTTAGAATTTAGTAAGAAAATGAAGAGTAAGGATATAAACGTTGAAAATAAAGAATGCCTAAATTTTTTAGGCTTGAATTTTATCTTATTCTATTGAACACAATTAGAGACACTATACTAAAAATCTTGAGAAGATGAATGCACTATTCAAATGTGATATTAAAGATTAAGAAACTGAATAATTTAAGCCAAATTACTACTCTTGAGCCTTCTCTTTTAGAAGCACTGGAGGTAGAGAAACCTACATCTACAAAGGAAAAAAATCAATGAAACAAGCAAACAAAAATATTTATGCCTCATCTGTGGTAAAGCAATGCATTTCTACATTAATCTTGAATTTAACAAATGACAGACACAATTAAGACAGGAAGAGTTCTAAAATAAGAACTCATGTAAATCTATAATACAGAGAACTGTCACTGAGAAAAACAAGATAATTTGCAGAAATTGCAGGTTGGTTTTGGCCTCAAACTACAATGGCAGAAGCTCAATTTTCTGAGTTAAAAACTTTTCCATTTGAGTAATTCCCACAACTAGAAATCTGATGGGAATTTCTTGGGTACAACTTTCTAGTAAAATAAAGAAAACCAGTACAAATCTTTGATAAATAGGTTAGCATGCTATCTTACTCCAACATCCTCAAGGCAAAGGAGGAGTCCTATGGACTCCTTCTGGCCCATCATCTCACAACTATACATTTTTTGGTTAGTGGTCTGATTGTTTACTCACTGCACTCCCACCTCATCTTACCACTTCTCATTTTAACCTATTTTCTTTTGCTTCCATAATTATGTTTCAGTCTATCTCTAAATAGCAAGGAGGGAAAAGCAGATTTTTATGTACCTTCCTTTTATATTTTCTAAAGCATATGGAAACTCAAGTGGGCTTCTCTCACTGCTGTTATTTTGTTGTTTCTATTTTTGTTTTTACATGGATGCTTCCTGTAGTGGGCTTTTCTGAGAGGGGACACTGTGCCTATACTCTTCCACTCCCCAGCCTCCAGTTCTGTAAAAACAAGGTACTGTGTTAGAGCAGCAGAAAACAGACTAACATTTGGTGAAATCCCTCTCCACCAGAAGCTACTTTAGCTCCCTAGAAACAACCCATTCAGCTCCAAAATAGGTCCAATGCATCCAAAGGCTGTGCAGGGAGCTTCTCAAGCTATGATGTAATTATTAACATCTTCTGTCTATGAAACTGTCTTCAGCTAATAAAGCAGTAAAAAAGTGAAGTCTCTTTGGAGGCTACCTCAGCTCCCTAAGATGGGGTAAAGAGTGGGAATTATGTAACAGGTAGGTATGGTTTGCTTTTAGAGTGCAGCCATAACACTACAGTTTCATAGGTCCATTTAAGTGGGGTTATAAATTATACTGGGTAGTTATGGGGAAAAAAAGCCCTCCTCAAGTGCTAAGTGCTCCAAAATCATTAAAGAAACTAGATCTAAGCACCCCAAAATGAGTAAGAAAAACGGTTGCCCAGATATCTCCTGTCGCTAGCAGCTCTTCCTTAACCACTTTACTAGAGAAGAGTAATAATATTCTCAATCTAATATGAAGCAGTCTCTTCAAATTCAAAATTTTTAAGTATTTGAAAATAAATCTATATCACATATAATAAACATTATCCTGAATGCTTTGAGATTTTTATCAATGATAATGACACTACCACTATTAGCAATATCTTAAATATTGCATCTTTTATTTTTTAAATCTCTATTTCACATATTGCCATAATTTGCATGTTGGCTGACTGTTCTCCAAAGGCCCATGAGTTAAAGGCTTGTTCCTCCGGGTGGTACCACTTGGGGGTGGTAGGTAGAAGCTTGAAGAGGTGGAGACTAACGGGGAGGTCTTTAGGCCAATAGGGATTATAGAACTGCCTTCCTCTTCCTTTCTTGCTACCTAGTCATGAGGAGAGTCACTGGCTCTACAGCACACTGCTGGTCACTACCACCAAACACCCTCTTTACAGCCCGAAAATAGTGGGTCCATGTGGACCCATCAATGACTGGAACCTCTAAAACCATGCATGAGGGTCTCTCTTTGTAAGTTAATCATCTCAAGTAGGGTCATTGGCATTTCATTAAAAGCCACTGAAAACCACTTCCTCTCAGTCTTATCTTTGAATTGCCAGTCTTTCATTCATTAATTCATTCATGCATTCAAAAACTCCTGAAAGCCTGCCATATGCTACACATTAGAAATTTAAATGATAAAAATCATATACACATGGTCCTATGATAAAGCTTGTAAGATTTGTTTATGGTAATCACTAAAAGACTGCATAATTTAAAAACTGATGTATAAAAGAAGAAATAGTTAAAAACACTGCTTAAAATAATGAGATTTTCTAGAGGGTGGGGGATCCTCCCCAGGGAGGTAGCTTCTGAGAAATCAGAAATATGAGCAGGTAATACCAGCAAAAGGGTAAGAACAGGGTGGGAGTGGAGAGCACAGACAAGCACACACAGGGTAACATTTAAGAAAAAAGGTACTTTCTTAGCTTCTACAGAGGCCTTGTGCTCAGGAACAAGAACCCTTAAGAGGCACACCATAGAACCTGAAAAATAATAGAATGCCAGGACTCTAGAGTCTGCAGTCATTATAAGAAATTGGAGAGGTTAGGTATGTAGCTTAGTGGAACAGCACTTTCCTAAGACATGTAAAGCCCCAGGGTTCTTTCTTATTTGGGAGAGGGAGAAAAAGGAGGGGAAAGAGAAGGGGAAGGGGAGACCCAAGAAACCTGGAAAGGGAGGCGAACAGCAGAACTGAGGTAAAACATTCTGAGTCCTCTACTCTATCCTTATTGCTACGAAGCTCCGTTGTTCCCCCAGCACCTACTCCTTGCTTCCCTTGGCCCCCACCATCCTGCTCTATCACGTACTCCACCTGGCCCACTTCCTACCTACCTCTGGACCTACCTTGATACTCACTGTACGTGATGCTCCCTGTGACTAGGCTCTTCCTTCACACTAACTGCTACTCTACCTTCCAGTCTCCACTTAAATAACTGGACACTTTTACAAGGCTGCCACAACTTTGAAATATCTTCTTCTCACTCTTATATTACCACTTTGTTAATCTTCATTCATAGAAATTATCATAATTAATAGCTATATATCCATACCTATGTGTGCTCACTGCATGTCCATGGTAAATTCCATGGTAACAAAATCTACAATCTATCTTACTCATCATAGCCACGGCCAAGTGAGAGCACATTTAGAACTTGTTGAGTAGGGATTCTCCCCAAATAAACACAATTTAAATGCTAAAAATTAGCAATCCTCCCCACCATACACAGCTGAAAAGGAACAGCAAGATTTTAAAAATACATCATCTCTAGACTTTTAATTTGTAGAGTGTAGTTCAGGTAATAGTAAATGTCACCAATTAGAAAGCTTTAAAATCAAGAACGCTTTCATGGAAAAAGAAGAAAAAAACTAAAATACAACCACCATTACCATGTTTTCTATTTTACAAAGCCAACAAAAGACCATGCCCCAAAATATAGTTATCATTATACAAGCAAAATTAATCACACTGATTTAGGTTCCTAAACAAGAAGACAGAAAAAAAAGAATTACAAATTCAATTCCCCCAAGCTAACCCACTGTTCAAAAATAGTCAAGTGCCAGGCGTAGTGGTGCATACCTATAATCTCAGCACTTGGGAGGCTGGAGCAGGAGGATCTCTGTGAGTTCAAGACCAGCCTGGGCTGCATAGTGAGTTCCAGGGCAGTCTCGACTACATAGTGAGACCCTGCCTCAAAGTGAAGTCAAAATATGCCCCCCAAAAAAATCATTGCAAAGTCAACATCAGTTACTAGCTGCTGCTTTATTCATGGTCTCTAGCCTCTGCTGTCCATTAATTCAGCTACTGAAAAAATTCACACCTCAAAGTATACTATATGCATGTACAAATACACCCAAAATGAAATCTACTCTTCTGTGCAATTAATATGCACTAAAAAATAAAAAACATCCCAAAGAGAAAAAAGAAAATGAATGCACAAAAGAGGAAGTTCTGGAAATTTCTGATCATATTTTAATTAGAAGAAAATTGGTATAATAAAGTATCAACCTCAAGCCCCAAGAGTCTATTTCTAATTTTAAAACATAAAAAGAAAATATTATTTTGAAAAGTAAACTTTTCAACTCCGCTGTTCTTGGCAAGAAAAAGAGTATTGGTTGTGGAATATAGGAGCAGCAATAATTCACTGAGTGTGGGTGCCTTACTCCAGGGGTCTCTAAACTTACTGGTCTCAGAGTCTCTACACTCTTCAAAATTACTGAAGAACCATATACATCTGTACATGTGGTCTATACTCATACATTTTTACTATATTCAAAATCAAAACTCAGAATTTATAAAATAATAAAAAACTATCCTATAATTTATAAATTTAAAAATTGTACTTTAAAAAAAAAAGAACATATAGAAAAAAAAAGTCATGGTTTTCCATTTTGTAAATCTCTTATGTTTGGCTTAGAAGATAGTCAGATTACCATATATAATTCTACATTCAATCTTCTATAACATGTTGTATTATTTAAAGTTCACATAGGAAATCCAGCTTTGCACACATCGTGCAAAGGAGGAGGATCCTGTAGAACACCCAAGAAAGTCTCAGAGACCTTAGGAATTCCTGGGACACATTTTTAGAACTGCCTTATTCCTTAAATGCAGTTCTTCCTACTATACCCAATCACAGAATGGTACCACATATTTTAGACTAAGCATTTGCCCAATAGCTGACATAAATGTTACTGTTCTACAATTTCAGAAATCTCATTAGCATTTCTAACAAGAATGCATCAAATATTTTTAAATGTACGAATATTTTATATATACAAGTATTTTTAAATGGCAGAGAAACTTATAATAAGAATATACTCACAACTGCTCATTTCATTACCAATTGTCAAAATCCCTCACTGAAAAATCATAAGCTACTGGGAACTACAAAATATTATCGGAAGGGTTTATAGTATGAATTTTTGCCTCTAATACCTCTCCCTTCTACTCTTGGATAAGACCCTCATTCCCTGGTAACTAATGTCACCACTTGAGATACATGTAGGAAATTAGCTATTCAGAAGAGGGCTAGGAATCTCCTATCTAAAGCTCCCTTATTAAATCAGTGCCATCTCTCCCAATGTCTCAGACCCGCCCTATTGGGAGACAGAACATTCCCATGATACTTTGCTAAAAACAGTCACGGGGCAGAGCCAAACCACTTACCAAATCCCATGGTACTGTTCAAACTCCATTTATAGATCAGACAGAGAGGAGGAGCTAGCATTTAGCTCAATTTCTAACATGTATGAGCCCAAGACCATTTTTGGCACTTATTTTGCTCATCAAGATGTTATAGATGGATACAGCCACAGATACTGCAGTATACTACCCAAAAATCTTTTTGATATGGTCACAGAATACTCAAAGAATAAAATCTAATGTATTTCTCCATTCAACTTTTGGAACCCATAATAAGCAGTATGATTGATAAACTATGATATAGCAATAAAGGACATTTCTAAAATCTATACTTATAAGCAGCACACAATTTATTATCTGTAACATAGAAAACGAGAACATTTTCATAAAATTCTATAAAATATTCATTTGTCTAGCCTGACAGCCTAACCCCCTTTACTTTGTCCAGTCGTTAAATATATAATTTACAGAATACCAACTCAGGGCCAGGGATTTAGCTCTGTGATTTCACTGCCTGCCCTGCAAGTACAAGGTCCCAAGTTCGATTCCCAGTAACAGAGGAAAAAAAAAAAAAAGAAACCAACTAGAATACCAACGTATTCAACAAGGATGTTCCATTGGACTTACAACAATCTCTGGGAGAAAAAAAAGCCTGAAAGAATCGCTCAACCCTTGTGCCCAGGTCTGAATGATTTTTATGCCAGCCACTGAAGTCTCTCTATAACCTATGCCTGCTTACACTCACAGATGCTCTCCACTATTCCATGACAGGTTTTCATTCCTTTGTATCCCCTCATGCAGTCTGTGTTATGCCTTCCGCAATGAAAAAAGGAATCATTCTTCTTAATATAAAAGGCAGCAGCAAAGCAGAAAAAGAATTAAGAGGAATTCTGGATTCTCTTAGACATCTGTCAACATTACAGTATTATCACCATAACAGCAGCACTTACTAGTGAGCCTTGCACTGTGCTTATGTATCAATATAATCTCACTCAAAATCTCTTCTCAAAATAATGGAGAATAAATATTCATATTAATTTTGTTTTACAGATGAGATCTTGGATGGATACAAGTAACTAACACAAGGACACAAGGTCAAACCCAAGACAATCTGACCAAAGTTCAGTGGTCTTAACTGACCACCACTCTACACAAACTTCATTTAATGGAACAGCCAAAGACAGATCAGCAATCCAGTTATTCTGTCTTAACATTTCACCCACGACTTAATTCATCCTGAGCTTCATGAACCCTGATTTTTCCTCATAAAGAACAGTATTTGATTCACTTTTTAATCATGCTCTTTCCATTTCTCTAAACTCAAAATTAATTTCATATACTGTGATCTCCAACTATCTCTTCCCCCTTTCCCAGCCTTCCAGAAGAAAAGATCTTAATGTCAAAGACCAAAAAAGCTCCTTGATAGTGCAAGTGGTTTCTCACTCTCACCCCCTCCACCCCGATTGTCCAATTCCCTTGCAATTCATACCTCAAAATAAAAACAGGAATTAGCAAAAGGCACATTTGGGGAAGCTATGCCTAGTAAGACGAAGTCTAGACACAAAATCTGAATGCATACTTACAACCACCTCCATGCAGGAAAAAAAACAGCCATTGTGTCTGATTAGATAATGTGAGAACAGTTCTCTCTTTTAATCTCAATAGGTTAAGAGCTAACCCAGGAGCAGCTTGCTCCAAAGTACCTGGGCGTTTGGGAGGGGTGAGAGAGACAAGAGTTGTCAGTAATAGCTGCACAGAAAGACTAAACTGAAGCCATCATACCATATAAGTTAAGTCAGGGTCTTTTCTTCAGTTCACAAATGACCTGTTAAATATTTTTAACACCACACTCTGTCTGAACTGGCAATGTGCATGTGCGAGTTGCCAGGGCGTGGTTTTATATAGACTTCACTGCTGCTGAAGGGCTTCTGCTGGGATGTTACTGTCAGAATATTAGCATGTAATTTGATCTTTTGAGATAGATAAATACAGAGACCCTTGGACAAGTCCTACTAAAATGAAAACCAGCCTCTGGATCGTGTCATCCTGTAGTCAGAGGAAATACTTACAGATTATTTCAGGGAAGAAAGGGTTTTGACTTCAAGATTTACACTACAAACATCCCAGCTGTAACAAATAGACCCAAGATATGGTTTGGGAAAATGGGAAAGAAAACAATATAATCTGTAAAAGGTGGGCGGGGGGGGAATAAGGCTTGATTGGATGAAAGTTTTAGCTTAGGGCTCCCATATAAAAACAGAGAATCCCCAGTAAATTAACTTCAGTTACACAGGAAAAAAATCCACCCAACACAAAAATAAAACTGAGCTAAGGTTCTGAGAACCCAATATTCTGATCACCCACTACATACCTTACTAGCACTTCAAACTAGTTCTGGGCGTAGTGGCACACACCTGTAATCCCAGCACTTGGGAGGCTGAGGCAGGAGAATCCCTGTTGAGTTCAAGACCAGCCTGGGCTAGACAGTGAGTCCAGGTCAGTCTCAATACATAGTGAGACCCTGTCTCAAAAAAACAAACAAACAAACAAACAAAAAAACCAAACTAGGTTTTAATATACTTGACTGCAAGGAGACTGACTTTCACTTTATACTTCATTCCCCCTGGATCAAATAGCCATAGCTCTTCAGCTTTGTTTCAACTGACAGAACCCCATTATGTCCCAGATCTTTTGTTACACTCTTCTCTTCAGCTTAGACCCCCCCATTCCTCTCTGTTCAAGTTTGCAGACCGTACTACTAGAACATTTTTAAAAAGCGTGTGCGCGTGTGCGTGTGCGTGTGTAGGAATGCCCTATTATTCTCTTCCACAAAACTCTTTTGGATTTGTAACTTTTTTTTTTTTTTGGTGGTACCAGGACCTTGCACTTACCAGGCAGGCATGACACCACCACTGAGCTACCAGCCCTGTATTTGTAATTCTTGATCCACTTAAAATCCTACATCCTATAGCCAGGTTCAACGGTGCAACACCAGTAACCTCATGTATTTGGGGAGCTAAGCAGAAGGATGGCAAGTTTGAGGTAAGCTGGGCAACTAAGCAAATATCCTATCTCAAAATAAAATTTAAAAACAGGGCTGGGGTGATTGCTCAGTAGTAGAGCACCCCTGGACCCCATCCCCAGTGCTGCAAAAAGCAAAATACAAATAAATCGCACTTCCTCCCCTAGTTTTCAGGGAGAGACCATATCGGCCATCTATTTTATTCTTAACTATGTATAACCTAAAGTTTCACCTTTAACCTAATGCATGACCTTTCTATCCCTCCTGTTTCTCAACAAATGGTCCTGCAGAGACCCAACTACCCCATTTCTAAGGCTGATGTAACTAACCGGTAACAATGTGTAGTGGAGGGAATTAGACAGAAGGGATATTGGGCCCAAGGGGATGAGAACTGTGTATTCACGCTGTCTCACGCCACTCCAACTTCACACTTCAAGCCCATTCCTGTCTCAAGTGGGTCCTGCCCACTTCCCCGCATTTTATGACCCTGCCATAACCTCTTCAAGACATTTAAAAACTGAGTGAAATTTGCTTTTTTATTTATTACTTTATTTTCATGATATATTCCCTTCTCTCTTCTTCATATACCCAAATGTAAGCATCATAAGAGTAAGAACTGCAAGGTGACACCCCCGTGCCTGGCATCTACTAGCTACACTCAATATCAATTAAAACACATTAATCTTAACCTCTTAGTCTATGATACACTTTGGTTTGAGTGAGGAGATGAAAGTGAAGTTTAAGTATTACCCTACCTGGCAAGGAAGTGACTTGGGGGTGGGGGAACTCTGTGACCTCAATTTAATATAGTAGCAACTGGGTATTCGAGATAAATTAAAAGCTATCATTTGTAACTTGGATTCCAGTTTTCAAGGGTGTCATCCAAGAGAAGCAGCCAAACAAAAAGACGGCTGGCAGGCTCTGGGTATACCAGACAACTCCCTGGTGGACAATATCCCATTTGGAAAGGACTGCTTGGATCTCTCGTTGCAGACACCAGCTATGACCAGAGCCATCCCTAGTGACCTCTAAGTCAATCTTTGTAGCTTGAGAAAACATCTCCTGCAAGTCAGAAATTGACATATTATCTCCCCTAAAGTCTTCTAACAGTTATTGATGCTATTTGGAAAGCCGTGCTTCCAGGCCTATTAATAACCTTCAGAACGAACCCTGAGGAAGTGTCAAGAGAAAAATAGATCTGGCTGATAAAAGCAAAGACTCAATCAGAGGTTACAGTTAGCAATTAGTACTTTCAAAGGGAGAGGACGATGAAAATTGTAACATCTTCTGTGTTAGATGTTAACTTTTCAGGAGCCTTAAAACAAAATTTAGCCCATGAATTCTAGGACTGTAAGGGAAGAACCCTGGTCTCTACAGAAGAGGAACTCTTTCAAAGTTTCAAACTACTAAAATAGCTCAGCATGGACCCGGGATTTAGCTCAGTGGTTCTGATGCCTGCTTCACAAGGGCAAGGGCCTGAGTTCGATCCCTGGTACCAAAAACAAAAAAAAAACAAACAAACAAAAAATAGCTCAGCACTATCAACTATCTGCATATTAATTGTATCTAAGAATTTGCCTACAAGGCTGATATCATTGACTCTTTTAGTTATTTACACCTTTGCAAAGTTTTTCCAAGTGGCACATTAAATAGCAATCAGATCAAACTACTCTAATGGAATCACTAATTAATCTTTAAAGACTTTCCTCAGTGGTCTTTCTCCCCTTCCCTCCCCCAACTAGAATGTGATTAATGGAATTCTCTCAAAATTTAGCTTGAAATATGCTTTTACCAGTTGAACAGCTAGAACAGAATCAGATAATTGTGGTATGACTCAACAGACACACAGCTGTTCATTTAAATATATCCATCAAAAGTATAAATATGATCATGAGAAAGAAAAGAAGCCATGCACCAGGGTCAGTGCACACACTGAATGGGTTAGCATCCAAGTAACCACAACAGAAAACAAAGAGGAAAAGGAAGAGGAGGTTCTAGATGGATACTGGGGAGAAAGAGAACAGAGAATAGGTGTAATCAAGACTATCTGCCCAAACAGGGTTCAAAAGTTAAAATCTAATTAATTGCATTGCATTAAATGGGGGAGAAAGAATGAAATTTTAAAACCATGATGCCCCAAATACAGAAGTATAGGAAAGCCTACATAATAGAAAATGATAAATCCCATTTGTTACTAAAAGCAAAACAAAGACCTTAGGCAGAGAAAAACAGGAGGAACAGTGCTCCATCTCAGTTGTAGGCCCCAGCCTTCCAACACTGTGATTACAAAATCATCATGGAAATTCCACCAACAGACCCCAAGAACACACTACCCCCAACTTAAGAGTATTCTATTTTTCAACAGTGAGTATGTGATACACATTCAATGGAACTCACATTTGGAATTTCAAGTTCTGATCTTTCCCTGGGCTAGCAATAAGCAGTAGGATCCTCTCCCCTGATGCAGGGCAGAGGTATCAGCTGCAGCATCCAGGCAGCCCCAAGAGCTCCTGGGTAAACAAGTGACACCTCACAGTGGGCCATACTGCTTCACTGTGATTTATGCTGAGACGGGTGTATTAAACTCATTTTCAAATTACAGTAATTTCAATTCCCAATCGGTTTATTGGACCATAATCTCCTTGTAGGTTAGGGAGCATGAGCCCATAACCAAACAATACTCCATACCAGGCACCCTCTTTGGAAGGTACTACACATTCCAGACTGTCACTTATCAGAAGGCAAGGAAATGGAGGAAAAGAAAACCACAAGGACATGGGGAAAGGTGTGCCTCTGGCAGCATTCCAGACCCCTTCCTTCCTTCTTCCTCAGGGGTGGGTTGTAAGGCCCAGCAAGAACTTAGCAAACAGAGGCACTCAGAAGACTTTGGTGCCTGTCTTCTTTTTATATTGTTCAAAATGATGACAAATGAAAGAAGATCCAATCCATTACTGTAATTTCCAACTTTCCTTAAATCAACAAAATCTATTTCTTTCCAGAAAATAATCCCTTTGGGGCTAGGGATTTAGCTCAGTGGTTCTGCTGCCTGCCTCCCAAGCTCAAGGACCCGAGTTTTATTCCCAGTATGAAAAAGAAAAAAAAAGAGGAGGGGGAGGGGA
>NW_022900938.1:36097092-36111979 GCF_012274545.1 Fukomys damarensis | reverse complement strand
AGGGGAGGGGAGGGGAGGGGAGGAGAGGAGAGGAGAGGAGTCTTGACTACTCAGTCATCCCTGCTCTAAGAACTGTCCACATTTTCCTCATTTTAAGGCAATCTCTCCTGTATTTTAACAAATATTAGCAGGTTCAACAACCATCACTTCCCTCAGCTCTGAGTCTTCACTATCTGTCCTTTTCATCCTTTTGCAGAGAACATTCCAGAAGGGCCATTTTACACTAGCTACCTCTGTAGCCTCCATTCACTCCTCAATCTACAATATCCTGACCCAGTCAATTCGTTTTAATGTCTCTTGCTAAGGTTCCAACTCTTTTCAGTCTTTGCCTTAGCCTCAGACACAGGGAAGCTTCCTCAGCCTCATTCCCTAGAGACTCTGATCTGTGATGTGGCCTAAGAATCCCCTACCCTCAGCAATTCAAGCAATGCTGAGAAAGATGTGTCGTTTGTTCATTTTGTAGAACAAGGAGTAACAATAATTCCCGTCTTCCCTAGTTCTTCCCTAGCCAGGGTTCTCAGGCTCCACCCTCTTTTCAAATAGTGAGTACTGAGACTGTGGTCCACTTTGGGTACCTTGGAAGGCGAATTTCTCTTGTGCCACTCATCCATTAAATGTTGGTTTCCCTCAGGACCTACAGCTCAAGATGTTGTCCATTTTCTCAGGTTCAGGGTCCACTATAGGCCACCAGGCTGAACCATCAGGATAAGTATGGAATCACCCATTCTTTAGTTGCTCCCTACCACCATGTAGACCTTATTATAACCTTCTTCCCCATATTTCCTTTCCTTCTCCTTGTTTATAAAACTAATCTTTAAGTTTTATTATGAATATTTCAAGTTACACAGAACTAGACAGGTATAATAAATCCATTTTTTACTTTCTAGTTTCAAAAATAAGCCTCCCTCCACCTCATTCCAAAAATATACAATTTCCTCTATTCTGCCCATTTTTTGAAGTTTTTTTTTTACTGAGGTATTTTAATGAGAATCCCAGATGTCATTTCTCCCACAAATTTTCTATAAGAACTGCTTTCAAACATAGCTACAAACCCAACATAATATCTAACAAAGACAAAATTATTCCTCCTCCAAATATTACCTAAAATCTAGTAAATGTTTAAGTCTGGCAAACTTTCACCTATAAGCAACTCCACCACATAACTCCCTCACCCCAAAGAAAAAGGAGAAAATGGGAATAGCATAAAAAAAATGTTTTTATTGGTTTTCATCAGATATAGTGTCTAGTAGTAGTTTGTGGCAATACTGAGACTACTATATGTGTAATACAGAGAAAACAAATAAGAAACTAGGGTTTCTTTTAATTCTTTCATTCCTTATTGTTTCTGAGAACCAGAATTCCCTGTGTGGAATAAAGAAGATACTGAAGTAATACAAAAAAGCCGGCATGGTGGCACACACCTGTAATCCCAGCACTCGGGAGGCTGAGGCAGGAGGATCACAGTGAGTTCGAGACCAGCCTGGGCTACATAGTGAGTTCCAGGTCAGTCTCAACTACATGGTGAGACCCTATCTCAAAAAAACAAAACAAAACAACAACAACAAAAAGAAGTAATACAGAAAGGATTAAGGAAAAACTTTTAAAATGAATTCAAATTGGAGGTATATGTATGTGAAGTATTTTATATATATAATTTCCTGAGTTTATCTACTAAAACAGTTTTCAAATAGTAACACATCCAGTAGTATTGAACATGGCTGGTACCTAGACTGTGGTGTTAAAATACCATTTCCCATTAAAGGGAAAACAAAAGAAGCTAGATCCCTCAACAAATAAGCCATAAGGAAAACAGTGGGAGCAGTGGAAAACCTGAGGTTTAGGACACTTCTAAGACATGAAAAGATGTACAAAACTAAACTACAGTGTGAAGTATGAACACTCAGGTGGATCAATCCACAAAGAAAGGTGGAAGGCAATTACTATAGTGCATATACCATACAATACACTATTTCTTGATATATATGAAAGTCATAAAAAATTTAGCTTATAATAATTAAGTGTACATACTTCACATGGAATGTTTTATTTTACAATAAAAAGGCAAAAAGTCAAAAACAAAAGTTGAAGTTGAATATGTGTTGTTACACACACACACACACACACACAAGCATTGTGCATAATATATAGTATTTGCAAAAATTTGCCCAGGTTTGTGTGTTCCAAACAAGTATGTGCAATACATTTCTGAAATATCACCTCTTCTTTATTTTCAAAATGAGGAAAACGTTCTTCAAATTCCAAGTTTATTTTTAATAGACATTCAAAATAAGTATCAAGGGGCCAGGGATTTAGCTTAGTGGTTCCACAACCTGCCTCACAAGTGCAAGGTCCTGAGTTCAATCCCCAGTACCCCCCCCGACAAAAAAAGTATCGATTTCCAAATCATAATCAGGAACTAAGCATTTTTAAAAATTAACACAACATTGTATAAGCTGGTTCTGGTTCTTCCTCCAATCTACTTCAATTAAGTAATTTTCATGGATTAAAAGAGAAATAAAAACTGGATTCTAGATCAGTGTTTCCTGAAGGAATTATACAACACTATCATTAAATAAGAAAAATGTATTTTAAAAGTGCAAACCCTGTCCAATAAAATGTACCTATATAAGACTCAATAATAATGTAGTAACAGCTTTACTTCCTAGAGGAACAGAGTGGTGACTAGACATGATTATTTTAACAGTTTATATTTCAAAAGAAAAACACAAACTTGGGCACAGTGGAATGCTCCTATAATTCCCAGCTACTTGGGAGGCTAGGGCAGAAAGATTAAAAGTTCAAAACACCATGTTAAATAGATAAATTAATTACCTAATTTAAAAAATAAATCAGGAACAGTTGGGTATATAGTTCAGTGGTACAGCACTTGCCTAACATGCATGAAGCCCTGGTTACAGTTCCTAGCACCACTAAATAAATAATAAACAAAACAATAAGTATGATATCTCTGGATAAAGGGTTTCTTGGCTTTTTTTTTGTGGTGTTTTAAATTTTGTCTTGTTTTGAGACAAGGCCTCACTATGTAGTCCAGCCTGACCTCAAACTCCCTGTAATCCTCCTGCAGCCTCCCAGGAACTGGGATTACAGGCATGTGCTACCACACCAGGTGCAAAGCAGTTTTTAAAAAGGGGAGACGCCTAACAAAAAACAGAAAGATAAAAGTCATAGAGAGAGAGAGAGAGAGAGAGAGAGAGAGAGAGGGAGAGAGAGAGAGAGAGTTTTTTTGTTTTGTTTTGTTTTGGTAATACAGGGCCTTGCTATATAGTTCAGGCTGGTTTTGAGCTCATTATTAGCCCAACCTGGCCTCAAACTTGTCAATCCTCCTGGCTTCAGTCTCCTGAGCGCTGTGGTCACAGGTGTGCACCACCACGCCTGACAAAAACAAACCATATTAAACTTAAAATAGTGTTATTTGAGTACATGAATATGCAGAATGATCAATGAAACTAAATGGATATACCAGAAACATACCAAAATATATATATGGGAATTAACCCTAAAACTGGAATCAATAAACCTGGAGTCAATAAAACTGAAACGACTAGGCCACCACCGGCACCCACTGGACAACCAGTGGTGGAGGATGCTAAGGGCCATAGAGGGAAGACAGCAGCGACTCTGTGGGAAGGTATCAGAGTGACTAGCCAATGTCAGGAGGCTGATTTTGCATTAAAACTCCTACTTCTCTTCTCTTGAGTGACAGGTGACCAGCAGAGAGCTCTCGACCCAGCCTCCCACACAGCCAATGTGCCCACGCGGCTGAGATCTCATCAATGCAAGCTACAGGGATGACTACAACTTCTAATGCCTCTCCATGGACTTTTCCCTCTGCTTTTTCCTGAGGAGGTCAGATATAGCCATGCAGATAATCACAGTGGCAATTACCAGAGCAACAGGACAGAAGGCACCTGAGGCTCAGAATGGGTATGGGATATTCTGCTGACCATTTGCTCACGCTGGAATTGTTAAGTAAGAAAAAAATTAATTTCTATGTTCTCTGAACCATAGCACATTTTGGTCCATTGGTTACAGCGACTCAGCTTTACTCTAATTAAAACAGGACCTAGAGAAAAATTAAATTGATCATACCTAGCATTCCAGATGGATCAAATATTTAAATCTAAAAGAAGTCCCAACATCATACTAGCCAAGAAACAGGAGACAGGTTTTTTAAGTCTGTAACTGCAAAAGGTCTTTGAACTGATATATAAGCCACAAAAAGCCTGCTTATACATTTATTTCTATAAATCTATTTGTTCATCTTTTATTGACTATCTTTTCCACTAGAATGGAAGATTCATGGAGGAAATATCAGTGTCTATTTTCTTCACTACTGTATAGCTAAGGTGCCTAGAACAAGTTCCTAATACATACAAGACATTCAATAAATACCTTCTGAGTGAATAAATTCACAAATTTATACAAGATATTTGATAATTGGCACAACAGAATAGTTTATTTTTCTATAAATGACCAACTGGGGAAAATACAAAGAGCACACATGAGAAGAAGAAAAAAGGGGCTATGAACTGATAATAAAAATCAATATTTTGAAGCCAGTCTGGTGGCACATGCCCGTAATCCCAGCACTCTGGCAGGCTGACGTGGAAGAATCGCAAGTTTGAACAAAGCCTCAGCAATTTAGTGACTTAACAAGACTCTGTCCAAAAGAAAATAAAATTAACAACAGGCTGGAGGTTTAGCTCGGGGCAAAGGCCCTGGGTTTAATTCCCAGCACTTACCCCACCCAAAAAATCATTATTTTGACAAGAAATCAAAATTTAATTATAAAAGTCAATAGCACAATAGGAAAACAAAGAACACAAATATAAAGGAAACTGCAGATCCAAATGGCTTTTACACTTATGAAAAGATGCTCACTGTCAATCAAAAGAAGAAAAATGCAAATTAAAACTACATGTTAAACTGACATTTCTCACCTATTAATTTAGGAAAGGGAAAAAAACCTATCAATTTGGCAATCATACTGTCATTGGCAAGAGCAGGAGGAAGCAATGTTCTCATCCACTGTTGGTGAAGTTTAAGACTTTTCAACCTCTATGAGCAGAGCAAGACGGCAATAAATTTCTATCAAAATTAAAATTTACATAACCTCTGACCAAGAAATTCTACTGAAAATGGACCCTACAGATAGCCTCATTCATGTCTGAAATGATATATGCCCAAGGTTATTCCCTACAGCCTTATTCATGATAATAAAAACTGGAAGATCTCCTCTACATGCATTGATATAATACAAGTTAAATAAATTAAATAGCTCTTTACAGTAGCATACCAGACATCACTGAAAATAACTGCAGCACAAATATGGAAGAAAGTCCAAAAAAACCTTAGTTCATGAAATAAAGATACAAAAATTGTATATTGCTACCATTTGTGTTTAAAAAATTGTAATAAATTAGAGGTTATATATTTGCATATTATCTATACACTGAAATCTCTGACAAAATACATAAGAAAACAGTGCTTGCCTAGAAGGGTAACTGGGTACAAAGGGAACAGAGAGAGAAGGGAGCCTTCTTTTCACCTCCGACTCTTTTGTGTCCTTTAAATCTTTGGGGCTGAGGGGGTAACTCAGTGGTAGAGAGCTTGTCTAGGATGTGCAAGGCCCTGGGTCAGATTCCCAGAACTGCAAAAATAAAATAAAAATTTTTTAAAGTTGCCCATATACTGTAGAAAATGATTATTTACCTTTCTAAAAATAAATACTTAATACAATAACAAAAAATACAAATCTTCATTCCCAACACCAGATATCGGAAGACTTCTCTGGTAATTCTGTTAGCCATATTAGGAAACGATTGAGCTAAATAATTGTAACCCTACTTCATACTTAAGAATCACAGAGCTAACAATTAACTACAGCCATCACCTCTTCCTTCTCTTCCCCTGAAATAAACAAAGCGCTGCATGGCCTGCCTTGGGAAACCTAAGTTCACATCCTTGAGGACTGGCCTTGGTGTTTGTTCCTCGATGTGAAAGTTCTCCCTTCCCCCATCTCCCACTGTAATCATAGGCTAACCTCCACTTGAGGACTGTTTATCACTATGTCACCTAAGAAACACTAAGAAGGCATGACTTATACTGAAATTAAGTTCTGCTTAAAAAGGAAAAATGTCAAATTGTAAAGCAAGAATGTGTTTCAAAAATTTTAAGCATAATTAATATGCATATTTTGTTTATGCATAAAAATGTTTGCATGCGAAAAAGGTGAGAAGGAAAAATAAATGTGGAGGCCCTATAGGTTGAAAAGAATGGCAGAAACATTGTATAAGTAGGGAAATGTTAGTAGTCTTTGAACAACCTGGCCAGAGGTAAAGAAGATTCATCCCCTAGCCAAAAGCCTACCATCCTCCAGGTGATGCAAAAACTAAGGAAGGTTAGTCTTAATGTTCTTACATTAAATCCACATAAAGCAACAAAATAATCATTTGTAGTGAGGGATTTACCCGTAGACCTGATCTGTGCCAAAGAGAAATAAAAGAGGTGATTTACTTGCTGGCTCTGAGAGTCCCCAGGGAAGGCTGACTCAGCTACCTTAATGCTGGCTTCCGGTCACATCTGCCCACGTCCTTCAAGCAGCATGCCCTCCTGGTTCAGAGCCTCATGCACTCTTCTCACCAAAGACGTGGCCAGTGGAAGACGTGCTTCTGGAGTCTTCTGAAATGATGGGTTCTCCAGCAGTCTTACTAAGGCTGTGCGATGCTCGGGGCTTTGGAGGGAAAGAAGAAAAATCGGGTTAGCAGAAGAAAATTCTGCAGTTACGAATGCAATGACTAAAAGAAGTGCACACTTGACAAGCTTTTCCACTGGCACCAGAAAACAGGAACCAATTCATAAGTGAAGTAAAGATGGAAAAGTTTGAAAGCAATGATAGGCAGTATGTTGAGGTCAGGTCTACATTTGTCTTTAAATATTCTTACAAATGACACAAACCCTTTAAAAGGTTAGTAGATTTCAAAATCAATTTTTTTTAAAGTCCATATACCCCATACTGAGTCTAAACAATTGGAAAAAACAAAAAACAATGACTCTGTGTATTTGTTATTATATGAATTTGTTTTGTTGTTTTTTGTTTTAATCTGAGCAGTACAGAGAATAGAATGAAAATCTTCCTCCCTCCCTGTCCAGACCCCATGTCCCTCCTGGAAACATGTAACACACGAATAAACATTTTCTTGAATAACTACTCAGAAACACCTAGTTTTGGTCCATTTTAAGGCAAAATTTTTAGTAGTAAATAAGTGAGTTCAAAGAGTTATAAAACAATGAACAGAACGGAAGGGAAGGGGCTCTGTAGATAACTAACAAAACACAAAAAGCCGCCCAAGCTCCCTTTTCCTTTAGGCAAACCTGAAAAACATCAATATTTGCCAAAGGAAGAGGAAATTTTTATTAGAACTAAACTTTCCCATTCAAATCGTTAAGTAACAGCTCTGAAAATCAGACTCCTTTTGGAAAACAGAACCTTTTTTCCAACCTCAAAAAAATTTCTGCTAAGAAAACTTTCATATAAAAAAAAAAAATCTAAGCAGCAAACAAACCCAAAACACAGCACTCCTGAGGAATTATGTGGAAAAGAAAATGTTCCCATCCACCTTAGGATTGCAGTTAATAGTTCTGTAGATGCTAGCAAATCTTTCCTCATTACAGTTTAAACTGGAGGTCCCACTCTATTTGAAAAGAAAGTCTACAGAAGTAAAAGGCACACTAAAAATAAGACATAATACGAAGATTTCCACATACAGAGGTTAACCAGTAATTGGCCATTTTCAACAATCATTGAGCAAAGTTAAACAGTAAAACTCCATTCCTAACGTGGGCATCCTTAAACTCTCCCACTGAGCAGCACCCACAGATGATTGAGTTTCAGAACTGTTGAAATACTGGGATTTTCCAAGATCCTGGAGGTAGGGAAATGTGGGTTCACACGCAGGTTGTTTTTCTCTCTGCCTTCTAGGAGGGGCCAGTGAGAGGGTCTCCTTGTGCATGCTAGGCAAGTGCTTACCCTGAACCACACCTTCCACCCCTGATAATCATCACACACACCAGCCGGCCATCACCACTGCAAGGAACTCCTTTCCATCCTTTACATCAGGCAAGGTCTCCTGCCTCTGTTCAGCTTTCTCTGAAGATTTTTTTTTTTAATTTTCTAACTTTTTCTCATTCTAATTCTTTGCTAGGTTCATTTTTATATGACTCAATCTGGCACTCAGTTCTCTGCCATGAACTGGGTTTGTCTCAAAACCATTCAGAACTAGGTGAAGCTCACACATTACTCTTCGGTTCCATCACTCCTTCACAATACTAACATACAGTTAGTGCTTGAGAGCTTCTGGATAAAAGCCAAATCTGAAAATTAAACATAATTTAACACATGTTAAAATTCATTCGGTTCTCAAATATCCCAAAGAATGAAAACAAAACTGTAATGTATGATGCAAAAGCAAAGGCTGATAAAGTAAGATCTAAAGTGATGAACAAATTTTGAATACTTAATTCACACTTGTTCTACACTTGAACGCCCTTCATGTCAATAAGCTAGCCTGGCAAACCTGAAAGGCAGTGGAAAGTACTTGTGTTCAACATCCTCAGAGCGATTAAAAAAGAAAAAAGCACTAATTAAAATAAGTGCTATAAGTATCTATATAATAAATTTCAGCAAATTGAAACTAAACTTTCACTGACCAAACATTTATCCAAAAATTTAGCCAACATATTTGCTTGGCTATGTAATTTTAACTACAAGCAGTTAATCAAACTGTGTGAAAATCTGAGCCATAATAGTCAAAAACACATGCCTGCGATGGGAGTGTAGGGCAACCGTGAGGAAGGGGGACAGAGATCCAATCCACCTTTCTAATTCCAATCTGAGGTATTGAACACAGCAACACATTTCTCTTTAGTGCATTTTCTTCTTAAAAGACACTGTAATATGAGATCTGAGTAACAGACTAGAATAAAAAGTACTTAAACAAGTCCTTGGCAATCAACAGAGCAGCTAAGCAACAGGAAAAAAAAATCAGGACAAGTTTTCTCAACTTTTGAGTTATAAGCATATCCTTCGCTTCTAGAAATTGTAGCTTCCAATTATTGCAAACCCTTACCTTTGCAAGAACCAACCCCATACCTTTCCCTTTTGTCCAATCAGCCCCATGATCCAAATAAACATGGTCCACCTTGTAGTAGAATTGCCATTAACCAAAATTACTTTAAGCAGGAAACCATGGATTTAGGAAGTAGCGAGGCTGTTTTCCAAATTACTAAGATGTAACCTTCACAAATCATTTAATTCTGTTACCATTTGTTTTTTCATAAAATGGGAAACACCATCATCTATGAGAATTATTAATAATCATGCACCATGAAATGTAATACTAATAAAAACAAAATTGACAAGAAGTCCTATTCCCATTTGATACACAAGGAAACATTCTTTAGACAGGTTTGAGTAACAATGGCAAAGTTTGTGTTTTTAAATAAACTATAAAACCAGAAATCAGCCCATATTTTTCTGACTCCAAAGATCTGTGCCCTTACTTACCACTATGTTAAACTGTGTATTGACTAAGTATTGAACTGAATGTTCACTGTAAGTATTCTTAGTTTCCTTTCCTGTCTTTACCCTTTAGGATGATTGAAGTGTTAGGCACTGGGATAAGAAAAGCATGAAATATACCTACCCAATCAATTACACAAATCATTTGCACACTATACACATCCTCTTGTTCTGGCTCTCTAAAGTATCACTGATACAATCAAGTGTATTAATATCCAGTCTTTCAAGAATAATCTACTCCAGATACTTTAATATATGGGAACAGACATATGGGAATATATGGGAAAAGAATATATGGGAAAAGACAGGTCTGATCTACTAGCAATTCTGGAGAAGGCAATGCCATTATCAGCCAATTCCCCAAATTCCTAATCTTCCAGTGGAAAACAAGACAGCAACAAAAGTTACAAGCTCTAAGCCCAGATAAATCCTGGAGAAACCACAAAGCAGAGAAAGGGCCACATGAAGTCGGAAAACAGGAAATACAGTATGCGTGAGGGACAGCAGGCTCCTGACTTTGGGAATTTCCAAATTCTCAACAAATACTAATCTTCACATTTCAGAATAAGAAACAGGAATTTCCAGGAATTCCTCTAGAATTCCCAAAACTATGTTATTCTTAAAATACTTCCAAAAAGGGCCGGGAATGTAGCTCAATGGTGCATGCCTGCCTCGAAAGCACAAGGTCCTTAGTTTGATCCCCAATACTGGGGGAAAAAAAATTCCAAACAAGCCAAGTGCAATATCACAGGTATGTGGTTCCAGATACTTGGGAGGCTAAAACAGGAGGGTAGCTTGTTCCCAGGACTTGGAGAAGAGCCCGGGCAATATGGAGAAATCTGGCTTGAAATAAAAACTTCCAAGCATTTTATACTTATTAGAGACATCTAAAATCATTGTTAAACAAGTAACAATAATCTTAGCGGTATTTACGAAGAATTGTGGCCTATAACAAATATTAAAATCTGGAAAATACCAACAGGCATTATTAAATAGTGTTCCAACAGCAGGCAAAATCCAGACCATGGTCTGCTTTTATAAAGAAAACTTTTATTGGAAATGCACATTTGTTCATTTTGCATGCAGTCTATGGTTGTTTTCCTTTTTTTTTTTTTGTACCAGGGATTGAACTCGAACCTTGCGTTTGCGAGGCAGGCGGCAACATCACTGAGCTAGATCCCTGGCCCTATGGCTATTTTCACATGGAAATAGCAGAGTTAACAGTTGTGACTCAGTCAGTATGGCTTGCAAAATCTAAAGTATTTATTATCTAGTCTTTTGTTGAACCCTGCAATAACCCACATTCAAAGCTATGAGCAAAGTGAACAGTAGTACACAGAATCAAATGTGGAAACTGCCAACTTAAGGACTTGCTTTTGAAACATTATTTCTTGGAATAGAAGCACAGGGTTTGTATACAGTGTGCTATGCATATAAACTTATTTTATTTCCAAGAATGACTCACAGTAGTAGCAGAGTGGGCCACAACACATATTTATAACGTAGCAACAGCTACAAGCAATCATGACCAATTCTCTCCTACAAGTTCCTGCCCTGCCCTGGCTCTGAGAAACGTCAGTCTTATCCTTCACTTCCACAGGTCACCTTTGCCTGCTCTGGCTTCCAACTTGACATCAGCAGATTCCTTCTCTCCACTATGGTCTCTATTGGTAGTTTGAACTTTCACAGGAGAATCATAACACTTATTCCCTTTTATTTGATAAATGACTTTTCTTAGACTTTGGAAAAACATACACAGCACATTTCCCAAGAAATCTAAGGAAAGAACTCTACCAAGAAATGCTATTTTCTCCAGAGTATATCCAGACACCAAGTAGGGAATTAAACTCACTAGACATTTAAAGAATAGAGGAAAGAAGTGTTGCAGAGGGAAAGCAGGACATAAAAAGAAAAGATGAAGATCTGTCTCATAGCCTAGAGGGGAGAATGCCAGAGAGGAGATTCTGTGAAAGTGGTTGTCACTAACATCTTGGCCCCAGGGAGGGGATTTAAGACCCAACTATCAGATGACCTTTTTCCTCTAGAATTTAACTTATAATTTGACTGACACGAGAAGAATCTACTGTAGATAACTTAATTACTAGTATAAGTAAGTACCAGAGTATTCTTCTAAAGATTACCCACTTATACTGTGTAACCTCAACACCCTCCACTGGAGTAGTTTGTCGGTCCATCAAAATTCTTTTTAGTTGTCCAGCCAAACACTCATTATTTTGCGCCAGAAATATAAAGTAAGAAGGTCAAGGACAAAACTTGAGGGAGTAAAGGCAGTGGGCCACATGAGACGAAGAGAATTCTTGGTTTATACCAAAGAGTTTGGGTTGAATCCAAGCCATGCCAACCTACAGTCATGTCAGCCTAAACCAGCACTCTGTGCAGCCCTCTCCCCAGTCCCCATGAGCACTGTTAACGTCCCTGCACACTACAGACATCCTGTTGTAGTGGCTACATGTGAAGTACATGTCATCAAGTGGGTGCTGATACACAGTAGCTATTATTATAAACTCAGTATCTGAAGAGGAAGAAGAGGAAACAATGCAGATGACTGAGGTTGAACTGTTAGGTTGAATCATAAAAGAAATGACTGAGATTTGACATCTTGACTCATAAAAATTAGGATTTTTAAGTAAATATTACAAAGGGCTCTGCAGGGAAGCCTGAAAAGAAGGAAAATGAAAGACTAATAGCCCCATCCTCACTTCTCCACTGATGGCAGCTTAGAATTCTAAGGACACCAAATAGGAAGCTGTAGACTAAAACAGAACTCCCTCCCATTACCTACTAACTGTAAGTTTTAACTTCAGAGAAGAATAGATCCTAAGACAGAAAGATACAGACACACACACACACACACACACACACACACACACACACACCCCCCTTACTCACAGGCAAGTAGTCCATAACTCAGATCTTTTCTTTCTCCATTCCTTCTCTTTCCTTCTTTCCCTGCTCAAGCTCCAATGGTATCTTTTGTTAAATAGCTTGGGTACAAAATAACAAATCGTATTACCAAACTACATTTCTGTAAGCCTTTCAGAGCTGATGATAGGTTGATAAATCCAAAAATACAGCTCAGTGGTACAGAACTTGCCTAGCATATAAAAGGCCCTAGAAAGGAGGAAGGATGGGAGAGAAGGAGGGAAGAGAGAGGTCTCTAATGGATCCATAACGTTTCCCTTTATTTTCCTATCTTGCCTCCATACCACAGGCTTTATTTATTACTTCTTTGTTGGAATCCATTGGTTGGTTGGTTGGCTGGTTTGAATCCTGGGTAAGAGGTCTGTGGGTGACCCATGCAATCAGGTCAGGTATTGGGTGGGAGCTGAGTTTCATGACATCCCCAAGTCTCTATCCCAGCTGTACCTGTATTTCCAAAAGGCTCAGAGTAAGCAATCAGAACACCTTGAGTGGAGGGATTAAGAATAGACAGGTGAGAGTGGAATAATCAGTCATTTTTTCCATTCTCCCAACTACTAACTCCTAAACAGAACCAGATTTGAACAGTAATTAGAGCACCCTTCTTGGGGGGGGGGGTTACTGGGGATCGAACTCGGGTCCTTGTGCTTGCAAGGCAAGCGCTGGAACCACTGAGCTAAATCCCCGGCCTAGAGCACCCTTCTTGATGTATGTGCCCCCCCATCTCAGCACCGCTGTGGCATCCCCATGACCATGGGGCACCTTGTGTTTTAACTGTTGTCTCACTGGAATGTAGTAATCCTTGATGATTAGCTTCACACGTAAGACCATTGGGCCTTTCATCAGTTAATGATCTCAAAGCACCTTTAAAGAGTTCGCAGGGATGCCACCCACCAGGCCAGGACCAGCTTTTCTGGTTTCCTAATGGGGTGTCTGGCATTTTGCTTCTCCTAAGCTTGCTTCTATTTATCTCACTACACAGATACTTAGCAAAGTTCCCACCAGGATCCTCTTAAAAGTTAGGACTTGGTATCCAACATCCTACTGTAGCTTTAATACCTAGTCTGACATTGTGCCAGAAAGACTTAGGAATGTATGGAATTAATTCAAAAGCATTATCAATTGCAAACGCATAAACACAGTAACTAAATTCCTCTATCACAACATGATAGGCTCTACTCTAGGCTTCAAATTCAAAAAGGAAATAAAAAGAACCAAATATTCTTATACGCTCTTACAAATACTTATGTCAGTTACTCACCTAAATAAAAATTTCACCAGATCAATCTCCCCAGTTGTTTCAACACAAATAAACAATAAAATTTAATAAAGGGGCTAAGACTGTAGCTCAGTGGTAGAGGGTTTGCCTAGCACCTGTAAGGAAAACTCTGGGTTCCATTCCCAGCATTGAAAAAAAAAAAAAAAAGAAGAAAAAGAAAGAAAGAAAGAGAGAAAGAAAGTAAGTAAGTTAATCAGGGGCCTGGGATTTAGCTCACTGGTTCCACCGCCTGCCTCAAAAGCACAAGGACCAGAGTTCGATCCCCAGTACCAAAAACAGTTAATCAGCGCTCTATTTCTCATTGTTTTGTTCAAATTACTATTGGCACACAGGCACACAGACATTCCCAAGGCTTCTTGGGCAACTGCTCGCCTCTGTGAAGAGAGAACAAGCAAAAAAAGATCCAATAAAGTTAAAAATAAAATGAAATATGAACAATGTTTTCTGCGGCCTTGTTTTCTTCTTGTTTTGTGTGTACACTACTTATTCATAATTATGTCAAACAAGCTGTGTATTTTGTAAGTAGTTGCCAGTCCTGTAACAAATTATCTAAAAACTAACCTGCCTGCTTTTTTTTGAGAAAAACAGCCTCTTATTTATCTCTGAGTTTTATTGCAATTGGGGCAGTTATTCCTGTATACACAGCTAATAAACACTTATTAATCTATGAATACAAAGTTAACTTAAAATTAAAAATCCAGAATTTAGGTAACTGTGGCTGTACCACCGACTGAGTTGTCTGGGCATTACAGTCCTTCAAAATCTGTTCTGTCAGATGTATGGGATATGCAGGGAATCATCAAGGTGGGATGGGAAAATACTAAACTGGTGTAGTAACATCCTCTGTGCCCTGCTGTATGATGCTAGGAAGTCACACTCTCTAGTATTCATTTTTCCTAACTCTGAAGTGAGGGCAGGGGTTCATGTTGCTTAAGTTTCCCTCTACCTCAAAGATTCTCTGTTTTGGGCTCCGGATTTAGCTCAGTGGTTCCACCACCTGCCTTGAAAGTGCAAGAGTCCAAGTTCATTCCTGGGTACCATTAAAAAAAAAAAAAAAAAAAAATTCT
>NW_022900938.1:36080616-36096965 GCF_012274545.1 Fukomys damarensis | reverse complement strand
AAAAAAAAAAAAAAAAAAAGATTCTCTGTTTAGACATTATTTCATTTACAATTAATAGCAGAATTCCTCAAGAATTATGCGAGCAGGATCAGATATGCTTTAATTAAAGACAGCTTTCCAACCTACTCTAATACCAAGATGGCAGCCAATCCACTCACCAAAGAAAAAAAGCAAAAATAACATTTTTCATTTAATTTAGTAGTTCACTTAACTCACGGAGGTTTGCTTTTATTTTTAACTTAATTTTCTTACCAATAATTTGCCTCCCATTGAAGGATACGTGAGTAAAAACTTGAGTAAAAACTTAGAAAAACAGTGGGCATCTATCTGAAAGTCTCTCAAGAGGCACAAGAGTAAATGCAGGTTCCCAAAACTAAAGTCATCATGTCTACCTCAACCGTGACCCTAATCTGCTAATCTTCCTTCACTGGAATGAAACCACCTAGTTACCCTGATGACCAATCACAAACCAAGTTCACCAGACCCACTTACCACTGCCTTCATCCTAGCCCAGAAACCTCCCCAAGCAGTTCTTCAACTGAGTCCTCAGTGGTCACCATTATACACCTGCCAACAATGCAACCATTATCACCCTGGAGCTGCCTCTCCGCTGCTTAAAGCAGTCAGTGGTGCTCCCTAAATGGGCAGAGTCCCTGTGTCCACAATCTAGCCCACTCATCTCCAAGTTCATTGAGTCATTACCTCATGAAATGCACTTTACAGCTTCCCAAGGACACTGTGATCTTTTAACCTTCTGCCTTTGAATCTGTCCACCTACAATGTCTTTTTCCATCTGGCCAATTCCCATACTTCAGAATCAGCTCCAGCGTCACTCTTATCAAGGCTCCACATGTAAAACCTGTCTGAGATACAGGTCTAATCTGGTCTTCCCAAACTTCACTATCTTAGCACCCAAAAAGTAAACAAATTTTTGAATTTTACTTTCTACTTCCCTGGTAGGGACTCCTCTAAGTAGTATTTTTCAACTCTGAAACATCAGGGGTAGTCTTATAAATAACTGCTTAATAAATGTGGATGAATGGTTAGCTATACCCTAATAATGTATTCAAAGCATAAGAAGGAACCTCCAAGGAAATATGAGTCCAAAAAGGAGAAATAATTATGACAATGCACAAAAAGGGAGGTAGATCTAGCAAAACCCACGCATATTACTATTATGACTTTTAAATCAAAGCAAAGCAAACCCTTCCCCAAATCCTAAGACTCAGAAAGATCTACAAGTATTCCTTGTTTTACACAAAAATTTAATGTACAAAGTAAACATACACTCAACCATGTTTCCTACTGACTTATGTATGAGAACAAAGTATTCCCTACTCTAGCACTGTAGAACATAACCATTTTTTCTAAATCACAGAAATATAGAAAGAAAAAAACTGGAGAGCCACACTCATGTACCATGCTAAATAGTGTAATTAATGTTACTGGAAACTAAGATGTTGTCCGGAAAAAGTAAGAAAGGAGATGCTTCATTTTACAAAAAAAAAAAAAGTTAAGCTTTTTCCCAGAAAATTATTACTGAGATGGTCAATTGGAGCTATGCCCCATATAAGTAATGCAGCTGGGCTCTCACTCACTGGCCTCTTTCCAGATGCAGGGCCTTTTTCCAGATGCAGTGCCTTTTTCCAGATGCAGTGCCTTTTTTCCAGATGCAGTATTTGCAGTCAAGGTGACTGCAGGGGCTGAGGTGGGGAATGGATGTATTTTTCCTCCTACGATGCTATGGTTTGGAAAGCCCATGTGTTAAATGCTTGGTCACAAGCCTGTGGTACTACTAGGAGGTGTTGGAACATTCAGGAAGTAGAGCCTCCTGGAAGGAACTTACATCATGCGGGGTACATCCCCTTGAAGAAAGAGTGCACCTCTCCCCTCTTCTCCCTCACTCACTCACTCTCTCTCCTTCTCAGCTGTCATGAGGTAGACAGACATCCTCTGTCACACAATTCCTCCCTGATATACTTCGTTGTCACAGGCTGAACACAACCAGGCCAAAATCCACTGCTGAAACTGTGAGCCAAAATAAACTTTTCCTGCTTTAAAGTTGATGTCAGGTATTTTATAACAACAATGAAAAGCTAACTCGCATACCCCACATATAACCATGCTAGTAGTGTTACATGTTGAACAGTGTTAGGAATGTCACTTCCCAGACCCTCAGGATCTTGAGCACATTACTCTGAGCTTATGGCAGACATCACCTATGAATCTCAGGAGAATTACTGACAATTTAACAATCACCACCAAACTCACACTGATACAATTATGCTGGAACAACATCTAAGTAAGGATACATGAGGTGCTGAAAGAAAACAAAAGTGAGGAGTTAAAAAAATAGGAAGAATGATGAAGTGACAGTTCAGGACTAAAGTAAGACAACTTTCCAGAAATCTGGAATCTTCTTTTTGAGCTCCAGTGTGCTTTGGATGAGAAGATGCAAAATGGGTCAGCTTCCAGAATTATATGCAATTATCAAAAGTGTATTACCTACGAGACCTGATTCTCTGGATTCCTTAACTCAAATAATTTCATATGCATAGCCACAAAGCACAGACATTTTCCATACTTTAATCTCCTTGTGTCATTAATCATTCAGTTCACTAATGCAATCACTGCCTTGTTATTTTGGTTACTATTAATTAGAACTCACAGTTTTGCTCCAAAATTTATTTTTTATAGATTAATTCTGTAAAATAAAACATTCTGGAAGTTTATTGTGTTAGCAATCTTTTTATCACAAGCCTCGAGTTTCCACACCTGTGATTAATTTACATCAGCCCAGGCTGAAACATCAGCTTTTCGATTATTTGTGATATTGCAACTCTTAAGAAGCAACTTGACAATTAATACGAAAGATCTATATTTATCATCAATAACCCAAATTCTCAACCAGGCCAGAATTTCTAATGTGAAATTAATTCTTTTGTTTTGGCTACGGAACTAATCTAGGGACTTGGAAATGCCAGACAAGTGCTCAATGACTGAGCTACACACAGACCTGAAATTAATTCTTCATAGAGATTTCAACACTATTCTTATCTAAAATGTGCTCTATTTGTCCGAGCAACAATTAAAGGTTTTATGTACACATGTATCTACAAAACATATGTACACATATGTATATATGTGTACTTGCATTCATACGTATGTACACCACATATGTACATAAACTTTGCCACATTTCAAAAAAGAAATTCAAGGGCTAGCAGTTTACCCCAATGGTAAGAGCACAAGTCTAACATGTGAGGCCCATGGATCTATCCCCAGCACCACACACACACAAAATAATAATAATAATTAGAATAATAAAAAGAAGAAATTCAAGAAGACGCATAGCCTAGCGATTTGCCAGCCCTATTTTCCCCCAGTAGAGGAGACACCACAGCCAGCTACATGCTCTCATTGAAACTTCCTCCAGAGACCAATACATTGTTAACAAATTAGTATTCATGCTGCAGAAGTTGGCTTTCTGCATACTCACATCCCTGATGCCCTGCACATACATGAGCTCACAGGTCTAGAAAGAAAGGTCAAGCAAGGATTACTTGAAACACCAGGGCCAAAGCCCAGAAGAGCCTTCTGGTCCTCAAACTTGGCTGCACATTAAGGACCCGCAGGATGCTCTTCGGCAGACCTGGAGGATGGTTTCTCTCCAGGAGACACAGTTGACTATCACTGAGATAGACACAGCTAGAAACAGTTCATACCCTCAGGACTGTTCCAATTAGAAGACAGGTCATAAAAGGAAAATAAATATAAAACAGGAAATAAAAACATTAGCAATTGTCAATGTTTACCATTCACACTGTCAACAACTCTGAGAAAAATTCAACCCAGCTTTGGGTCACTAAACCCTAGTCCATTTTGTAAGCATTTATTTCCCTGACTTTGCTTTTCTACTTTTTAAATTCCAGAGGGAAGTGATAATCTCCTATAAGTGTCAGAATGGCTTATTTCCTAAAACTGGCAGGAAGAAAAAGGCTAGGTTCTATTCGTTTTAATTCCAAATGCATTAAGTATTGGAAGACCCTCAGATAATAGCTTTATTTTTTTGTACTACAGATGGTTTTTATTTTCCTTCCATCTACATTATACAACTCTACTAAATTCTTGCTCATCACTGAAGTATGTGCTCTTCTTTATTCTCGGGCGCCCTGCACCAGTTTCCATTTGTTCTGTTCTTCAGTCTTGGTTTGTTGGGCCGTGATGGCTTGGCTGAGACCATCAAGAGTGGGGTCTTCCCCTTCACCTTCACTCTCTGCTACGTCCTGAATTTCTTCTGGTTTGGCAATTTTCCTTTTCTTCTTCTTTTCTTTCTTCTTTCAAAGCTCACGTTCTCCAAGCATATTTTTCGGACAGGCATAATAACTTAAGTATCCGCTTTCCTCACATTTATAACACTTTGATTTATCAAAGTAGTTTCACCTTATGATGAATTCAGTTGCTCTCCCATTGTCAATAGCAGTGCTTGCCTTCATCACTCTACCAACAACTGTTTTTTATGGCTCTGGAGCAGTTTTGCACAGTCTTTATCCAAAAATAACATAAATGCAACCCCTTTACTCTTCCTCATATCTTTGTCTTTCATTATAGTCACCTTTACAACTTTGCCTTAGTGGAAAATATTTTTAAAATTGTTTTTAGTTGTTTCATGTACAGCACTTTAGTTGGTTCTGCCTGCACTGTTGTGCAGTCAGGTTTATTTTCAGATAACACACACTAGCACAAGCTCAACAATCCTCTCAGAACTTATCACCAGATGTAGACTAGTTTATTACAACTGTGAGGCACCCTTCCATCACTGTTACTTTGGACACATGAAGAATGAGTTGTAAACATGTCTATTTTAAACACAATTTTAGGACTTTCACAGCTCAGACTCCAAAAAGGCACTTTAATTTCTACCTCTGAGCTAGAGTCAATTCCTAGTACCTCTGGCAAAAACAAATCCAACATGTAAGGTATTTTATTTTTTTAAGAAAGAGGCAAATAAATGTGAATAATCCACAGAAGTAGGGAAATGCCAGAGCTGGGAAAAGCTTCCATATGTGAGGATGCTCTCTCTCTAGGAGATGAATGGTTCTCAACTGTGAAGTTTATTGTACATCAAACAGCAATGATGGCAAAAGAAGTTACTATCACACACATACACTTCCTGCTATTTCTCAAAAACAGTATGGACTCATGGCTATAGATATATTCATGCACATACAAATGTACAACTATATGAATATATGTACATTGTACATGCATATGCTATGGTCTGAATGTCTGTGGCCCCATAAAAACCATATGCTGAAATCTAATCACCAATGTGATGACAGGAGGTGAGAGCCTGTAACAGGTGATTGATTCGTAAGGATGAAATCTCATAGGTTAGTGACTTTGTGGGATTAGTAGTTATATAAAAGAGGCCCAGAGAGCTGCCTTACCCCTTGTACCATGTGAGGGTAAGGCAAAAGACATAACCTATAAACCAAGACACCTTCCTCACACACTGAACCCTCTCATGCCTTGCTTTTAAGACTTCCACAAGAGTGAAGGCTAAGTTCTTTATAACCCATCCAGCCTATGGTCTTTTGTTATAGTATCCCAAACTGATTAAGATAATCTCTATACACTGAAAATGCAACCCATACTTGTAATTCTGGCACTCTGGGAGGATGAGGCAAGAGATTGTAAATGCTAGCCTAGCCTCGGTAACTTAGCCAGATTCTGTCCCAAAATTTTCTCGGGGGGGGCGGGTGCGCAGCTCAGTGTGAAGACCCTGTGTGGGAGAAGTTCAAGCCTGGCTGGGCCAGGTGAGCCGCACGCTCCTGTCTCCTGAGCTAACTCGGAGATCTTGCTAAGACTGAGCTAAGTGCGTAGATACTGGGTCCAACAGGCTACACCTCTGCCCCTAGTTTGTGACTCCTTCGCCTCTCCCAAGAAAAGTCACTCTGCCATGTCTGGCCAATAAGAAATCACCTAACATTAAATGTTCCTCCATGCTCCTCCCCCATGGTTTCCTATATAAGCCTGCGCATTTCCTGAATAAAGCGGAAGCGTTCCAGAAACCTCCGCTGGGGTCTGCTTGGTGATCCCGTGCCTTACCCTCCCGGTCAGAGCTCCTGAACCTTGTTCAGTGAGCGGGCTCGTGGACGGCAACAACCCTGTGTTCATATCCCAGTACCATTAAAAAAAGCAACTGAAACCAAAGTATTAGGTTCCTAATACTTCTTTTTTAGGAAGCTGCCAGCAATCTACATCCCATTCCACATGTCCTCAGTCGCTATTCCGTCTCCCCTACACTGTGGTCAAAACCCAGGACTGAAATAAAATAATATCCTGAGTTAAAAATTACAGCCGTGACATCTCCAAATTTAAGGCTTAGGCACTAACTTACTGTGCCTCATTTCCTTCATCTGTAAAATTTAGATTAAAAGCTTTATCTGCTTTACAGTTACTATAAGAATTATCACTTTCCTCGCCCTGCAGGCTAGGCATGGTGCTGCACACCTGTGATCCCAACAACTGGGGAAGGTAAGGCAGGAGGACTGCTTAAATTTGGGGCCAGTTTAGGCTATACAGCAACTTCACACCAACCTGTACTACACAGCAAGAACGTCTCTCAAAAAAAAAAAAAAAAGAATTAAATAAGTTAAGATATTTAAAGCACTCAGAACCATTTGCAGTAAGTTATTACGATTATCGATGCGCACATCCATAATTCTGACTTATGTAATATTCATGCTTTTCCTTTTCTTATTAGTTTTTACCTTTTACCAACTAAAAACTAATTACCTTGACTTGACTCTGAATCCCTTCTTTTCTCATTCTCAACACAAGAGAATGCACGAAAGAATGGCGCTAAAGAAGCTGTGATGTTTGTCAAAATGTCCATACCTCAACAATGATTAATAAAGCACATGGTGATATCCCCAATGGACTATACTCTGCTTCTGCCCCACATCAGGGCTGCAAAGAACTGCAAAAACAAATATTCCTCAAACAGTAGACATTATTGACAGAACAAAAGGAAAGCTATAACCGTGAACAGATTCCCATTCAAACCCCAGCATCAGATAGGGAACAGAAAAACTGAAAGCAAGTCACCAACCAGCCAACCCCACCAGCTAACCCCAGCTTTAGTGGGCATTACCACTCTTCATCAATATGGACACAGAAAGTATCTACGAAACATCCTGGAGCCATTTAAGCTACTACTATAAAATATAAAAATGAAAACCACAGTGTCACACCTGAAATTCATTCAAGAGCTTTAACACATAAAATTGACACAGTGACGGTCTGACATTTAGAAAAAGACAAGTTGGCACAGTAAAGCAAACACGATGTGTTAAAGGCCATTCGATATCTAATATTAATCGTGGAGGGGTCATATTTCCTTACAACAGTCTCTCCAGTTTGCCATCGAAATAAAACTATACAACATACTTGTTAGATGCCTAACATAAATTTTACTAAAAGAATACAGCTTGCCCACAGGCATTATTTTGCCATCTTTAGTCAAAAGAAAGAAGAAATCATGTTTGGAGTATTATGGCCACTTAGTGTGGCCAGAGTAATCGGTCTGCACTGGGAACACTGGGACAGCTCATGTAGTTTCCAAAAACGAAACTTAGGTTCCACCTAAAAGTGTTACTTGCTCTTCCCTTCACATTTAATCCAAGGCCTTCATTCTGCTGCAAGCCCTCCATTTCAGGAGAGCAAACTGGATGAAGCTCATTCACTCCGGGCTGAGCTCACAACCAGGTATTTTTCTCAAGATTCATTTACCTTGCTGGTAAATGAGGTTTCCCAAGGCTTACCTGGCTTTGCCCACCAGGAAGTGATGGCCCCCTCTCCCACCACAGAACAACTTCATCACTGTCACCAGTTCCGAGCCCTCACCCAGGCATGCCTGGGTGCCTGAGGCAGGGCATGTACTCAAGGGAGCATTCTAGAAGTGAACAACCACCCCCTCTGCCATGGAGCCTTCTAGGACTTAAGGCTTCTGAGATTTAAAATCAGTATTTGGGGCGGGGACAGAGCTCAGTGGCAGAACTTGTAAGGCCCTTAGTTGCATTTTCAGTACAAACAAACAAATAGATAAATGCAATATTCTCCCCCACCCCACCCCACCAGAATTCCAGAGGGTCTACCCACCTCCTACTCCACATCCCCTGCAATTACACACAGTGAATACCAGTTGGTGGGTTTGTAGCATAAGTTTCATTCCAGTTACATCCTGAGCAGGAGAAACAGAATGCAGCCTTACTAAGTCAGTTCCTTGATTTCTATAGAATGAGACTATAAATACCAACCTCTTAATATGTAAAATCTATAGATAGGAGATGGCACAAAAATAAACATCAAATATCTATATCTGTCTCCTCTCTCTTGAATAACAAGAAAACAAGTTCAAGTAACTTGGATTTTAAGTTCACAGGTTAACAGAGACACTGTAAGGTAAGTGGATTACCTTGCTTTTGAATTTAGAGGGATGCTTTCCACTTAAAGAGTACTTCTTTCCTTCCCTTCCCCTAAGACTTAAGGGCTTACCTGGCAGTGAGGCAGTAAGATCCCAGGGACATGGTGCAAAGGAGAAGAGGACTTTAGTAGGAGGAACTCAGAAAGCACACAGAAAATGCTGACAAAATCAAGCCTTTGCAATTCCCCAATGTTACCTTCCAAAATCAGATACTTAAAAAACTTTCCTGCTCAGGCATGGTGTCACATGCCTGAATCTTAGCTACTAGGGAGGCTGAAACAGGAAAATCTAAGTAAACTCTGAGCAGAGGCTTTGAGAAATTTTGTCTCAAAAAATTTTAAAGGAGGGGAGTAGCCAATGCAGATGAAGTTCACTAGTAGAGACTTTGCCTAGAGTGAGAAAGGCCCTGGTTCAATCTTCAGTACTTAAAAAAAAAAAAAAAATACTACCCATTTTGAGCACAGAAATTCTTTGAGCACAGAAATTAATTCAAAGATACAGGGGGAAATACAGTGTTATCTCTATGATAAGTGATTATTCTATCAAACTTCAGAGACTGTAACTCTTGGGTACATTTTATATAAATTGACATTTCTATGGTCACAACCCCAGACAAATAGGCTTGGAAACCCCAGTCAACTTCATTCTATGAGCAACAACAAAATTTTAATCAGATGTGGTTCAATTTCTAGAAGAGCAAGCATTAAGAGGGGCTCAGTGTGGGAAATGGGCAGGAGGAGGAGAAGAAGAAAAGAGGTGAGAAAGAACAAAGAACCACCCTCCAAGCGTCGCAGGAGCTTGGGCTCTGAACTCAGAACCCTTCCACCCCTCGCCTCAGCTGCTGTCTCCCACAGCTGGCACAAAGCACTGCCGGTCTGGACCAGCTTCCAGTGAGGACAGCATTGTTTTATTGGCTACTTAGGCAGTGCACACACCATTAATGGAGTTTTTATCTCTCCATTTTCCTGTCAGTACAGAACCAGCCAGTCTGACTCTGTTATTATCATTAAGAAAGCTTTTTCTCCCCTCCCTACACACGCTCTATAATCCAAACAACATCTGGGAACTCCAGCCTCTATCATGTAAAAGGGAAGCAAATTTAGAGGGAAAGGGAGAAAAAAGTACAGTTCAGGCCATGAACAACTCAAACTCCCAGCAGCACAGGCGTCTTGGGCCATGCAGAGCCTCTGAAACGCGGCAAAGTACATGACACTGTGTTGCTTTAAATCCCCACTACACCCTTGCCATTTGAATATGTATCTTTTCTCAAAACAAGGAATAATAAAGTCTCTGTACTGTTTTTGCTAGGTGAGAAGCCAAGTAGTGAAAAGTCAGGAGTAATATTTAAATGGAAAATTACTTGAAAAGACTTTTCTCAAAAAGGGAAAAAGATTAAAACTCTGAGATATCCGTAGTGAGTACATCACTAGTGTATTTTAACACATGAGTATTAATAATAGGAAAGACCTGATGCTGTTCGACCCAAAGAATATGTCCTCCTATCACAGACAGCCGACTCCTCCACAGCCAAAGAGAGCTTTTTGCTCAGATCATGCTCCATGAGTCATGGAATCAATACAGGAAAGTGCACAGAGCCAGCCCCACTGAAGATTCACGCTGAGGAACAGCTTGAAGGCACACAGCTCCTCTGCCCTGCGCTCACCCTGGCTGGGTCTAGAAAATATACATACCCTTTCTCTACTCCATGGACACACAAGCCCCATGGGGTCCCAAACTTACACCTTTCCGCATTCATTCAAGGGAAACAGAACTAAGTTACAGACTCCAAAACGCAGGTGCTTCAAATTCCATCCTGCAGGGCCAGCTACCCACTGCTCTCTGAGTTTCTCACTATGCACCAATGACAACCGTGATAGCTTAGAAGGGACGGACTTCCTCAGGAACACTTATCAGAAGACACATCAGAAAGGGGCATTTGTGCATCATCGAAAGTTCATAGTTTACTTTTAATTTTTTAAATTTGTCAGCAAAAAAGAAAAATCACTAACTGTCTGAGCCACAGGCTCCTGCTCCGAGGAAGCTGTGCCTCCAAGCCCCTTGCAGTCTGCTGTTAATGACAGTCTCAGTAACCTGATCCTCTCACAGTGGGAGACTTCAGGAAGCACTGGCCTCTCTCAGGTCTTGCCTTTCTATTGTCCCACCCCACAGGGCCAGCTGTTTCTGACAGCCAAATTGCTGCGTGCTAAGCAATGAGTGCTGTCAGAGAAGGAATTTTCATTTCTATAATGCATAGGCCTCCATGGACAAATTATACAGCTTATGGTGCTGGCTGCAGGATGCTGCTCCAGGCTTGAAGTGCTGCCAAAGCACAGCCTGTCCTCCCTCTCCCCAGTCCCAAGCTGACAAGACAGTCACCCAAAATGAATCTGAATGAACAGAGAGAAACGGAACACGTGTTTTTAAGAGACAATCAAAACATATGTTGAAAATAGCCACGCAGCCCCAATCTTTGTTGTAACGGCACACAGTGAAAGCTAAATGAGTGAATGTCACACTGAAGGTACCTAGTATGGCATCCATTAAGACCTGCTGTAATTGATACCATGCTGTGAGCATCCCAGTAGCATCAGCAAAATTCCTAGCTCCTTGCTACTGGGGGATGCTAGACTTACCCAGAAAACCAACCAAGAAATTATCACTTCTAGAAAACTAAGCAAGATTTAAGCAGTCCAGGAACAGTGTTTTTTCATGATAATAAAAGGCTCCAACATGTGCTTTACTGAATCATTTTGAAGAAAATATTTCCCAGCTAAACACACACACACACACACACACACACACACACACACACACACACACAAAACCTTTCCAGTAGCTCTAGAATAGGCAGAATAGGGTCTGAAACACTGCTTGTATTCTAGTTTGATTCTGGGCTGGGATGTGACCTAAGCTGGTCCAGGCACAGTGATCCCTGAGACTTTAGAGAAACTACTAGAAAAGAATGGTTTTTCTCATTATATTTGAATGTAAGGATTATGCCACAGTAATTCTGCTACAAGGAAAGGAAAGCCTGAGAATGGACCTGGCAAAGGAAGAATAATAGAGCCCTGGGGACACTGCTCGAACTCTGGATCAACAAAGATTTGACACTTACTCTCAGTACTGCACTCCGGGAAGGCAGATTTGAGGAAGATGTGTATTAGCTCATGTGCAATTTTCTGTCACTTGCAAATGCAAACTAAACAGATAAAACCTCACTCTATTCTAAGAGCACTCAAGGGTTAATACAAATATACATGGTATACCTTAACTTATAAACCAAAGAAGTTTGCATTTTTTATTATTTCTGTGAGAACTTTTCTTTCACTTCTTCTTTTTTTTTTTTTTTAAACATCAGCCCTTATACCTTAATGAGCTAAAATGTGGAAAGCACCACCTGCTTTTGGTGCCTTCTGTAAGGCAGATCTAGATGTCTCACCTGAATTCAAGGAGAGAAGAGAAAACTAAATTCATGAACTACATTTTCTTGTGGTGCTGTAAATCTTAATTTGGCATGGCACGTGTGGCACAAAGAATCATGGGTTCTGATTAGTGACTTGACCATATACTCCAGCCTATGAAGCCAGCTCAGGGAAAGGCCGGGAAACCAACACAGTCACCAGCAAAGCAAGGGAAAGACACCTGCTGTTTGCTAGGTTTGCAGCCCAGCTGAAGCACAAGCACCTGCAGGCTGTGAGCCGCCAAGTCCATCACGCGCCACGTCATGCAGCCGCCCACTTTATCATTAACTACTACTGTCTGGCCAACAAGGGCAGGGTCCAGCTCAAGAGCACTGGGAACTTTATGGCAGGAGGCAGATCCAGAACCAGGGTAGGCTCAAAGCCACTCAATACAGACCATAAATATCCTCCTGACGGCACTCCAGCAGCAACCACAATTCCTGTTCCCCTGTCGGTAACAGAACCGCAGGCCTTTCCCCGCAAGAAATTCAGCACCGCCAACCAGGCAGGGCAAAAATTAGGAAATGTGGAGACAAGCTCACTCAGTGCCCTGGGAGCCTTCTTTCTCACCCATTTCTCCATCCTTGCCTTCTAATCTTCTCAGATTCATATTTTTAGCAAGACATACGTGAAAGACCTTCCATGTCAATATGAATCTGAGAAGAGTCTTTCCACATAAGAACATATGCTCCTGTGTAAATCCTGTCTCAATTCATGAATCCATGAAGGCATGAACGCTGGCAAAGTCCTCAACATCCAGTAACTAGCCTCAGTATACGAGGTCGAATGATTATGTTTCTGCCCTTATTCTTCTCCACACACCAAAGAAATACAGGAATGATGTGATACATGGAGGGCTTTAGGAAAAGTCATTTTATTCTAAAAATTACCTCTGAGCAGGGTCTGTTCCAAGGCTTATCTCCTGTTTTTGGCTGTTTTGTTTTTGTTTTTGTTTTTTCTTTTTGCCTAAAAACTGGAGAGGCAGTGTATGAATTCAAGGTTTTCTAGTACAAAGGACAACATATCTAATCACATTTCCTTTACAGAGGCCACGATAAAGAATAAGCCTCTCTGACTTTAACAGTCACACAGTTATTCCTAAAAATACAAATTTAAGGCTAATTAAACTGTAATCTAAATTCTATCCTCCCATTGAATTTCAAAGTAGAAACCTTGAACTAAGGGAAAGCACACGTAGGCTTACAGAGGTAGTGTGGTAAATGCTTCAGATCAGTAAGAAAATCAGCTCGTGCTCTGGGTTTCATGGCATTTTTCTATCTTTCTACAGACTAACCAAATAAACACTACATAGCCTGATTGCCGTGACTGATGCATTCAGTACGGTACTACTCAACAAGTTAAAGTTACAGAAAATGATTTAGAAACATTTTTTATTTATTGTTTCTGCCTTAGGTTTTTCTGAAAAATATATAGTACCCAAATTTTTTGAATATTGCCAGGCACTGTTATGCTAGCGACCAATGCTTTATCATGCTTAATTCTACAAACAATAAGAATGTATCTCCACTTTACAGATACTAAAACTGAAGAGAAAACAAGTGAGTGACTTCCCTGCTGCCACAAAGATACAAAGTAATAGAATGGAATTCAGATCCACACTTGCCTGACATTATAGGCCAGTGAAAGCAAACCTTTTAGAACTTGCTTGCTTGGTTTGTTTGTTTGTTTTGTTTTGTTTTTTGAGGCAGGGTCTCACTATGTAATTCAGGCTGGCCTTGAACTCCTGGTGATCCTCCTGCCTCAGCCTCCCGATTGCTAGGACTACAGGCATGTACCACCATGCCTGGCTCGACAGCTTCCAATAACAAATATCTACCTGTGACATGCATGCTCTAGGTTTACTATCATTGCTATACACTATTATTACTCATTACATTATAATATCAGCCCTCTTTTCCAGCCACATCCTTGAAATGGATTAATACACAATTTATAGGCCAACCCTGCAATAGAATGGGTACACTGAAGGAAGTAATGTACTGTAAGTAACAGATACATTGCAGGAACTTAAACAATTATATTAAGATGCATGAATATAGTAAAATTCCTAATGAAATAACCACTGAAACCCAGCATGAAACTACCAAAAAGACTGAGAAGTCAACCACCTTCAAATGTTAAGTTCAAAAATCATCACAGCACCAAGTAAACATTTATAAGGTTAGACTACCAACATCCATTCAAAGTGCAACTAGGCTAAAGGGAAAAATAGAAGATACTAGCAGATAACCTTGAAATTAAACCAAATAAAGAGAATCATTAAGAAAACAGCCAGAGAGACCTGTGCTCATTGGTCAACCTGAAAGAGCAGCTGTGCTTACAGGGCAGGCACCAGAGAGCCTGCCAAGCAGAGGACTCTGGGAAGCCACCTGCCCAGGTTTCCATGGCTGCCCTCCTGCCTCCCCTTCACACCCTCCATTCCCCGTGGTCCTCCTTTGTGCCAAAGGAGATCAAATTCAGGTCCATGTAAACGTCTTGGGGTTGTAAAACCCACTGGAAAGAATTCCGGTGTCATAAAGCCTTCCAAAGAACCAGGTAAGGCAAATTCCCAAGTAGCAGCGACAGTGCAATCAACAGGCCTCCAAACTCCCCTGGCAGGTCTCCAAACCCATTGTGTCTGCATGGTTGTCGGGCTTTCTCTGCTTGGTTACTCCACCATTAGCTCTGCTCCTTCTCAACTACTCACTTAAGGTTTTAGAGAAATAAAGAGAAGTTAGCTGCTCTCACCAAAAAGTAGAAGGCAAAATATTAACAAATAAAATGCATGCAGTGAGAAAAATCACTCAGTATTTTGCAAAATGTATTTGTTCCTCATTATACAGGAGAGATTGGTTCCAGGACCCTAAGTGGATACCCAAATATGTGTATGTTCACATCGCTTATATAAATGGTGGGATATCTGCATTTGACCCACCAAGATCTTCCCATCTATTTAACTCATTTTCAGATTACTTATAATGTCCAATACAATAAAAATACCAAGAAAATGGTTGTCACACTGTGTTGTTTAAAGAATAATGCAAAAAGCCCAGCTGGGCATGGTGTTGCATCCCTGTAATCCCAGCAATTGGGAGACTGAAGCAGAAGGATCACCATGAGTTCGAGGTTCAAGGCAAGCCTGGGATACACAGTGAGTTCAAGCGAAACTCTGTCTTAAAAAAAAAAACACAGTGCAAATGCATTTTTTTCTGAACGTATTTGGTCCACAGTGGGATTGGTTGAATTCACAAGTCCAAAACCCATAAATGTGGAACCTGTTGATACAGAAAACTGATGGCAATATCCTGATATCAGCATGCCATGATTTTTACATGACACACTTCAATTTATTTTTTTAAAAATATCAGTTATCTGGTAAATGTTTCTTATCACATGGCTAAGCACTCCACTAGGAGCTAAGCATTTTAGAACAAAAGAAACCTTTACCTCACAGGATGCTGTGGTCTGAATACTGATACCCCCTTAAAATTCATGTTTGAACCTATACCCAATGTGGTAGCATTAAGAGGCAGGGCCTTTGGAAAGTGAATACATTTTGAGGACTCCACCCTTAGGAATGAGAATAGTGCGCTTAGATGTTTCTTTCTGCCACATGAGAAGCAAGCTTCACAAGATACCAAAATCAGCTTGCACCTTCATCTTGAATTAAGTTCCTACAACTGTGAACAACAGATTTCTACTGTTTAGAAATTATCAAGCTAATACAATATTTTGTTGCAGCAGCCCAAGTGGATATATGGTCCAGGACTTATAGTCTGGCCAAAGAGGCAAGAATTACCCAAAAATAGTAGTTTAGAGATTATAGGGTCCAAGTAAATTGTGTAGCTAAGACGTTAATGTCAAGAAGTGGTGCACACCTGTAATCCCAGTGCTCAGGAGGCTCAGGCAACTTGGGATACATGGCGAGTTCCAGGTCTGCCTGGCAACACACAGAGACCCTGTATCAAAACAAAGAAGTCAAAGAAGCTGGGCTGGCATGGTGCACAACTATAAACGCAGCTATTAAGAAAGCTATGGCAGGAGGATCAGAAATCCAAGGCCACCTTAAACAACTGAGTGAGATCCTGTCTCAAAATTTTGAAAAACTAAAAATAAAACAAAATTACTTTTGTTATTACTGGGGATTGAACGCAGGGCCCTGCACTGAGCTATATCCTTAGCCATTTTTTTCTTTAAACTGGCCTTCAACTTACAATATTCCTGCCTCAGCTTCCCAGAGTGTGGGTGATTGCGAGTATGTACCACTATGCTCAGCTTCAAAAATGAAAGATTTTTTTTTAAAGGGCTAAGAATGTAGCTCAGTGGTAGAGCATCTCTGAGTTCCATCCTTAGTAATGCAAAAACTAAATAACTAAAAAAAAAAAAAAAAAAAAAGG
>NW_022900938.1:36052827-36080459 GCF_012274545.1 Fukomys damarensis | reverse complement strand
AAAAAAAAAAAAAAAAAAAAGGAGCCGGAGACATAGTTCAGTGGCAGAGTACCTGCCTATCATTAGTGAGGCCCAGGTACAATCCTCAGCACTGATTAAAACAAAGAGTCCGAGAAATAAGTGACTCTAACTGCTGGCTAACGTGATACAGCAGGTTGAATCATGGTCACATCCAACTCTGGAGCATGAAGGTGTGTGTGAATGTGGAAAAAGGGTCTTTGAAGATTAATCATATTAACTAAATTAAGATCTTGTAGTGAGATTATCCTGGATTATCCAGGTGGACCTTAACCCTAACAACAAGTGTCCTTATAAGAGATGTGTGGAGAAGGGAAGGCCAGTGAAGACAGGGATGGGAGACAGCAATGGGAGTTTTGTTGTCACAAACCAAGCAACGCCCAGAGGCACCCAAGGCTTGAAGTGCAAGGGAGAGTCCTCCCCTCCAATAGCAGAGAAAATGTCTGGCTGGCACCTCCATCTCACATTTCAAGGCTCTATGGTTGTGAGAGAAAATATTTCTGTCACTGTAAGTCACCAAGTATGTGGCATTTTCTAAGGGCTGCCCTAGGAAATTAACACAGATGTCAAGGAGAAAGCTGCTCCACAGGCAGGAGGGAAAACAGAGCAGAGATGAGCTGGTCAGGGGGAAACAAGGCAGGAAGGCATGCTGCTGCAGCAGAGACAAAGTAAGGGAAAGCCGGAAATGCACATGAATGTCAACCCAGGGCCTATTAATTTTATTAGCTAGTGGGAATTCGCCAGAGATGTTTAAGCAAGGGAATTAAAATATACAATGTGCTGTTGCAGGCACATTAATCTAACATTACAAAGGACAATAACTATAAGCAAATATGTAATAAATCTCTTTGTAAAGAAAGATTCTGGAAAAACAAAAGCCAAGCATCCATAGCCTGGTCTCCAGAACCTGTAAATGTGACAAAGGAACTTCGCAGGTGTGATTAAATTAAGGATTTTGAGAGGTGATTATCTTGGATTATCCAAGTGAGTCCTAAATAAAATGGTGTCTTTTAAGAGGGAGATTCAAATTCACAGTGAAGGTGATATAGAGATGATAGGAGCAGAGACCAAAGTTATGTGCATCAAAGAGGCAGGAAAGGGGCCACAAGCCAAAGAAAGTGGGTTCTCCCCTGAGAGTCCCTAAACTGCAAGAGGATAAACAGTGTGATTTTTTCAAGACACAAAATTTGTCATGATTTGGTACAGCAACAATAGCAAACCAAATCTGATGTCCTTCCCTCTGAAATTCAGATATATTTTTCTTTCCTGGATTATTCCTGAAATGATTCCTTCTTGCTTTCTTCTCCCTGGACTCCCCAGAGCTGGTCCCATTAATTCCCACAGAGCTCACATTCAACATCCTCCCTCTCTGCTTTCACAGTTCCTAACTGGATTGCTTCAGACCTTTTTGTCTTTTGAAAGTACACGTTTTCATAGTCGTCCCCTTCCACCCATGGGGCATACATCCTGAGACACCCAAAAGACACCTGGAACTATGGATAGTACCAACCCCTATATAGGTTTTCCATCCTATACAAATGTATCTACGGCAAAGTTTAATTTATAAATTAGGCACAGTAAGAGATAAACAACAATAACTAAAAACAATTATAACAACAGAGTATAACAAAATTGCCAGCATAACTACTCTTGCTCTTTGGTGCCACTGTCAAACTGAATGAACATTACTGAGATACCACAACAAGAGGACCAAGAGCTGACTTGGTTTTTCAGTGACAAATGGGCAGGCAGCATATACGCCATGGACACCCTCCACAGGAGGATGATCCATTTTCTAGGCAGGATGGAGTGGGATGGCAGAAGATCTTATCACACTATTCAAAATAATATGCAATTTAAAACTAATGAATTGTTTATTTCTGGAATCTTCCATGCAATATTTTCAGGCTGAGGTTAACCAACAGTAATTGAAATTGCAGAAAAGGAAACTGCGGCTAAGGGGAGAATACTGCTATAGATGCTATATAAGGCAGTCGAAAGAAACTACTAATTTACTCACATGATTATCTTGTTCAAGAAAGAATTGAAGAATAAGCTTTTTCCTTCTGAGGTGATAAAAATGTCTGTATACAGCATCTTCATCTGTGATGATGCTTATGTGATTAATAAAATGCAAAAGTTCTTTGAGCTGTATACTCAGGATTTGGCAATTTACTACATAAGTGTTGTACCTTAATACAAACATAAGAAGAAGAAGCTGATTCTACATCCTTTTTCCTGTGTGCAGGAGAATGGATTCAAAATCTCCAAAAGAGAAAAGAAAAGCAACATATGTCACACTGGGAAACTGAGGTTTATTATTTTAAAAAGAAAAGGCTGGATGGATGAAAAAAACATTGAGCATAAAAACATGTACATATGGTCCCCAGAAGGGATCTATAGATAAGCCCTTAGGAAGAACTTCAAAAGGAACAAGCTAAGAAACAAAAACAAAAGAAATGAACCAGAAGATCAAGCATGTACAAGGGGGGTACACAGGGAGTGCCTTTCATCAATTTTTTATCTCAACACAGAAAATGCATTCTACATTTTAACTCATTACACATGTGCATATATAGAAGTGAAACTGAAAATTTCATGAAACAATTCTTATAGCACATAAGGTTTTATTCAAAATTTCTACTTCTTTTTATTTCAATCTTGGGTCTAACATGCTAACTTGACCCAGTAATGGATGGAGACCAAAAGTTTTCATCTGAAGAAATCTGTCTGCTAGTGTCGAGAGGAAAACAAGACAGGGTCCTTACCTTTAAAAAGTTTATTAATCTACCAAGAAAAAGATTTGGGCCTGGGGATTTAGCTCAGTGGTGCCGCTACTGCCTGCCTCATAGGCACAAGGTCCTGAGTTCCATTCCTGGTACAAAAAAAAAAAACAAAGGAAGGAAGGGAGGGAGGAACTGAAAAATAACTGCAAAAGTTATACACAGTGATGCTATGAGACAAAGAAGAGGGACAAACTGATTTAGCCAGGAAATGAAATATGGCAAAGGCTATATAAGGCAAGAGATGGCATTTGAACTGGGGAAGGAATGAAAGGAGACAGCGATAACATACGAAGTGACTTGGTTACAGAAGAATACAGTAAACCTGGTGAACAGTAGGCAGTGACAGTTTAAAATATGACCCCAAAATTATCTGGCTCTCTTCCGCCTGAGAAGTGAGGTCTATACATATTCCAGCCCCTTGAATTCAGGCTCTACAACTGCTTGACCCACAACATGTGGTGGAAGAAACACAGTAACAGTTTTCAGGACCAGGTCATTTTTTCCCCCTCCAACATAGAGACTGAGTTTAGGGCCTTTGCACTAATCTATATCCTCAGCCCTTTTCTTATTTTTTATTTTGGCACAGGGCCTCACTAAGTCACTAAATTGCCCAGGGTAAGCTGGAACTTGCATCGTCCTGCCTCAGCCTCCCAGAGTGTGATATTACATGCATGCATCACCGTGCCCAGCTAGGCCTAGGTCTTAAGAAATGCAGCTTCCACACTTCCTGTCTCTTAAGACCTCTTGGAACTCAGTTGCTATGTTATGAGATCTCAAAATAGCCCGTGCAGAGACCCCGAGTGGGTGTCTCAGCTGAGAGCCCCAGCTGAGCTAGCAACTGAGCAGACACCCATGAATAAGCCTTCAGGGGAATCCAGCTTCAGTGGTCAAGTATTCAACGTTCAAGTATTCCCAGCTGAGGCTCCACACACTGAGGAACAGACAAGCTGTCTCTGCTGTACACGTTCCAACCTGATCACAAGACAGGGCACATAATAAAATGGCTGTCATGGAAAATTATATTAGCAAACAATGTGTAGAGGGGATTTCCGGCAAGCTCAAAGAAACTTCTGACGTAGATAACAATAACCCTGAGTGTGGCTCTCCTAACTATATACATTTCACAAATGAAACATTAGAGTAGAACAAATAACCTAGAATAATCTAGCATCTAAATCTGTAACAAATCCCACTAACTTTACCTTCAGAGTATATGCTGATTCCCACCAGGGTCTTCTCTACTCCAAGCATAATCCAAGCAATTACTATCTCTCACCTGGACTACCATGTTTCCAACTAAACTTACCATCCATCCATTGTGTGTGTGTGTGTGTGTGTGTGTGTGTGTGTGTGTGTGTGTGTGTACTACTGGGAATGAAATCAAGGGAGTGCTAAAACACAACCCCATATGACCTTTAAAATTTCTCTTTTAGGATCTCACTAAATTGCCCAGGTTAGCTCTGTATCTATAATCCTCCTGTGTCATTCTCCCAAGTAGAGGAACTGGCATGAGCCTGGCTAACAACCAATGCTTTTGTAAAGCACCCTATTCATTAAAATAAATGCACCAGTCACGACTTCAGTTATGACCATGTCAAAGTGCCATAACAGTCTCAACTTTTTACTTATCGCATTATAGATAAGGAACAAATAGTTCTTAGGACCAGCACTATAGATTATTCTGTTCAAATTCCCTACATATAGCAATCCTCGGGATTTGGAAACAAGAAGTTGAATTATGAGGAATTCTTATAATCATGTTTTTTTAAATACTTCCAATATCCTTCACTCACTACTCTGAATATCTTTTTAAAATTATTTAACAAGAAATATTGTTTAATACTATTCACCCCCAAAAATGTAGCTTATACAAAACTACATAAATATTGTGAATGCAGAGCATTCAAATAACCCAGCAAGGTTAGCATCACTACACAGAATCACATGTCAAAACTGCCAATTTAAGGACTTATTTTGCTTCCAAAACTCATTATCTCTTGGCACACTACTTATAGGATGTTTAAAAAAAAAAAAAACTCTACACATAACGCATTAATATTTACTTTGCTTGCAAAAATGACTCATTGTTAGCAGAAGACAGGTCCACGAACACATACAACGTGGCCACAGCAGCTAGCAAGTCTAGCTGGCTAACCCATGACCACTTTTCTCCTTCACACTTTTCTCTCCATTCCCGGAATAGGCGACCTTAACCTTCCACTCCATGTGTCAGCATTTCCTGCTCTGGCTTTCAACTTGAACTCAGTAGATTCATTAGAGCTAGTAACATTTCTATGTTGCTGTGGCTAGCGGCTGGATTCTGAACAATGAAAACACAGAGTCTTAGAGGATAGAGGTTGAAAAAGAGGGAAAAGGGAACCTCAGAAAATTTTAAATTTTGAGAAAAAGTAACTCATCAGAGAACCATATAAAAGAAACCAATAATCACTAGATGCTTCAGAAAAATTAAAATCAGGACAGAACCTAACTGTATCAACAGACAGAGCAAAGTCCCAGGCAAGTTTTGAGAATGGATTTTAAACACTTAAAAAGTGGTAATCCCTGGAAACCCCAACAGTGATAGCCAGTCATACAAGATTAACCCAGTTTCATTTTTCAATAAGATTTCCTAAGCTGAGAGTTCAAGGGAACATATACATCTAGATTTTGGCAAAGCATATGACAAGGCCTCTCATGAAATACCTGTGGTCCATGTGGACAAAAAGTTAAAGACGTATATTTGTTAGGTTTCTGCACAAGAGGCACAGTTTAGGGCTGGGGATTTAGCTCAGTGGTGTTGCACCTGTCTTGTAAGCACAAAGTCCTGAGTTTGATCCCCAGTACCTAAAAAAAGAACAAGAGGCACTGTTTGCAAGAATTAATATTATCCCTACAGCTAGGTGTGGTGATGCACACCTGTAATCCCAACACTCAGGAGGGTGAGGCAGGAGGATCGCTGTGAGTTCAAGACCAGCCTGGGCTACATAGTGAGTTCCAGGCCACTCTCAACTACATAGTGAGACCCTGTCTCAAAAAAAGAAAAAGAAAAAAATTGTCCCTACAATGATGGAAATGTAATTCAATAGAGCAGTCTGTTGCTATGGGCAGAATCTGAAAAATAATGAAGGCAAGTGTAAAGTCAGACATTTATTAAAGAAATAAAAAGAAGAGCACAAACAGACAAGTAGAGGGTAAAGGAGAAGCGGCCCAGCACAGAATCCATGGGAAACACTTTAGGATTTCCATGGTTAGGTAACTCATAGGCCTCTAAAATATAGCAGTTTGGGGTGTACAAACGAAGCAAGAAAGATATAAAAAAAATAAATAAATAAGAGTATAAAAAAACTAATTAGAGGGCCAGGGATTTAGCTCAGTGATTCCACCACCTGCCTCATCAGCTCAAGATTCAGAGGATTTCAATCCTCAGTACTAAAGGGACAAAAAAAAAAAAAAAAAAAAAAAAAAAAAAAAAAAAAAAAAAAAAGAAAAAAGAAAGAAAAGAAAACTAATTAGAAACATTGCCATTAGTTATTAATACCAATTTTTAAAGACTTTCAATCAAACCAAAACAGGAAGGAGGTGGGGAATACAGTGATTGATCATTTGGATAATGCATCTCTTTTTTTGGAGGGGGTGGTACTGGGGATTGAACTTGGGACCTTGAGCTTGTGAGGCAGGTTGCAGTACCGCTGAGCTCAATCCCCCGCCAGTGATTGATCATTTGGAAGCTCTGAAGACATTCTACTTAGAAAAAAGAATATTAGGAGTGAATATCACAGGTCTCATGTAAAAATAGTATGATACTCTATTCTGTGTGGCTAAAAAGAGAAGCTACCCTGTGAACAAAGAATAAAACAGGTTGCCTTTATTAGAGATTCAAAAGAAAACCCCTCTGGCATCAAGTGTTGTCTGAAGGCTGAGTAGAATCCTAACAGATTCTGCATCTCCTGACTTAATAGGATTTGAATGAAGGCTGAGGATTCAGGAAGTGTAATGCAGATAAACCATAGTCACTACATGGATGAACTGAATACTCTTCCCAACCTTGTGACACTACCAAGAAGCCACTGAGTAAGCCACAAACACCTGCCACACTCACATGAGTCTCATCTCTACCTGGTATTTGGTAGGCACTTCAGAAACTTTAATGAAGGGGAGCCATTTCAAAGTAAGACTAGGAAACATAAAATGTTTTTAAAACTAGAAGCAGAAAAGACAAACCAATGACTGTGGACTTATTTTCTGCAATGCTTCCTCAGGAAATGGCTTATGAAAAGTATAGGACTTCAAACATTTTAATTGCAGGGATGACTTAGGCCTATTTCTAAACTCAAGAGAACAAGTCAGAAGGACTAAGACAGTGATGGAGAATCTTTCAGAGCTTTCAATGATAACAGACAGCCTGCTGCAGCATGGGTGTCATAGGTTAGCACCACTGGGCTAAGGTAAAAGGACTGATCCGCCCTACCCATGAGGCGGTATGTTCTAAGATTCTGGCACATGCCAGAACACACAGATAGAACCAAAGCCTATGCACACCTTGTTGTTTCCTACAGATCTATAGTTTTTCTTGAACAAGTTGTTGTCAGTCGGAACACGTTTTCTGTTCATATCCACCCCCCACAGTGAGTGATTTTTCCATCTTCACTAAGCACTAATTAAGCACTATAGTCATAATTTAAGTCTGAAAAACAGCACATATTTCTCTTTCCTTCTTGACAAGTTCTTCTTACCCAGTGTGTAAGGGAAGACCGCTACGTCTTCTCTAGGCTGTATCAGTCAGTGCAAGGTACAATCACAAAACAACAAAAATTAGTTTTCTGAAATTTCTGAAAGCTGAAGTTCTGATGTCAGGAAATCACAAGTTCTTGCTCTACTAAGAGTTCTCTCCCTGGCCTGCACAAGGCTGTCTTACTTCTGGGTCCTCACAGGGTGAAAAGGAACAGCAAGCTCCCAGGTATCTCTTCTTCCCAAGGCAGTAACTCCATCATGGTGGTCCCACCTTCATAACTTCAACAAAAACCTGAGGCCCAGAACTCCCAAAGGCCCCATCTTCCAGCACCATCACAGTGAGCATTCGGGCTTCAGTGCATGAATCGAGGAGGAAGGACACAATTTAATCCATTGCACAGATACATAAAATTTTAAAAATCATTCTCAAAACTGCTACTAGTGATTATTCAAAATGCAAATCTAACTGGTCACTTTGCTGCTTAAAATTTCCCAAAAGCTACCATAGTTTGGAATAAGGATTGAATTGTTCCAGCACACAGTAAAAGGTCTTTGAGATATATCCTCCATCAGCTTCTCCAGCCTGAGGCCACATCAACTAAACCACTGCAGTTCCAGCAGGAACCATGCTCTCACAGCCAACCTTTATGCAGAATGCTCTTATGTTAGAATACCCTTCCTTACATCAACAGATGAACGTCCACCTACTCCAAAGTCTGTACTCAACTCCTTCCTGAGTTAGACCTTTTCTCTCCACCTCTCCCCAAAAGCAGGGTAGGCATTCCAATGCTGGGCTTCAGGTGCATGTTCCACACACCTTCCGTACCTGCCAAACTGTAACACAACCTCTGATTCACATGTGTCCCTCACTAAGCTGTGAATTCTCTTGAAGCAAGGAATAGCACCCCTCTGTTACCAACACACATGGGCACACAGCCTAACACGGTATTCAAACACATAAATATACACATGTACACACACACACACAAGCATGAATCAAATTAGACTCCAAAAGGCTTTTGAAAAAAAGAGATGAATGAGGCAATTTTTTATTTGTAATATTGCATCCCCACCACTCTCTCACAGGCATATTTTCATTCACTTATATTCCTTGATTTGCACACAGATTTGGTGATTATTTCAATGCCCAGAAAAATGGAACACAACACAGACATCATGGGGGGTTCAAGATCACAGATGCAAGGAGAGAACAATGGCATTTGCCACAGAACTGGCAGAGACAAAATGCACAGAAGACTGCCTGTCTTTACCAGTAAAACAAATTTTACACTTTCCCAATATTATAGGCTAGTTTAACCACCTTTCACCACTTTTCATAAATGCCAATGAACACCTGATGGGCCCTTCACAAAGGAGAAAACTGTCCCTGTCAGCATCACTGACACACCTCTAGGTTTTAAATTGATTAAAGCACCTTTCCCAGGTGAGCAACTCACATGTGGCCCACTCCGCAGATGCCAACTTCATACAGAGTGACCGTGGGTGGTCTTGCGGAAGGGCTTAATAAACTGTACAGTGAGCTACAATTGCCAGTGGTCATTACCGTCTGAGCTGAGCTCCCTTGTGGGGTCCCAAGTCCTAAAGCTGGGGAGAATCTGTATCCAGCGGAGGGAAATAACTTATGTACTGTCTGACTCATAGTTTGCCCTTTTCTCCTCCCAAAAGAAACAAGCTCCTAATGGTACATTTTTTAATGACCAAACATTAACTCATCTGCCTCAATGTCTCTGATGACTAAAACGTTCCCTCCTTCATAATAAACCAGTGGCCTAAAATTTTAATAAAAACACAAGAAAAGGAAACAAATTTCTTCCACAACCTATGATCCCCAAAAAATAAAAAATAAATTTTAATATAGACTGAAGTACAGATTCTTAGACATGACTGTACAAAAGAGATTATACCCTACAGCCCTTAGTAGAGGTAGAAAAAAAAAAGTGCTATAATGTGCTTTTGTCCCGTGGCTATAATTAAGGTTGAAAAAGCCTTCAGTGTTCCTAAGATATCATCAGATCTGAATTACTCCCATCTCATGCTTTTTTCCCTTAGTGTGCTCTTTCAAAATACCTCCACATATTTCCAGCTCCCCTGAGCAATTCCTTTCAGCTTTCAACTCTTCACTGCTCATTCAAAACCTCTCCTCTCTCATCCTAAAACTTGCTGATTCCACTTCTTTATTCTCTTTCATCATTTCCTTCCCCAAATCTTAATACTATACCTTTAATAATACATGAGAAAGATTAGTGAAAAAAATAAAAACTTGACTATAGTCCATTGTAATAAAATGGATAATATATAACATAAAATTACAACTCCTTCAATTCAAAATAAGTATTTGTAGAGTGCTCACTGTGTGTCCCACAAAGAGCTATGAAACAAAATAAGCTGTCCCAGACTGTGAGCTTTGTATGCAGGGCTAATTCACCTTCATGTCGTTCCCAAAGGTAGTTAGAGGACTTCCTACTGACAGGGTCCCTCTAAAGTCCAAAGAAGCATGGGCTCCTCCACTGAAGATGATTTATGGTATTAAAATACAGACAGTCCCCAACTTATAGTGGTTCAACTGACAATTGTTTACTTACTTTTCAGGGGTGTAAAAGCCACGTGCATTCACTAGACCTCACGCTTAGAACTGTGAATTTTGATCCTTTCCCAGATTATGATGTTGGGTAGTGGAAGCAACCACAGCTCCCAGCGAGCTACCTGGTCATGAGTTAAACAGCTGATTCTCTACAAGTACTATTGGCTGAAGTGTGATGTTCACTCTGTGCACTAATTCATTTTCCACTTAAGATATCTTCAACTTATGGTGGGTTTACTGGGACATAACCTCATGGCAAGTTAAAAACCATCTGAACAAAGAAAGCCAAAACAGGATAATAAAAATTGTATATGATTTCAGTATTTACAAAACATGCCAGACAATACTTTTAGACTGATCTCACGATATTATCCAGTTATAAAATATAAGGTTCTATGCTGCCTTCTTCCATAATGTTGGTATATTTCTGGGACTCTATTAGGTCAAGATGTAAAATATCTTATGAATGGCAAGGTTGGGCCAACGGCCCTCCTACCCACTTTCACCATCACCCAGGGTCTCTAGGAAGCCATGAATGAATGAGTCAATAAAGAACTTATAGTGAATGTGTGGTCTCTGCCTTCAAGGAACATATAAACTAAACTCAAAAAAAAAAGTTAAGATACCCTCTCCAAAAAACTCCATTCTGGACCTGGCATTAAATCATTAATCATTAGCAAGACTTCCTTAACATATATCTAATTCCAGGACTTTGCCCTGTGGAGTGGAAAACCTCCACTTTCTACCCTGCAGCCTGAACAGGGTGTTTCCAGAGATCACATAAGATGCAGTACTGCTCTGGTAAACTACAAAGCTCTCCACAAACCTGAGCCACGTAGGAAGAAAGGTTGAACTCAATCACGTGCCACTTTATCAGCACCATGAAAAGAATCCTTAATGACATTTATAAGCATATAATTTCAGACATTAAGATTGCTGTGTCAAGGGAATAACAAGGGACACTCTGGAGAAGAAATGGAGAAAAGGCGAGTGGCTACGTTAGAAAGTAAAGCAATTTTATGGAGCCCCACAGGGCTGTGGCAATTCTGTGAATACTGAATATTCCTTATTCGAAGAATCTCCATGAATAACCAGAAGATGACTACTTCAAAAAAAAAGATTAAATTCTTAAGGTCCCATACCATCCCAGGCATTTTCCACTAAAACTTGTGAAGCTGACTATAATCTGGTTTCTTCGCTCAAACTGAATTTACACAAGCATTACTAACAACACCTTCACAACCAACACAAACAGGCCCTTCAGCCCTTGCTGGTGAGTTTCAGAGGAGCACCCGGAGCTGTCCCTTCCTGCTCAGGTGGCAAGACCCCCTTCTCTGTTCCATCCACCACTGGGCTTTCCTCGGGTCCTTCCTTAGGCACTCAGCCCCAAGCCCAGGGGTCAGGCCCACCCTCTCCCCTTCTTCCCCATACAATTTGATCCTCACTTGAACTTCACTGTCACCAGGACCAGCCCAGCCCCTTCCTCTGTGCCGCTCTTCTTCTCTGAATACCCACCCACCGTTCCACCTGGCCGCTCCACTGTCCCTAAAAGACTCATCAAAGTGAGCCCAGCACCTTCTAGCACTCCTCATGCCTCCTTGTTCTACCATGTGATCACGATCCACCCCAAGACAGACATCAAAGATCTCATCCTCCACCTAACCCGCCCCACAGACCAGATCCATCTCTGTACCTCTCAGAATGACCTCCCATGCAGCCTTCAAATCCTCACCATCCTCTCTGCCCAACCTTGGCCTCCTCATCTCTTGACTGTTTGTTGTTTCCCCGGGGGTTTCCCAAAGTGTGGAATGGAGACCACTGGAGGCCTCCAACTCGCTGTGAAGTGGTGTTTTGATCCACTTTTTAATGGTTAATGCTTTCCTACTATATATTAAAATAAATACTAAGTAGTGTGCCAAAGCTGCATTTCCACAGGTACAATAGCTTGAATCAACGTTCATGTGTGTTAGAAAAACCTGGGGATATTTTAAAAATCCTACCGCATACCCCAGATCAATTAAATCATAATTTCATGGAGGAGACAGAAGAAAGCCATTCTGTTAGAATGTGACTAAAACAGGGGAAGGGCTCAGCCCCACCTGAATTTAAAAAAAAAAGAAGTCATGTGTATGGCAAACAGGAAGAGCACCCCAGGTGCCCCTGAGACCCAGGCTAACCTGGCAGTTCATCTCCCTACACTGAAAAGGACAACTGTCTGGAGTTTGGGAAGCAAACAAAACAAAGGCCTCTTTTTGTAAAGCACTTTATATATTAGGCTTCAAGAAATATTTTGGAGGCTGGTGTGGTGGCACACGTCTGTAAACACATCACTCTAGGAGGAGAATCTCAAATTCCAGTAGAGCCGGGGAACTTAGCAAAAAGAGCTGGGGATGTAGCTCAGTGTTAAGACCCGACCCTGGGCTCAAATCCCAGTACCAAAAGGAAAAACGAAAAAGAAAAAAGCCTTTGGAATGCCTTTTTGCCACCTGATAACTTCTAACTCAACCTTCACAAGAAGATCATCGTTCTCATCATCCCTGGGACGATGACCTCTGATGCACTCTCAAACTGACCTGCACATAACAACTGTATCTTTTGAGACAGGATTTTGCTAAGACACTAAATAAGCCCAGGCTATGCTCATACTTGTAATCCTCCTGCCTCAGCCTCCCAGCACAGGTGTGTGCCACCACATGTGGCTGGTTGCCAACAACTTTTTTGTCTCCATCCTTTATGCCTAGTATTTAGTAGCCACTCAATAAACCTATATAGAAGAAAGGGGATAAGGAGATTAATACATATACTGTGTCTAGGGAAACAAAAAAAATTTTTTTTTCAAGACAGGTCTCACACTGGGTGATCAGGCTGGCCTTGAACTCACTATGTAGCCGAGGTTGACCTTAAACTTCCTGCAGTCCTCCTGCCTCAGCCTACTGAGTGCTGGGATTACATGCATGCATCAACATGCACAGTGGGAAACTTAGAAAATAATGCTGGGAGGGCTGTGGACTTAGCTCAGTGGCACCACACCTGCTAGGCAAGCACAAGGTCCTGAGTTCGATTCCTAGCATCAAAAAAAAAAAAAAGAAGAAGAAGAAAAGAATGCTGGGGTAGGGGATAAAGGGAGGGTGCCTGTTTATCACTTACAAGGCTAAAAAAAAAAAAAAAAAAAAAAAAAGAAAAAAAAAAAATGAGAGAGAGAGAGAAAGGACTAAGGATGTGCCATGTACAGGACCCTAATAACTCCAATCAGGTAACTACTATATGCCATAACATGAGCTAAGACAAACAATATCAACAAGTATGAAAAAGGAGGTAGGGGAACCGGGGGTAAGGGAGAGGCTGGGAAGAAGAAGGCGAAACAAGCTGTAATATGTACGCTTAACCACTCCCCAAAATGATTGCAAACTCTGCGCATTGCAAATGTGTACTAACAAAAAAATTAAACAAACCAAAAAAAAAAAAAGGAGAAGAAAAGTAACAAAAGAGAAAGAAATGAAAGGGAGAGGAAGAGAGAAAGGCACAGAAAGAGAAAGGGCGGTGGATTTAGCTCGGTGGCAATACTCCTGACTTGCAAGTGCAAGGTCCTGAGTTTGATCCCTGGTACCGAAGGAAAAAAAAAGAGACAGAGAGATAGACAGAGACAGGGAGATTTAAAAGAAGATTGTTGTGTACTACTGAGTCCACTGATGTAGAATTATGTGGTTGGAACCTTCAGCAAGACAAGAGTAAAATTTAAGTTAGCACTGCAGAGTCAAATCACAAAACAATAGCAAGCATCGCATATTTTTTATATTATACAAAATTAATTAAAATTTCCAAGTTTCTTGAAATGCAAAGTAAACCCAGATGCTCTTCTGATTAACACAGAACAGACTAAAAACTCAACAGATACCATGGAACATGAACCACCATTTAATCTCAGAGTCCATGCTCATGCGCTCTAGATTCCTCCTGACAATTCTAAGTCTAAACAAACCTCTGAGAGGAGGGTACCCTAGCAGGTTTAATGTAGCCACGGGTGTCAAAAGCATGGACGATGTATCACACTTAAGAGAGCATTTGAAACTCTGTCAATAATTATAATTAGACACTTGTACCAGACCTTTAACTTCAACTGATGTGAAATTAAAACCCGTTTCTCAAAAGTACAACTCTCAGATCATAATTTAATCCTAAAGTAGATATAAAACCTGTCACACTATAGAAATACAGTACCTTTTACTCAAGAGGAGAAAAGGCCATGGTACCGCAATACATCATTTTAGGTAAGGTGACCGCCTTTATGCTGAAAGGGTAAAATACATTATGGAGGTGACACAGTCCTCCAATATTTACTGCACTGGTTTACATTTAAAGATCATCTTTTCGAAATGATGCATGACCCACAGTATAGACACAGTAGCTGTTAACATTTTGGTTTATTTCCTACTAGTTTTTTTTTTCTTATCTATATCCATATGTACATAACCATAAATCTGGAAAGTACATTTTATGTTTATGTTTATTGAATTGTACATAATTTATGTAAACAGAATTATACTATGTTCTTAGTCATACTTTTTCTATTTAATGCTATTTTGTGTACTTTACATGGTTATTTATCCATTCCAAAAATTTCCGCATACCTACCGTGGCTATACCTAGTATACGAGGTATTGTATACATATACTCACACGCACACACAGGTGTGCCCAATGTACCAAATAAGCAAAGTACCTGTTCTCTTTGGTAGCTACCCTGCAGATATACTGACACTACAGGGTGATATATGAAAGATGCAGAAAAGAATTAAAGATCTAACTAGTCAAAAGCCTCTTAGAAGAGGAAACTCTAAAGGTGAACTTGCCCTGAAGATTCACCTAGTTGCATTCTATAGCATTTTTAGTGATTATATATTTCTGTGTATATAAATAAAACCCAATCTCTATTGTGGAGCATTCATAAGTTATTTCCTTTTTTTTTTTTTTGGTACGCTACAGCTAGATGAATAAATTTGTATACTTAAAAAAAGAGTTAGTGACTGCTTTTTTTAAAATGAGTAAACAAGGGCTCAAATTATTGAAGAAAAATTTATATTAGCAACCCAGACTTTCCAAGTCTATCAAATGAAAAATCCAAATACAAGCTTAGTTTGGGGGGAGCCAAATCTAAAGAAAAAATGCAGAATGGAGAATAAACATGAATTTTATATCATGTTGTTTACTTGGGTTTACATTTTTAAATATATCTAATTTGGTAACCACCACGAAATCCAATCATCTTATTAAAGAATACTGATTAAATACTTTAAAATTTCAAATAAACCCTACTTTACCTTCTTCACATTATAAAACACTTCAGAAAATCAAAAGCTGTCTGCTTTGATCTGCTCCAAAACCATAAATAAAATTTTGCTGTTTCTTAACAAAATATCACAATCCTACTGCTTTTTTTAAAGCCACTATAAAAATAAAACTTTTTTTCTAAGTCTAAAGACCCAATGTCTCTACTCCGAATCAATAATAAAAAGCTGACTTTATGAAATTTTTGGTCACTAAATGCCTAGCTACCACTCACCATATTAAAAAAAAAAAAAAGAGAACCAGACATGTAAGCTCTGCTTTTAACATAAAGTGCAAACCAGACACAGTGCTTTCAAACAATCAAAAGCAAACCTATAGTTAACAAGGTTTTCCAAAGTCTAGAGTTCTCCCACACTCAAACACAGGGAGGAAAAAAAAAATCATCAACTTCCATTTACTGGAAAGACCAAAGAGAGAAACAGGAAGAATCAACAAATAACTAAGCTTGAGAAATAAATGAGTATACCCTTCTTGACAGATGAGGAAAGTACACGAAGAAAAAAAAGTCAAGAAAAATGACTTTCTTGGACCACACAATTGGCTGACAGCAGAAACAAACTTGTGTGTGTCTTTAGTTTTTGTCTCATTCCCACCACGTCAAATGCTTTGCAAGTATAAATCCAAAACATAACTATGGTCTATCTTACACTGATATTTACCATGCAAATGACATTTGATTCAGCAACCCCAATCTTCAGTACTTGTCCCTGCACACACAGGAAGGAGACACACAGGCAGACCTTCCCAGCTAAGTATAGACAATACAGAAATCCTCCTTACCCACAGGGCACACATTCTCTGACTCCCTGGAAGACGTTGGAAACTGAAGACCACAGCCCTTTATACTGTGAGTTCATACAGATGATAAAGTGTGTACATAAAGATGATAAACTGCTAAGTTAGGCACAGTAAGACATTGACAATAACTAATAACAATATAAATAACTATAATAATATACTATTAAAGAGTTTATTGTAAATTTATCAATTAGTTATTTCTATGATTTTACATTTTATATTTTTGGAGCACAGTTCACCTTTGAAACCACAGACAGCGAGTTAAAGAATAGACAATGGGGGATGATATATAATACCAAAATTAACAACTAAAAGTCTGGTTAAGTAAATTATGGTATACAATAAAATATCCGTTTTTGTTTTTGTTTTTGTTTTTTTTGAGGCTGGAACTTGCCACCCTCCTGTGCTGGGATTACAGGTATAAAACCACCACACCTGGCTGGAATGCCTTTCAAAAGGATGAGATAATGTTATTCATATTAGCAGGAAAAAATTTCCAAGACAATTTGTGAAGTGAAAATGACCAGGTACAGAACTGAGCGAAATGTGCACAACAGGACAAAAATACATAGAAACAAAAGCACATTAGTAACCAAGGACAGAGTGTGCCCTTGTAATCCCTGCCACTTGGGAAGCTGAGGCAAGAACACTACTTGAGCCCGGGAGCTTCAGGCCAGTCTGGGCAACACAACAACACACCCAGACCTTGTCTCCAAAATAAATAAATCAACACTAGTATATGTTTTTAAATGTAAGTATCACTGGGAAGATAAAGAATTTGAGTATTCCCTTCCCATGCTAGTCAAGAATCTGACCCCCCAAAAGTTGTTAATGACAATGTTTTTTTTCAGGAAAGGAAAGCAAAAGGAGGAGGGCAAGAGTTACTTTCCACTATACACCTTTCTTTTACTTCAAATCTAATTCCGTATATATGTGCTCCTTTCAGAACACAAACAGGTCAAAAACATAAGATATCTGAGTAAGCCCAAAGTGGTGAACCCAGCTCTCTATAAGAGGCTGAGGCTGGAGGATCTCCAGCTGGAGCCCAGCCTGTGCGACCTAAGTTAAGAAGACCCCGTCTCAAAGTTAAAAAATAATTAAATAATGTTAATAAAATTACTTGGCTTATAAGGAACAGCATGTACAGAATCCATATTAGTGGGCACATATAATGAAATCAAGCCATCTACAAGCTAAAAATTTAAACACCAATCCAAATGTTTATAGAAGTTGAGATGTGCAGTCCCAAGGAGTCAGGTGCACAAGAACAGAAGAGCTGCCCTCCTAGAAGACGTGCGTGCACAGCACCAGTCTGAGAAGGATTCACCTCACATGTGTGCTGAAGGACCTACGAACAAAGGGGAACACAGACACAGAGCTGAGGTTGACCTAGCTAATTAAGAAAGGATGACTTGGAGGGAAGCCTAAGCAAACACACACTTCAGTGGGTGGCAGTGGAAAACACAATGGAATCTGAAAAAGGACATTCCATCCTTAAACTGGATAAAAGCAAAAATAAGTCCCAAGCACAGAGGTATTTCTTTCCTAGCCAGGGTCCCATAACCTCTTTTTTATCATCTGTGATAACAAAAAACAAAACAAAACAAAAAAAACAAAATCATTGCTAGAATCAGTTTCAGTAAATTACAGGGGTCATATCTGACTGATTCTATGAGCAGATGTTTATCAGTTCCCATGACCAGAAGGTTAAGGCCTTTATTTTACTACTTTATTAGGATAAACATTTGATTTATTTGCAAGATAAGATACTTGACCCCCAGAATCAATAAGAGACTCTGCACTGTTTGTAGCTGGCTCTTTACCATGCAGACCTCAGCCCACTTCTTCCCTTTCCCAGAAGGGACCCCTTCACCCCAGCACACGCATCCTGTTGAAAGTGAATTCTGTACAAATTAAGCTCATGGGCTTCCAACATGGAAGAATAAAGTTGCCAAGAAAAATGAGGTTAGCAGTCTTTATTGGAAATAAGGAGAATCAAAAAGGCTTCTGGTTTTTCCAGGAGGGGCACCGAAAAAGTGGAGTTTCATAATGGCCCCTCAATTCAGTACTGTCTATAGACAACTAGAACGCCGGAACTGCTCAACTGTTTGGTGACCCTGAGAATCAAAATGACAAACTGGAATCCACCCTCTCTCTAATCCAGTTACTCCGCATGTAGGCTTTAAAGGAACTGGGATTTCAGAGAAAAAACAGGTTATTTTGCATTTTAAAATCCTCAAAACTACAGTTCAGTAGGGAGGGGCTGCAACTCCCTTTAGAAGGAAGGAGGCTGCGTTCCTCATTGCCTGAGGGGCTTCATTCTTGGTCCAAAATCTTAGTTCACCTGTCTACTATTATTTTAATTCTTCTCAATGTTTCTGATCACCCTACTCTATCTCAGGTCCTTTCCCTAGTTAGCTCCCTTACTCCTAAACTAAGGAAACTATTTTTTTGCACTATCACCAATCACCAACAAAAGCCAAAGCCTCAACTCTTATCTCCAGGATTCAAGTTCCACATTCCCAACTTCTCAAAGGACACAGGCAAAACTTCTACACCTTTGTTCTGCTAGAGCAGCAACTCAACTTCACGCTCAATCCCAAACCAGCTCCTCTTGCCAACTTTCCATTTTCTTTGAAGATCAACACCATCCTCCTAGGCTGGGCGTGGTGGCGCACACCTGTAATCCCAGAACTCTGGAGGCGGAAGACGAAGGATCACTGTGAATTCAAGATCAGCCTGGGCTACATAGTGAGTTCCAGGTCAGTCTCAACTACATAAGGAGACCCTGTCTCAAAAAAACAAACAGGAAAAACAAAACAAAAACACCATCCTCCTAGTCATCCAGGTCCCAAAAGTCAGTCCCTAGTCACAAAAGTGATTTATTCACCCAACTCCATGGTTTATATGGCCCAAAGCCAAACTCTACCTCCCTCTACAGTACTTTCATTACCCCCTGGTGCTGGGGCCTCCCTCTCCCATACCAGACAAATCATCCAAACTCAACAGAGCACAAACTCTATGGGGGCAATGAATGTAGAACTCAAGAGGAACAAGGCAAAAGGTACACACACACACACACACACACACACACACACACACAAAGCTGGGCCTCAGCATATGAACACAAGGCACTCTGTGACTGTTGCAAGCAGAGTACCCTTGTCCTTTCAGACAGACATGATCACCAGACACTGTGGCAAGTTCCTAGAGAAAGGGTCCTGGTCCTGTTTGTGTTTTTGATATCGTGACAGCAACTGGAAATCTTTTTTTTTTTTTTTTTTTTTTTCTGGTCCGGGGATTAAACTCTGAAGTCCATTCGGCTCAGGGCTCCACTGTCACTCCTCTGCTAGGGAGGGTGGCATGGAACACAGAGCTTGGGTGACGGTGCAGACGTGTGATGTGACACAGGTCACTTCCTCAGTTATTCCTGCTAGGAACTAATAACAGCAGGCAATTCACAGAGTGGGTGTGAGCAAGAAATAAAAGAAATCAGGGATGAGCCTGGTCAAGCCTGCTTTCCATGGGTTTCCTTACTCTTGAGTTTGTCATTCCTAGGGAACCACAACATGGCCCCAAAACTCCCTTTCTTATTACCTTCCTTCTACGGCTTTTACCCTACTAAACTCCAGGTCACTCACAAAGCCCTGACACACCTGCTGTTCCTTACAGTAGACTCAAGTCTTGCACCCTGAGAAGCTGCAGCAGGTCAGATTCTAGTGAATGAAATATGTGCAACCAAGTTTTGTACCACTTCACTCCAATTTCCTTGCCCCACCCTCTCTTTCTCAGAATGTTGCCTGTTCCACAACCTACACACACACACACACACACACACACACACACACACACACACACCCCTGTCCAAACCATAACCTCATTTTTACAAGGCTAGCCAGACAGACACAACCTCCAGGGTGTTAGCTGATTCTTATCCCTCTACATCTTGTGACCAAAACACTCGGTGCTCTCCTATGAATAGCGAGGTGTGTGATTCTTCATTCCTTTACACAAAGGCACACACAATAAGATCAAGTTAGTTTTGCTGAGCTATCCAGCCGCAAGTAAAGGGAGACTTGATAAATGCTCAATAAATGAAGGACAGAGGGGAAAGGATGAAAAAGCAAGATGGCAGGAAAATGTTAATGATCAGGACGATGACAATAATTTTGTCTCTGAATGCAAAGAGCTGTCCCTATCAACCTTTCGTTTTGCACTTCTGGATCATATATGGAGTCATCTTTGCAATCTTCCACTGCCCTGCTAGGTGCAGGCAGGTACTCGTACTTCCCTTCCCTTTTGATAGCGGTCATCTTATTCAAACGTCATCTAGGGCCGGGGATTTAGCTCAGCGGTTCCGTGGCCTGCCTCGCAAGCGCAAGGACCTGAGTTCGATCCCCGGTACCACAAAAAAAAAAAAAAAAACATAATCTAAAGAAAGGGGAAGCTAAGGGTTCCTGCCACCAGCAACATCAGCCCATCTTGGACACTCACTGGGATCCAGATATGACACTGAGGCACTCTTGGAGCTGGTCCAAAGCACATATAAATCACTTTAATCTGAGTTGGAGAAACAAGCAAAGACGCTCACACAAGGGAGGAGGGGAGGGGGGAGGACCCCAAGGGTGTGAACTTTCTGTGCAATGACTGCAATCCACACAAAAAATTCTCATTCAGATTAGTACCTACTCGATAAAAAAAATTAAGGCTAATTTCCAAAATACCTACAACACCACCACTCCCAAATACTGAGCAGGACTCATTAGCAAGTTGTGAGATCAACTTAGCAGGGAGAAATCAGAATGTTTCATAAAAATTGAATAGAAATTAGAAAATACTAAAATATCGCTTTGTGAAACTTGCAGTTCAGCTTTATTTTTAATATGCATGTGTGCATGAATGAATGTGTGCATACTAGGTCACGATGAAAAATATACTGCTAAGTGTGAAAAGTCTTTAAAAGCAAGGAAAAAGACATTTACACTAATATAAAACATCTCTAGACATTGAGCTTTTCCATTTTTTTACTGGGTCATGCCCATAAGATATGTTTTAGCCACCTGTTGCTCACAACAGTACAAGTTTTTTTAGTGGTACAATCATTAATCCTTCCGTCACGGGCTAAAAAAGAATCAAAACTTAAGAGTGATTTCCTTTTGTAATAGCATGTACGCCATGTGAATCACTGGCCTTGGCTTTTGTAGAAGCGCAGTATGCCCAGTCACTAAGTATCCAAGCTGCAAAGTTCTCTGTGGCTGTGCCCACTCAAACCAGCCCGTGGAATCTATCAGAAAAGGAGTTTGCTTTGGATTTCATCCAGTTTCCACAGAAGTCATCCTCTCACCTCTGACATAAACACAGCTTACCACTGTATTTTTACTGTCAACTGTTTGGGAACATATGCCACAGGGGAAAACTAGAGGAAAGGAGTCAGTTCACTGAGTGCTTGAATCCTAGCCATACCCATGTTAACACAGGATTCCTTGCTCTACTAGCAATAAAAAATTAGTGGAGTTGGGTAGGAGTAGTGGTATATGCCTACAACTTGGAAGGCTGAGACAGAAGGATCTCAAGTTTGAAGTCAGACTGGGCAACTCAGTGTGACCCTATAGCAAAACAAAATTTTTGAAAAAGGTGAATGAGTGGGAGGCAGCCAGTGGTACAGGGCCCTTGGTAGTACCAAGAGGGGAGAAAAAAACTGGCTGAGATAATCTTTCCCAAAATGAAGGTTTCTCCCTTAAAAACAAAGGAAACATACACTGAAATGAATATAGTATGTTTGTTGAATTCACTAAGTACAAATTACAATGAAACACAGATGATGATTTAGTCTGGGGATTTAACTAAGTGGCAGAGTGCATTCTTAGCGCTAGGTTCAATCACACACACACACACACACACACACACACACCCGCGCAAGGAAGAGGAAGAGGAGGAGGAAGAAGAGGAGGAGCAGGAGCAGGAGGAGGAGGAGGAGAAGTGTATGGGGGCATGGGAGGGTTATCATAAAAAGTTCCTTCTACCTAGGGTGTCTTTGTCCCTGCCTCCCAGTTAGGCTTCAGGACCACAGTGACCAACTCCCACCACCTTTTGTGAGCTTTCCCCAGCTCCCTGGAGGACAGGGTCCCTGTGCCCTCTAACGTATAAGCATCCATTCATTCTCTCAACAATTATAAAAGTTTATCGGCTGTGTGGTCTGGGCCTGGCATTGTGTTAGGTGCAAAAGATACACAAAGGATGAGTGAGACACAATCCCTGCCCTCAAGGAACTCAGTGAGACAATGTGAAAGGTTTTTAATTGGTGAAGGGGAAAGAATTCTGTCAAAAAAGAATATGTGGAAGAAAGAATAACTTGAAGCCTTTACTCTCAGAGAGCTCAGTCAAGGCCCTGAATGAGAGGGTAAGGAGATAAAACGCTAGAGACTTTCACAGGCAAAATCCAGGAAGCATTCTTGCTTGCAATGAGATTACCCTGATCCTTGAAGGATTTGGCTCTCCCCAAAGGAGTGGGAGGGGAAGGGCCGGAACTCAGGATGATCTGAGAGCTGATCTCTTAGAGACCCTTCAGGACACCTGTGCTGAATACCGGCCCCTTCACCTCACTCCATTCCCCCAAACAACCTGAATCCACTGCATGAACTTTCACAAAATTTGGAAAGCATGAAATGTAAAGTTACTTTCCCAATCACAGAAATATAGGCCAAATACCAAGAATAAACAATGAAGCAACCCTAATGGGCAAAATGGAATTTTGGTCAGAGACTGAAAACCCAAAAATCAAACAACTGAGTAGTGGTGGCTCTGGAAAACAAAGCTCTCAAGGATCACATGAGAGCCTTTAGACTTGTAAACAAACTCAAGTTTCCAGAACTGCCTAGAGGAGCACAGGCATATTATTCAACTGTACAGTTAGTTTGACTACTGGTGTAGGGGTAGATTTGTTTTAATTTTTAAAATGATCTCTCTCTCTCTCTCTCTCTCTCTCTCTCTCTCTCTCACCACCCTCCTGCTAGTGCTGGGGATCAAACCCACAGCCAGCCCCAGATACCCCCTTTTTTTTCCAATGGGTCTCTCATTAGTTAATTTTGAGAGACAAAACTACCTCCCACCTGAACCAAAGGCCATGATGTGCCAACCAGACTGAACTGTTTTTTAAGGTTTTCATTTTATTTTATTTTATTTTATTTTGATTTGTTTTTCTTTGTTTTTGAGACAGGGTCCCACGATGTAATCCTGGCTGACCTCGAACTTGTGGTGATCCTCCTGTTTCAGCCTCCCAAGTGCTGGCTTGCTCCTTGTACTAACCTGATGGAACTTTTTCCAAAGGAGCCCTTCATTCAAGTATCCTTTCCAAAAGGTAAGTCTTGGTTTGGAACTCCTGATTCCTAAACTAGATCAGCAAGCAAAAAAATTCTACAGCCAACATCTAAAGGACAAGAGGTAAATCTTCCATTTAGTTCTGGATTTGGCTATAGGAAAAAAAAATTTTTTTTCACTACAGAAGATCAAAGAAGGAATTCTGTACCAGGAAACCCAATTCCAAATCCTCATTTCCAGGAATAAAGCTACAGTGCCCAATACTTGCCTGAGAAAATAAAACAGGAGACTTTGTGGATTCCAATTAAAATTTCAGATGGTTTTATTTCCCAGCCTCCCCAGTTTAATGCTGTTAACGTTTTACCCAGACGGGGCTTTAACTTTAACTTAAATGCCACTTCCAGCTCTGAATGGTCACTTTACCACTCAGTAAAGGCGAAAGCATTTTAACACTTCAGGACAGCATCGGAGCCCACCCCAAATACCAGAGGTAGAAGACAAGGAGACAGGGAAAAGTGCCAGCTGCAACCTAAACCTTATCTCCCGTAACCACACTCAGGAGAAACCCTCAGCAGCCCAACACAGCACTTTGGCCACAATATTGGAAACAAGAGCAGAAGGAGAAAAAGAGAGGAGACATACCTCAGCCTCACTCAAGTATAACAATCAGCTTGCTTTAAAAAATCATTACTTGGGGGTCCTGCCAACTAGCCAGTAGTTCTTGGGTGCCTACTTCACACATGGCACCAAGCTATTTCGACTGTCAGCATAGTGCAGTGAAACAGTACCCAAGTAATCATTATGCTAACGATGAAATGTTTAATTTCCTTTATCATTTTGTGAAAAAATTATGTAGGTTATAAAGTCTAAAAATAAAATCAGCACCCATGAACTCATCCCCCAGCAGGAAAACCAGAATATCACAAATACTGGATCATCTTCCTACTTCTTCCATCCTTACCCCGCTTCCCCATAACACACACATAACAGGTAACCATTATCCTGAATTTGAGGTTTCAGTACAAGTCTGAATGCATCTTTATGATTACCTCCTATTCCTAATAAATGAGTTGGTTTTCCAAATATGGCAGCAATATGTCGTTTCCTCTTAGGAGATGACATCTTTAATTGTTTTTAAAAAGCTGAGTTGATGCTTTAAAAAAAATCATTAAGTATTGAAGAGACTAAGTAAGACAGACTTACAGTAAACTCATGAAGATAATATATGAATAAATGAAGTTTGAAAATCACCAGGAACAGCGGCCGGAAACATGGATTCTGGAGACCCACAGACCCCTGGTTCAAACCTCCACTCCACCATCTAAATTTTCCAAGCCTCAAAGGATAAAATAACAATAAAGAATATGATGGTAGTGGAAATGTCGTGGAAAACTGCACATGAAGAGCTGAGCACAGTGTCTGGCGCACATAAGCAGCACACTCAAATCATCCTGTCATTAAACTCACACACACATATCAAAGGGTTTTGCTACCATCGGGGACTCACTTCTTCGCAGGTCCTAACCAGTTAGATATGCAATTTCTTCACATAAAAATAAATCAAGATACAAGCCAAACAAGGCACAAACAGCTCCCAGTCCCAGCATTGATTCCATCTTCACCTTGTGACCTTGAAGAGCAGGATCATTTTTCAAATCCCTTTCTGCCCTGTCCCTCCCTCCCCCAGAAAGGCCAGACTATTCAATCCAACAAAAATTACCTAAAAGCCTTATCGGGATTATCATGGGCTGGTTCAGGCAGATCTCGGATAAGACAGAGGCACATCCTCTATTTACTATCACACCTTGCATGATTACAGGAAGAATATCTACTAGATTCCTACTCTGAAAAAGAAAATCATTAAGATGTTTATTAGGCCATAATTAAGTTCCTTGCTTCTGAAATGCACTCCATTCTTTCCCCTGCAACTTTGATACTCTTTTAAATTACTGTACCCAGCGATAACAAGAAACTTATTCAGATTCAAATAATCACTTTTTCAAGATGTAAAAGTTGGTAAGACTATCACCTGAATCAAGTTTTATTTAATAGCACTCAAGCAGGGCCAGGGATTTAGTTCAGTGGTTCCTCTGCCTGCCTCGAAAGCTCAAGGACCCAAGTTCGATCCCCAGTACCAAAGGGGGTTAAAAAAAAAAAAAAAAAAAAAAGCACTCAAGCCAAAACAAAAATCATCAATACAGCTAGAAAGGGAAACCATGAACCCCAAGTATTTCCATCCCAGCACTTGATTCTTGCCATCTATCCATAATTTACCTCAACTTCAGCACCTTCGAGTATTTACAGGAGGGTCACGGTAGAAATGCTATTATCCAACACAAATTGCATCAACAGAAAGCATATACTGCAGCTTCAAAAGCCTTCCATTTGCTAATTCCCTGACCTCCCCCAAAAAGTAACTGAATCACAAAATAAGTGATCTGATCTTAGATGAAGAGCCAGATTCTAGCCAGACCTAAAATAATCTCCAGACCTAGGTGTCCCCTCCATCAGTGACAAGGGCAATGCCACATTTCATATTTAAGCGGTCTGCACACTACCAGGCGGCACGGCAAGCAAGGACAGCGTCTGAGGTCAGCACAAGTCTAAAGTCTGCTGGCTGCTGGAGCCCGGGCCCCCGGCCAGCAACCCACCTCCACAGAGAAGTGCCAGGACATACTATAGTGTTTCCATTTAAGGCCTGCCACTTGGATCAGCCCATCTCTTAAATTTCTTAACACCACCTTTCCAGGAAGAATTTTTTTGGGGAAAAGGGAGGTGGTGTCTATTTTTTACCACCGCCTTCCCTTGGGCTGTCAGAGCAGTCTGTATCTCTGGGACAGAAATTTTTTTTAAATCACTGGGTTATGCCTCAATTCAAGGGCCCATTTTCACAAACATGTAAAACATGTAAAACATGGATGGAACCAGTCTCTTCTCCCATCATCTAACACCTAGCTCACATACCTCAAAAGATAAAGAAAAGCCCAATAAAATGAACAAATCCACTGTATTACCTTCTGCCTCACTCCACAAGCCAAATTAATGACAACTTTTAAAGCAAGACTTTTCTGCTATTAAGTGGAATGTTTTCTTTCCCTAAGTAGCCTCCTCCACAGCTCAACCGCGAAAGGAGCGTTCAAAACTCCAGGGGGAAAGGGGGAGGGGGCATATCTCGCACAAACTGGACAAAGCTGAGCCAGTCTAGAATCCGACGGAAGTCACTGAATCCAGCGGCCTCGGAAGCCCACACTTCTCCTCAGCGCAACCAAGGTTCTAGCCTCACTGTTTTGGTTACAGTGTTGAAGGAAGGGTTTTAAACTTGGCAAAGTACCATGCAACATCTGTAACCACATTTGCCTTCTGGGGATCGGAAGATGAATCCCACATTCCTGGCTTTGAAGCTTTTTAAAACTGCAGCTAGGAAGAAGGGAGGGAGAGAGGGAGTTGAGCAGAGTTTATTGGCTGTCTCTCCAGCAGAAAATTCTCTTGGAAGGGATGGCTACGTTGAGGGTGGGGGGATTCGCCCATCTCTCCACTCTACGAAGCTCAGCTGGGAAGGTGAGCCCCGCGGCCGGGTCGAGTCTGTTTCCAACTCCGAGGCGCACACCCCGAAGGCGTTCGTTACACACCCACTCACACACGCCGTGAGTGCGGCCGGGACCCGCTCCGCCGACGCCCTCCCCCGTACCCCACCAGCGGTTCAGGCCCAAGGCAAGACAGTTTCGCTCGGCGGCCGCCTACGAAGCTCAGCTGGGAAGGTGAGCCCCGCGGCCGGGTCGAGTCTGTTTCCAACTCCGAGGCGCACACCCCGAAGGCGTTCGTTACACACCCACTCACACACGCCGTGAGTGCGGCCGGGACCCGCTCCGCCGACGCCCTCCCCCGTACCCCACCAGCGGTTCAGGCCCAAGGCAAGACAGTTTCGCTCGGCGGCCGCGTTCCCCACCGAGAGGCTCGGGGGAGACGGGAACGGCAGCGAGGGGAGGCACCGCGGACGCCCACCTCCGGCCCGGATCCCACCACTGCTCCCTCCCG
>NW_022900938.1:35934410-36052075 GCF_012274545.1 Fukomys damarensis | reverse complement strand
CGCCGTCTGCCTCCTGCTCCCGGCCCCGCACTGCGGGCCGCGCGCTCTGTTCTGCTCTGCAGGCCAGGAAGCTCCAGCGTTTTCATCCAGGCCATTTCTGACTGACTTCAAATCCCTTTCCACTTGCCTCCCAAGGTCTGGGGTTATGCAAGCGTTTGCCCTGTTCACAGTCGGCTTCCTTAGGAATAAACATAAGCGGGGCGGGGGGCTTCTGCGGTAACTGAGCCCTGTCCTAGGCGCCAAGGGAGCTTACAGCGGAAAGGAAGGAACATTCCCTGCCGGAGAAAGGCTGACAGCCTCCGTCCTTAGATACACACAAACACCCCAGTGTGCTAATATTATCCGGAGCATCCAAAAGGCATGCAAGGATCAAATTTGCATGGTGCCTGCCGAGTGTAAGGAAGCACCAAGCCATTTTCTCTGCCCTCTAGAAGCTTGTAATATACAGTTCTATCACAAAGCAAAATAAAAGCATGACACCAATAGATGGGAAAACCATAAAATATTTTTATCTCTACAGGTCCACTCATGCAGAGGGCATTATTGGGTGACTATCTGCAGTACTGCAAAAGGTTACACAGGAAATGGAAGGTCTGGTCCTTGCAGGTCAGGAGTTTACAGTGTAATTAGAAACATAGGCATATATACAGGGAACAGCTAGAAAATAATGTCCAGGTGTTACATATGCAAGTATCTGGAGAGGGTTGGGGTGTATTTTTTTTGCCACAAGAAGAAAGGCTTTGGGGCTGAGGATTTGGCACAGTCGCAAGCAAGCAAGCAAAGGAAAGGGCCCAAGTTAGATCCCCAATACGAAAAAAAAAAAAAAACAAAAACAGGCTTTGTATGTATGTATTCGGTAGGAATCAGGAAATGAAATTCCAGGTCAAATCAAGGAAATAGTGCTTGTATGTAACCCTGCTCCATGGAACAATAGAACGGGGCCCTCAGTGTCCCTTGGCTGAAGTATCAGCTCTGCCATTTATAAACCGTTTTGACCTTGGGCACGCTTTTAATCTAAGAAGGAAATAATGGCTGTCTCATAACGTTGTCATGCAGTTCAAATGAGACTGCATACAAAAAGTTTTCGGGCTGCTGTGTAAATTTTCCTGTCCTCATTTTACAAAGGGGCCTCTTGTTGGCAACCTTTAGAGTCCCCTATAGGTTGTAAGCTCCATTAGGGCCAGGGACTGTTGTGTTCCTCATGTATCACCATGCCTAGCATATTGGTATGCTTAATAAAGGTTTGCTGGGTAAGTGAATAAAGGAATTGATTAATCCTTTTTTTTCTTTTGTACTGGGAATTGAACTCAGGACCTTGCCCAACCTCAGTGCCACTGAGCTGAATCCCAGGTGGAATCTTGTAATATTTTAAACTGTTACTTCTGTCCCCTGTGTAGTTCCTTCAATAGTGGTCTTATTATGTGGCTGATTTAATGCAAAAACCACATAACTCTTTCCTCTTGTGATTAACCTGCATTCCAGGAAGCTGTCTTGGAAGCTTTGGGGTAATACTGTACATTACTTGTGGACTTGTATCCTAGACTGTGTGTGTTATAAAACAAGGCAATTCACTACAATACAGCCCTCTGTACAGGCCCTGTGCACACAAGAAAACAGCCTTTGGTTTAGATACCTTCATCTAGGATTTCTCGGCCTTGACACTACATTTTTGGCTGGATAACTGATGTGTTGTCCTGTGCACTGAAAGATACTTAGCACCTTTGTCTTCTAACAAGTAGATAGGATTAGAGCACCTTCCCCCAGAGTAGTAACAGCCAGAAACTGCCATTATGTCTTCTGGTGCAAAACTGCCCCCTTTGAAAACTACTGTGTTACCCCTAAATCCAGCCCATTGACTGAACCCTGGTAGAAAACCACACCAGTAAAGTAATTTGAAGGAAATGCATCTTCTGTTATTCTAATATTTTCAAATCTCCTCAATCATATGTTTCAAGGAGCACGACTTAATTAATTGCCTGCTGCATTGTGAATTAGCATCCCCTCTGTTTTCTGCCTATCTTCTTCCTTTATGCCCAGATCAACATGTTCATTTCTAAAAGTCAACAGCTTTCAGAAACTATTAGGAAACAGGGTCTTGAACAACTTAAAGAGTCCTGTAGGATATTTCCCTATAAAATGTGGGCATTTTATTGCATACAAATTTACAGGCAGCTGCTCTTTTATAAATATTATAGTAGAGCTCTTAGACCTACGAGTTGTAACCATGTCCTCTTTGCACTCAGGTCACATAGGATATGGGATAGAAGTTGTAATTTTTAAAAATATTTCACTTAAAATATTTAACTACAATGAATAATTGTCATTTCAAAGCCCATTTCTTTAAGGTTCCAGAAAGAATATTCATTTCCTAATGATAATAGAACACATTTTAATAAAATCTATAAAGCAAAAATCAGCTTAGTTGTACTCACCCAACTTTCAGAACCAAATCCTTTCAAAGAACATTGATGGAATATTGGAGAGCTGGTACTGTTGGTGACTATATTGATAGATTTATTGCTGCAGTTCAATTTCTAAAGGTTTCTTAAAGAAAAATAAAGATTAATGGATGAATAAATGAATAAACAAGTTTGATAAATCAGCCAGGCCTGCTGGTGCATACTTCTAATCACAGCATTCCGGAATGCTGAGACAAGAAGATCACAAGTTTGAGGCCAGCCTGGGCTACAGAGTGAGTCTGAGACCTACCTGGAACACAATGAAACAAAAAACAATCTGGTAAGTCTTTCACTCATTGATGGGCAGATTGAACAAAAAACAACAAAACCTTCTTGCTAGCTGGTATTAGTGTATGATGTGAACAGACATTTTTGTTTAGCAACACAATATCATCTGTCTCATTAAATAAGATTATTTGAAGCAATTAAGATTATTTGAAGCATTTGTTTAATAGTTTTGATTATGTTTAGTTTTAGTTTTGGTTTTTGGTAATATAATGGTTACAAGCATATGCAGACTCATGTATCTCTCTAGATTAGGGTTTGTTCACATTTAAATTGAGCATTGAAGACTTGGTAGATGCCTCAGAAAAAAAAAGGCAAAGTTTGAGGGTTAAGTGTAATTTGTGATAAAGTGGGTCTTCAGTTTGTGTTCTATTAGGCTAGAATCAGGACATGTACTCTTAAGGAGTGTCCAAAATATGATTCCTTAAAATCTGTGCTTTTGCTTTAATTACAATTTTTTTAAAGAATGTAATACATATTGTGGATAATATGAGTGTTTGCCATACAATCATAAATACCTTTTCTGGTATATACCTATAAGGACATGTAGTTTATTTAAATGTTTTAATAAAAATAGTTCAAGGCATCGTTGAACGTCCATAGACACTTTTTTTTTCATTTTAAAAGTATTTATATGCTACTCAAGTGTAAGAAAAAAATGACCCAGTTGCATCATAATTTTTTTGTTCTTTACAGTACTGGGAAATAAACCGAGGACCTTCACATTGGGCTTCATGTACCCAGCCTTTTTTCAGTTTTTTTTTATTTTGAGACAAGGTCTCACTAGATAGCTAAAACTTACAGTCCTCCTGTGTCAGCCTCCCAGAGTGCTGGGATTACAGGCATGAACCATCAAGCCCTGAATCATAATTATTCTTACTGCATTTTTTTTCCTTTCGGGTGCTGGGATCAAACTTGGGGCCTTGCACATGTTAGGTAAGAACTCTCACTGAGCTACATACCCATCCTAGATTTTCGCTGTTCTTCAGATATGAGGAATTAAAATACTGGGAATTTAGTCCTAATCTTGAGGCCCACGAAAAAACAGTGTTATGTTCTAAAGGTGAAAGTGATACCAAGCCTGGTGGCACACATCTGTAATCCCAGCACTTGGGAAGTTGAGGCAGGAGAATCACATGAGTTCAAGGCCAGCCTGGATTACATAGTGAGACCCTGTCTCAAAAGAAAAGATGGAAATGATTAGATTAGAATAATGGAAATAGAAGAGAAAATCATGAGCTAAAAAGATCACTAAAAAACTTAGCAGGGAGGTTTAACCCTTTTCCTAAAAGGTAGATAGTTAAAACATCAAGACAGCTATTTATTTATCAAGTTAAATTTCCAGGTATCAATAACTCATTAACTGTGCATTTCATATAGGAGTTTATTGGCCATCTACCGTATACAGAGGACTGTGGATGCCAGGCAGGAAGCTCTCCAGGTGCCCACCATGCAAGTGGGAAGTGATACAGCGCCTCCTGCCACAGAAGGCTGCATGCAAACCCGTGTGCAACTGTGGACAAACTACAGTATGTGACAAAAGAAACGTTGGAAAGCATGGGAAAGAGATTGTTCATTAAAACATGTCCAAGCACTTGGGGAAAATTCTGTTAGTGCCTCTTCTCACACCATTCCTGAAAATACTTCCAGCAAGAATAGACTTTTTTTTTTTAATTTTGTGATGCGGGCTTGCTGTACTTCCCAGGCTGGTCTCAAATTCAAACTTCTAAATTCAAGCAGTCCTCCCACCTCAACCAGCAAAGCTGGGACTACAGGTATGCACCGCCACATCTAGCTAAGAGTTAAGTATTTTTTTAAAAAATCATAAACTGGGGCTGAGAATGTAGCTCAGTGGTAGAGCATTTACCTACCCTGTGCAAGACCCTGGGTGCAATTCTTAGTAGCACAGACAAATTAATAAGTTAACTCAAAGCAAATAGTCTCCTTGGAGTTAAAATGACTTTCTAGTAAAAACTATAGAGGAAATAAAAGTTTTGTTCGGCTGGTAAAAACTTCCCTAAACCTGGTGTGGTGGCCCAGGCCTGAAATCCCAGCACTGTGAGAGGGACAGTCTGGGCAACTTAGTGAGGCCCTGTTTCAACCTTAATAATAATAAAATGCTCTGGAGATACAGCTCAGTGGTAGAGCATCCCTAAGTATGATCCTCACTACCACAAGAAATAAAACACACCCTGTAATAGAAAGTCAGACAAGGGCCAGGGATAGGCTTAGCAGCACAGCACCTTCCTGGCAAGCACAAGTTTGATTCCCAGGACCCCCCAAAAAGCCTAGAAAGTCAGACAAGTATGACTAGACAAGGAAAATTAAAATGATTACAGAGGAGAACTACAAAAAAGTTTACCCTTTCTAAAAACCAAAGAAAGGATAATACAAGCAAAACATTAAATATTTCGTGTAGTTATTTTACAAAATATGTCAGTAATTCAGCATATTCTGTGTCAGTGAGATTGACTTTTTAAAGGACACAGTTGCTGTGGTGAGTATAAGCTGGAAAACAATTTCTGGAAGATAATTAGGTGATATGTATCAAACATCTTAAAAATATGTATGCTGTTTGACACTTTAATCCCACTTCAGGAATTTATGCTAGGAAAATAATCATCAATCACAAAAAGATTTGTGTAAAAGGATAATCATAATAACTTTGGAACTAGCTAGCAAAAAAGTATAAAACAATAAATTTGGAAAAAAATACAAAGGTAATACTCCAATTCTATAACCTGTATAAAAACTTTTGTCCTTCCTACATATATACAAAGAAAAAAAGACTACAAAAATATAGAATCTGAAAATATTCCATACTTATTATAGATTATCGTGACTTTTTAATCTTTTTTCTTTTCTTTCTTCTTCTTTTTAAGATATAAAGACCATTCCAACAATCAGTTTCCAGCCCAGGGAGACATAGCCCTCTGCCCAAAGTAAAAGTGTGCTCTCTATTATTTTTCTTGTTTCTCTGTGTTCCAGTCATTCTATAACATTACTTTTATAACCAGAAATAATAAACATTATAAAAGTTAAAATGTACATATTTTTAAAGGGTCTGACTTCTAGAAAACAAAATCTTAACTGGTGAAGAGTGCTTATGTACTCATATCTGAAGTGGGAGATACAGAGTTGAGGATGAAATTCAAATTTGGCATTTTTGTCCTTGTTAGGTCCATTTCTTTCAGAGGAAATTTTCCCAAAGGGCTCAGAACCTTGATCCACAATTCTGCCTGCATCCCAGGCTCTTTATGACCTCCTTGTAGCCTTCAGGGGCAGAGGCCCTTAGGCCTTTCCACAGTCTTGCTCACCATCTGAATCTTTGTGAACTTCTAGTTTAGTTAACTATGGTTAATTTAGCTGCATTGTCAAAAGGATGACTGCCCTCAGGAAGATAAATTAATTTCTCCCTCGAATTAAACAAACGCATTTGAAATATCACTATATGGTTACTGGTAGAGCCCAGCATCTCTGTGGCTTTTCATTTTTAGGGAACATTTTTTTTTTTCCTCATGGGTTCTACTACACATTGGCGGTAGGAAGACATTTTTAGAGATGAGAAATCAAATTAATTTTCTCAGTCCTAATGTGACCCCAAATCTACCAATATCTAAAATCCAAGACTTCCTTTTTATTAACCTACTTTTGCCGAATGAAACTTCAGAGAACAGCTGCTAAGGTTAATTACACATAGTGGAGAACCAGCCCTGTGACCTTATACTAATAACCAGCTTTCTGAGTCTACCTTCTCCTCAGGTATGGGTCCAATGGTGCTTTGCCTCTTGGAGGACACTCACTTTTGAAATTCCTTGGCCCATAGTTGGAATTCCTAAGACGCTAATTTTATGATGTTGCTGAGGTAGTTTCCAATCCTTCTGGGGATAAAAAGCATAAGATTTCTAGGCATTTACAGAATGTAGAAGGGAGTAAAGTGAAGGTGCATTGAAATGGACTCAGCGTCACTCAGGTGGCCTGGCCAGATCATGCAGGTCAGAAGTCATGAGCCCAGGAAATGATGGAAAAGATTTAAGCAAGGAAGGAACATGCTTGTTCTGTGTCATTTGTCACTGTTGCCAAGGAATTCTATTCCTTACATTTTTAAAAAATGATATAAAGGGCTGAGGGTAGAGCTCAGTGGTATAGCACAAGGCCCCGGGTTCAATCCTTAGTACCAAAAATAATAAAATAAGAGGTAGGGGTCTGGGGATGTAGCTCAGTGATATACAGGCCTATGTGGTTAACATGTCTGAGGCCCAGGTTTCAAACTCCAGCACCAAAATAAATAAAACAAGATACAAAAGTACAAAAGGATATAACATAAAGTGAATTCCAGAACCAGCGCTGTTGCCCAGGTGCCCAGACCCCTGTCATTAATACCAGCCTCCCTGTATCCTTACAGAAGTTCTCTAATGTATGAAGAATACATGTATTTGCTTTAACACAGCTGGTGACTGCTTATACATTCTTCTCTTTCTGTCTGCCTCTTTGTCTCTTCCTTTCAGTACTGGAAATGGAACCCAGGGTACTGTACCACTGAGCTATACCCCAGCCCTTTTTAATTTTGACACAGTCTCTGGCTCAGTTACCCAATTTGCCATTCTCCCAATAAACATTGGCTGCTGTCTTTGTTTTAGTTATTGTAACGATCTGTCTTAAAGTTTGCCACTCTCTATTGATAAAGTCTTTACTATTACAACAAAACTGTCACACCCATGTTTATTGTAATTGTGCCACTCCTTCCAGGAGACACAGAGCTGTAGACTTGGAAGGGAGTAAAAATCTTATCTAATCGCAGTCCTACCTTTTACACTTGAAAAGATTTATCCCTGAAATTCATGGTACACTTCAAGTTCTCACAGATATTCAAAGCAAGGCTGAAACTAGAACTTGGTTCTCCTAACTACTCTTCAGTCAAATTTTACTTTCTCATTATGAAAATATATATATTGTAATTGGAAATGGTTCTAAATGGAATGCGTGATAGTGTAAAAAAAAGTTTAATTAGTTTACAAATAAGGCAGCTAGCTAGGAAAAGGGCCTGAGATAGAGTTGCATGATCAGCCATATTAATAGGAATTAAAATAAGAATACATAGTGTATAAGGACTTCTGACCATGAAAGAAGTTCCTTAAGTAACAAGGAATGCAGCGGCCTCCCTACTAAAGGGAGCTTTAATTTAAAATGCAAAATAACCAGTTTTTCCCTGAAATTCCAATTTTCTCTAAACTGAGTAACTGGATTAGAGAGCCTAGGCTCCAGTTGATCATTTTAAATTCACAGAGCTGCCTGTGATAGGCAGCTACTAAAACAACTGAGCTCTTCCTGTTTACTGCTTATCCATAAAAAGTTCTGAAACAAGAAGCCTTGTGGAAATTCCATTTTTGGGGTCCCCTTCCTGGAGAAACCTTTGTTTCTTCTTATTTCCAGTAAAAACAGTTCTAACTTCCTCCTTTTGGTTCACAACTTCATTCTTCAATATGGCAAGACCATGAACTCAGTTTGTGCATAATTGACTATTACAACGCGATCCAGTATTTATTCCTTAAAAATATATTTTTGTGGTACTGGGGATTGAACCTGCAGCCTTCACCCTGAACTACACATCACCAGCCTGTTTTTTGTTTGTATGAGACAGTGAGGCAGGATATTAGGGCAAGAGAGGCTGACTGGGAAGTAGGTATGACCTACTTTGTTAATTGCAAAATCCAAGACACTTGCACAGGACAGTTCCCGAAACCCTGTATATGGACTTCTTATGAGAACTCAAGCGGTTTTGGATAAGACAACCTAGACCTGATGTGAGCCTGAGGAGTGGGGGATATAAAAGGACAGTCAGCATTGAGTTTTCTTCTGCTGTGTTCTGTATTTCACATAGTGTGCTCTTGCCCTGTAGAATATACTTATTTTCCTACTTATACTTGGTCCAAACTCACTCTTCAGATCTTATTTCTTTTCCAACCTTTTTTTTTGGTACCACAGATCAAACATGGGACCTTGCGCTTACAAAGCAGGTGGTGGAACCACTGAGCTAAATCTCCAGCCCTATCTTTAGTAAACATAAAAGCTCACTACTTTTGTGCTTGTTTTGTCTCGTTTTTTGTTCAAGACAAGAAGAACCTAGAAGTCACTTCTAGAAAGAGACTCCTGTGCTCCAAAACTAGATAACAGGGACTTGCTAAATTACTAAGTTACAGATCCAATTTTAATTTTTTAAACAAATGTGTGTCATACAGAAAATGAGTGTAGACGGCTATTTACCAAGATGCTAACAGCAGGAACCTTGGGATTATTTCACTACAGGTGATCTTTGTCCATTTGGTGCTGGGGATGGAACCTAAGGCCTCAGGCATACTTGGCAAGTGCTCTGCCACTGACACAGCCTCCCCTACCCCACCCACTTCTTTGTGTTTTGAGACAGGGCCTTGCTGTGTACTCCAGGCTGGCCTTGAACTCATTATGTATCCCTGACTGATCTCAAATTTGGGGCAATCTTCTTACTGTTTCCTTAAGATGGATTCCTAAAAGTAGGATTCCAGATCATATTTCCAAATGCTAAATAATGTGACGCTGGGCCTATAATTCCAGTACTCTGGAGGCTGAGGCAGGAGGATCACTATGAGTTCGAGACCAGCCTGGGCTACATAGTGAGTTCCAGATCAGTCTCAACTGTGTAGCGAGACCCTGTCTCAAAATAAAAAACAAAAAAATAATAATAATGTGAAACATTTCCAATGACTTGTCCATCTCACCACACCATCTATTATCTTTGTCACCATAACCTCTTACCCTTGCCAGTTTGGTAATATAAAAAGTTACCTGTTTGGGGCTGGAGGTATAGCTCAAGAGAGTTTCCTAGCATATGTAAGGCTCTGGCTTTAATCCCCAGGACTGGGGGAAAAGTAGTTATCTCTTTTTGTTTATGTTTGTTTGACTGTTAGTAACATTGTTCCTTGCTCATAAATGTGTTAACTGTTGTTGCATTTTTCTAAATTTCTTTTCTGTTAATGCCTTTTCTCTATTGTTCTGTTGGAGTGTTAGCATTGTTTTTATTGTTTAGCGTATTCAGTGCATTTCTTTTTCTTTCCTGTGGATGAATGACCAGGTAGAAATTCCAATCTATCAACAACTTTTAAAGATTAACTTCGGTTTCCAGTTATTATTTTCTACATCCTTAGGATAGAACTGGCTACTTTGCAGAACTCTTTCTCTTTCTTTTTTATTTTATTGGGATTTTGAAATTAAATTAAATTAAATTAAAATGTGTGCATGCACATGTTTGTGTGTGTATGGTGCTAGGGATTGAACCCAGGCATCTGTGCCATTGAACTATATCTTTTGTTCAAAATTTTTTTTTTTTTTTTTTTTGGTACCAGGGATTGAACTCAGATCCTTGCGCTTGCAAGGCAGGCCACTGAACCGCTGAGCTAAATCCCTGGCCCTGAATTTTTTTTTTTTCATCTTTATTATACTGAAGAAATTTCTAGGGATGCGGTATAGTTTACAAATTCCCTTGTATTTTGATAAAATGACATCTTCATTCTAAAGTTCCCAGAATAGAACTGGGGAATAGGAAACTGCAATACAAATATATATAAACTGTTATATATAGTATATACTATCAGCAATATAAGTATATACCAGTATATAGTATATACCAGTAATGTAGAAACTGCATTAAATAACCTTTGATTTTCCCAAGTAGCCAGCTAAATTGTTTTCAACCAAATTCATCCATTTCTATACAGGATAATATAAATCCTGCATCAAACAGTACAATAGTATAAAATATACCAAATCTCACTTTAGTTTTCTCTTTGACAAACATGAATTTTAAAACCAATGAACAGTCTGAAGTTTGATTATGACTCAGTTCCTCCTAGTGCTCTACCAAAGAGTACAAAAGGTTACCCAATCCTCCAGTTTCTAACACAGATCCAACTTGGAATGAAGGAAATAAACGTCCCACTCTTTTAACAGCTAAAGATGTTGCTGATCACATCTAAGAAATTGGAGTTTCAAGTTGTGAAATGTGAAAACACTTAAATCTCTTCTCAATGGAAAGGGCTTCAGAATGCAAAAGAAATACCCATACAGCAAAGGAGAAAAACTTGGTGGTAGCTGCATAACTGACGCAGGAGATTAGGGCTTGGAAAACTGTCTGGGCAAGTGGGGGTGATCTATAAATAGCAAAGTTCCAGGACAAATGCGCAGAGCAGTTCCCAAAGCCCTGCAGTGGAACCAATCAGAGTGCTATCTTCAATTCTTCTGAGCGCTCAGCGGGTTTGGGGGTTTGTTTTGTTTTGTTTTGGACACAGGGTCTCACTGTGTAGTTGAGACTGATCTAGAACTCACTGTATATCCCATGTTGGTCTCGCACTCACAGCAATCCTCCTGCCTCAGCCTCCCGAGTGCTGGGATTACAGGCGTGCGCCACCACGCCTGCCTTCAGCAGGGTTTTGATAGGACAACCTAGACCTGATATCACACGGAGGAGCGGAGGTATAAAAGGGCAGCCAGCCGCTGAGCTTCAGGCCACTGTGTTTTCTCTGTAATGGCGGTCCGCACCTACCTAACGCATGGAGAGTACCACCGCTTTTACTTTTAATTGGCCCACATTCGCTCTGCAGAGCACGTTTCTTTGCCTACTTTTAATAAATGTAAATCCTCGCTCCCTTTTGCATTTGTTTTGTCCAATTCTTTGTTCAAGACAAGAAAAACCTAGAAAATACCTCTAGAGGGAGACCCCAGTACCCTCAAACTTGGTAGTATACCCTCTTTGGTAATGAAAAGAAAAACGCAATTTATCAATGGAGCTGCCGCGAATACAGCCCGCCACACACCCCTCATGGAGCCGCCAGAGGCTGCCTCCCTACCTGCGAGGGATGCTGGGTTTCCCCAGCGAGGAGTCAAGTGATCATCAAAATGGTCGCTTCCACTGGATTCTCAGCTAGTTACAAATTTAGGTATCAGTGAAACACAGCAATCAGAACACACAATACACATACTACTTGATTTGTTTTCTTTATTTTTCTTTTGGGGGTTTAAACTCAGGGGTTACATCCCTGAGCTACATCCCCAGCCCCAATTCTTTGTTTTCTTTTGCTCTGCTTTGTTTTGAGAGAGTCACACGAAATTGCCAAGGCTGGGCTCAAAGTTGTCATCCTCCTGCCTCAGCTTCCTGAGTGCTGGGGTAACAGGTGTTCCCTCCAGGTTTGTAATTAAAATTCACATTATTTCCCAACAATCAGTTAGGACTTAGAAATCGCAACTTTTCTCTTCACATTTTTGTATTAATGATTTTGAGGCTCAATTCCAGGGTTTCTAAGTGCTGGGCAAACCGTTTACTACTGAGCACATTCCCAGTCCAATTCCTTTTCTTGACATCTGGCCTATTGAACTTACCTGTAAACTTGACTTTCTGAAAATATGCCAAATTAGTTGAAAAATTCATTTTCCCTAAACCAAAATAAATAAGCTTCATGACAGATCAATAAAAAGTACTAGAGCTGTCCCTCAGATTTTATTTATTTGTTGTTTTGTTTTGTTAAGACTAGGTCTTGCTATGCAGTTCAGGCTGTCCTTGTACGCACTATGTAGCCAAAGCTGGCCTTGAACTACTGATGATCCTCCTGCCTCAGCCTCCAAGTGGTGGGATAACAGGCATATACAACCATGCCCAGCTTCCCTCGCATTTTAAAGTAAAACTAGTCAAGTTATGTTTATGCACATATGTATGTACTAAAAATTAAGATCAAGTATTAAAAATTTGGGAAACTTAAAAAACAAGTGCTAGGTTTTATTGACTTACTATAGTCTTAGTTAAGCAGGAGCATAAAGTTTTCTTTTCATGTCTCAACTGGTGCATGAGAGTGTGTGTGAATTAAAACCTTGCCCAGGAAGCAAGAAGGTAGAGAGAACACAGTGAAATGAGGATGAAGAACATATCCTTATCTCCCCCCACCCAACTGGGGATTGAACTCAGGCCTTCACACTGTATATTCCCAGCCCCCTTTCTAAGACAGTGTCTCATTATGTAGTTGAAGGCTGGTCTTGAACTCATGGTGATCTTCCTGCTCTGCCTGGTAGTACTGGAATGCACCCCCATGCCACAACCCTTTAAAAAATAAATTCTGTTTTCAGACAAGTTCTCACAAGATGCTAACCTACCAGGCTGGACTGAAACCTGCTATTCTCCTGCCTCAGCCTCCCAGAATGCAGGGATTGCAGGCATGTATCATCATACTTGGTCCTTGACCTTTTCTTTATGTCTCCAGAGAAGATGGAAGAAGCAAAAATTTTAATCCATTTCCATTGGATCCAGCTTTCTCCTTTTTGACTTTGATAAAGTCAATCAAATCATTAAAAAAATAAAAACCAATTTTGGCTTAATAAAGACTTTGTCTTACATATGCTCTATTCTCTCTCTCTCTCTCTCTCTCCCTCTCTCTCTCTCTCTCTCTCTCTCTGTCTCTCTCTGTCTCAATCTTTCTGTGGTCTGGAAATCTGTCTAATGATTGCTTTCAAACAGAACTTTCTCATGTGAAAGTGAACAATTCTTGGACACATGTTCCTTCTCAGTCCTTATTGTGCTATTAAACCCAAGGCCAGTAACCACTCCTTCCTGTTTGTTTTTTTTCAATCCTCATATATCTGAAGAGAATTACCCCTCTCTCTCCCTCTCCCTCTCTCTCTCTCTCTCTCTCTCTCTGTCTCTCTCTGTCTCAATCTTTCTGTGGTCTGGAAATCTGTCTAATGATTGCTTTCAAACAGAACTTTCTCATGTGAAAGTGAACAATTCTTGGACACATGTTCCTTCTCAGTCCTTATTGTGCTATTAAACCCAAGGCCAGTAACCACTCCTTCCTGTTTGTTTTTTTTCAATCCTCATATATCTGAAGAGAATTTAAAGCACTATTTGTTACAGTGGACTAGCTAACAAACAAACTCTGTATGGTTGCTTTTTTTTTTTCTTTAGTGAGAAAATACACCACTAATTGTTTTGAAAAACATGTTTTAAAAATAATTTTACAGAGTGCGGATTTTGTAAGTGATCATGTTAATTGTTGGGAGGGGGGTTCCCAACCTTGTTAATGTCCCCTTACCATTAGGCTTTTGTTCCCCAGCCTTGAAAATGTCATTTTCTCCCACAGACTGCATTTCTAGGGGTATAATTGCTGTCTCATGTAAAAGACAACTCATGTGCATAAATTTCCACTCACTGAAATGAGACTCTGCCTCCCCTCATTTTAATGCAGATGTGATCCAGGGGGTAGAGTTACACTTACTTCCCCAAGCAAATGAAACAGATTACACATTAAATATTGTCTTTGGAACCAGGTGCATAGAAACAACCAATTACCTAGACAGCTCATCAAGTCCTGATATGTTTACCACATTGTTTTTTGTTTTCTCTTTAAACATTTGGCAAATTATTCTGAGGCTTTCATTTCTCTGTAATGAACAGAATATGCTTATTAATAAAGGCCCTTTTGTATGATTCACTCACAGTTGACTCACAAAAGCCTTTAAACCATGTTTGAAAGTTTCCAAACTGATGTTAAGTTCCTGGGAAGACAAGTAAGTGGTATGTAAAAAGATTTCAAGGGAGAGAAAGGATACAAATTTGTGAAGAACAGAGATTGGAAGATACTCCAGTTCCTCCTTTAGACATCTTTGTTCATAAAGAATAGTACCCAAACAGATTTATCAAGATTTTGGTCACTGCTCATTATACCATCTTGAATTTTTATGCATATTATTATTTCTTTAGGGATTTAATTAGCCTGAAATGCAGATGAACTCAAGAGCTCTTTTTAGACCTGTTTCTGTTATTCCAAGAGACTTTTATCACTTCCTGAGGAGGGGCTGTTTTAGATTTCCACAAAGTCATTAACCTCCCAAAGAATGGGAATAATAAATAGAATGGTGGCCCCAAAGATATAATCAGCTCAACGTGTTAGAAGGGTTGGAGGCGGGGCTCTGTGGTGGGGACATCTGACTGGGGGCTGCTGGGAGGGCTGGGGGTGGGGTGAGCAGGAAGACCTCACTGGGATCCCAATAGAAAGGCTCAGTGCTAACTGGCTCTCACAGACCAGTTAGTCATCTGCTGGTTGAATGGTTCGGCACAACTTGTTTGTTGAGAGTATACTGAACCCTTAACTCATTCGTCCTAGGTTTCTGCTCCGTACAAAGCAGGGGAAAATGCACAACAGTAAACCATCCTGTCTGTGTGGATATGGGGTAGAGATAAGGGCCTGAGTGTAAGCCTTTTGTTTTTCTTTTTCATAAGGCAATCTGAGACACTTTGGCAAGATAAATCTTGTAGAGGTGGGAGCAGGCCAGGTGTGGTGGGGCACGCCTGTAACCCAGTGTTTGGGAGTCTGCGACAGGAGGGTTGCCACAAGTTTGAGGCCAGCCTGAGCTGCACGGTGAGCTCAGCAATCAGCCGGAACTACAAAGTGAGACCCTGGGGGAGTGAGTAAAATTACTTCAGTTCATCACCAATACTATGCACTTTCGTTCTAGCAATATTTCCTACCCATAACCTCACCTAATTGTAATGTTATGTGTAAGGTTTGCACTGCAGCACTATCAGTAAAAGCAAAAGAATGAAAACAACCTAAATGTCTAGTAATAAATATACTGTAAAGTCACTGTCAGTAAATTAGAGTACATCCTTATAATGGAATACTATAAAGCTTTAAATACTAGCAAAAAGCAAGTTCTAGATGGATTACCATGAACTGAACCCCATATAGCAGCCAGTGAGAAAAAAAAATCTCCATGAAGCCAGGAAAATGGAGTATATGTTACTATTTCTGTTTATGCCTCTATACTGACTATCAAAATTACACAAATATTCTCAGAGATGCAGTGAAGACATGAAACAAGGGAAGGAAAGGACAGGGTAAATGTTTTACTATTTTGAACAGAGCTAAAGAGTATATGAATAAATTACTTTTTTGAGAGTATAAAAGGATTAGCGTGAGGCAGCCTTGGGTCTATATTCTGGTTGTAGCACTTTCTAACTCTGTCATCTCACTTTCCTTACCTACAAGGAGTAGACTGTTCTTCCCATGTGCTGTGGTGGAAAGCAAAGACTTACTGATTGGTCCAACTTGGGACTGTGCCTGTTTGGATCAGTCAGACCAGGCACCCGAGATACAGCAGCTCAGACAGGTACCACGTTGCTAGAGTGAGGAGCACCAGATCCCAGGGTATAAACAGGTGGGTGGGGCAACCACAACAACAGGTCCCAATTACAGGCATATTTGTAGTATTTACGTTTAAAAAAAAAAAGAAATGGGGTACGTGGAAGAGTATTTTCTATACTAGCTACCTAATCACAGACAACAGGCTGTGTGGCTTTTCCCTGGACCTATAGTGAGAAAAGACGGTATTTCTTGCAGAAATATAGAAAATGTAGTTTGCTGGGGACAGGTATCCATGTTTGTAATCGCAGCTAGGTGGGAGGCTTAAGCAGGAGGATGAAAAGTTTGAGGCCTGTCGGGTGTGGTGGCGCACGCCTGTAATCCCAGCATTCAGGAGGCTGAGGCAGGAGGATCGCTGTGAGTTCGAGACCAGCCTGGGCTACATAGTGAGTTCCAGGTTAGTCTCAACTATATACTGAGACCCTGTCTCAAAAACCAAACAAAACAAATTTGAGGCCTACCTGGGCAGATGAGCAAGGTCCTGTATCAAAATTTTTAAACTTTTTAAAAAAGGGTTGGGTGATAAACACTTGCCTAGCATGCTTAAGATCCTGGGTTCAATCTCAAGTACGGCCAAAAAAAATATATATATATCTATATATCTATATATGACATGCTTAAAAGCTGAAACTATTGACCTATGAACTCAAGAAAGCAGAGAGACAACTGAACACAAGCTTCTCAGACTTCCAGGAGTTTAAAGACAGACACGAAATGAGCCTGAAAACCCAGAAATTCTATAAAGTTTGTTGTACATGGGAATATATTTTTTTCCAGGGAACGCCATAACTTTCACCAGATTTTCAAAGAGGGCTGTGATGCAAAAAGAATTATAAGCCCCTGCCAAACCTATAGTGATAGTATCCTATGACCTAAAGATTATGATTAATCTGACACTGGAAATTTGAGGCCCATACAGTAAAACTTTTCAATGAATGTGAGGAAAGAGGTGATGTGGTGCTGCACACCTACAATCCCAACACCAGGAGGCTGAGGCAAGAGGATTGCTGTGAGTTCTAGGCCAGCCTGAACTCCGTAGAGAGACCCTGTCTCAAGAAAACCAAAACAAAACATAAGGAAAAAATAAACAATATTCTGCTCTAATTGTTTTTGAAGCAGCTCTTCTTGCACCAATTTTGTTTCACAATTTTCACGTTTATTATTTACTGAATATTCTTTACTGCACTTTTAAAATTTAAATGCTTACTTTCGGTGCATCTGAAAGAAAAACACCTGCAAATTCAGGGATTCATTGTGCAATTGGCAGGTTTCTCTTCTCTAACATAAATTGGCAGATATTTATTATTATGAAAATTTAAAGGGGTTTGTACCATTTTCAAAATCATTCAGTGCACACACAGAGAGGTGAGCTTGTAGCACTTAGGACAATGCTATTTCCAAAATTCTTATCAGGCATCCATTTTATAGAGGAGCAACCTGTGGCATGAGACTATTAATGGAACTTATTAGACTCTAAGCAAACGTGGGAAAACTCTAAGTCAGGCACTGGGCAAGGCTGTGTCTGCTAATGGCAGGGCTGTGCTATCTGTCTTAGTGCAGTGCAGACAGTTTAAAGAGATTTTAAAATGCTCTCTCTCTCATCTCCCCACTACCACATAGAGAATTAACCAGACTACAAACTTGATCGATTTAATACTCTGGTAATGATCCCAGCATCTGATGAAGGGGGGTTGGGAAGCCAGTGAGTTTTGCTACTCAAATTCCATCTCATTTTTTATTTTCTCTTAATTTTTTTTTTTTGAATCCTAAGTTCCAAAACCTGTCCCCTATTATGCAGTGCAAACGAGAACAGATGGGGAAAAGTTATGTTGGAAAGGGCTATGGAGGGCCACAGAGAAGAGAAATATGACTACTCAATGTGTCACACACCAACTTGCAGCTGCCACCAGCCCTTCCACACAAGAGCTGCGTATGGAACCAGCCCGTGTGCTCCGGAGGAGCGGGCGAACTGCAGGAAGGGAGCGCAATTAGAGAACATTCTCTGCGCTTGTGTTTCCTTGAAAATAGGAAGAAAGAGCAGAGCAGCAGCACAGCCAACAAAAGAGAAATAAATCCAAAGGCCAGCCTGGAAAATGCTTAGCAGCAGCCCAAACTATTGCAATGTGAGCCGATAATTGGCTTTATCCGACCCTTTCATATCAAAGAAATGTTTCAGCGGGTCTCAAAGCCAACGCTGAGGTCTCCTCTCTGTCCAGGAATTGTTATTCAAGAAAGGTCACATGCTTCGGGGCTTTCGTGCTCCGTAAGGCCTTCCAACTCGTGTTTCTCAGTATTCACAGAGTGCTCATGAGTTCCCTAAATATTTCAAGTGTGAGGCAGTTGACCCGCTCTCAAGCTGCTCTCTGCTAGCTACGAGCAGTGGGGCCTCTGGTGAGTCACCCAACTTCTCTGACCTAGGGTGTGTGTTATACGGTTCAGCAGCCTCTCGACCCGCCTGTGAGGGTTTTGATATTTGAGGTAAATGTTGATAAATGGCCAGCACAAGCGCACTGCTCAATTTACGGCAGCCATTATCAGTGTGTTGCTGAGAAAGCATAGAGATCATCTCTTTGTTGAATCCAATGTAAAGATACAAGGTTATACATATTTATATAATTTCTTATATATGCTTATAAGAATCTATGCTGAGAATTTATGCTGAAAGCAGTTACAAGGCTAACAATGTTTCAGAGTCTGGGAGTATCGCTCAGTGGTAGGAGGCCCTATTTCAGTTCTCAGCAAGCCCCACCCCTAAAGTTAATATGGTTTAAATTATTTGATCTAAATCCTGATTAAGGCCATACAGATGGTATCTGTGAAGAAAGTTTAATGTTGTAAACAGTTGTATTAAGTTCGTGAGGAACTACCTCTGAAATTGTACTCATCTTTGTAGGGTATGCAAAGACTTTGTAACCAAGAAGATTGTTTTTTTCCTATGGTAGTTTGGAGATTACTTACATAGAAATCTTTTTGCTTTTCATATTTTAAAAATTAAATTTATTTTTAAACTATACATAAAAACATAAAATTTGTACGCATTTATAGGGTACTGTGTAAACTTCGTTTAGTTTTTGCTCTCTCTTTTTTTTTTTTGGTATGGGGGTCAAACTCAGGTCCTTGCGCTTGTGAGGCATTCATCAGAACCACTGAGCTAAATCCCCGGCCCTAGTTTTTATTTTTTGAGACAGTGTCTGGCTATGTAGCACAGACTAGGCTTAAATTTGCAGGGATTCTCTTGTCCCAGTCTCCCAAGTGTGGGGATTTCAAGTGTGTGACACCACGCCCAGCAACTATATGAAATCAGTATGTGTATGTACATTGTGGATGCTTAAATCAGATGACGATAACTAGCTCTTCAAACTTTCTTCCTGTTGTTTTCTCTCTCTCTCTCTCTCTCTCTCTGGTCTGGGGATTGAACCAGGGCCTTTTCACTGAGCTATATCCCCAGCTCTTTTTATTTTTTATTTTGAGACAGTTTTTACAAGTTGCTAAATTGTCTAGGCTGGGCTTTAACTTATGACCCTTCTGCCTTAGCTTTCTGAGTAGCTGTGGTTACAGGCACGTGCCACTTATCAATGACTGGTGATTCTTAAGCACACTGAAATTTGTGGGCCACTTCCTTAAGGAATGAGAATAGTGATCACTTTAATTATGACTGACTTGTAGGTACCTTTCCTCTTTCACCCCACACGGTCATTCCTGGAAATGTGTCACTTACTAGTGAGACAAAGAGGTTGGATCTGGCAGATCTAGCTTCTCTTCCCTGCAACCTCTATTCTCTTGTTTTATGTAGTGTTCAGTTACGGCAGTATTTGTAGCCTCCTTGTCCTTAGGAAACATTAGTGTGGTTATAGTGTGTCCTGAGGGGATGGCCATGCATCCCAGTACGCCCAGCACAGTTGTTAGTAGCACCCCTTTTCAGCCCAAAGTGTCCCCACTCAGATTGTAAATTCCATCATTACTCTAGGCTGAAAGGAAATTTGATTAGCACATGAAGGCATGAATGAGAACTGGTGAGACTTCTGAGACCTGATAGTGCAGGGAGGCTTTGCCTAAACTCCGCTGACAACAACCGAAGGTACTTTGAGCTTAGTGACAGAAGGGTGCTTGAGAAAATTATGCTCTTTCCACCAGTTCATAAGTTGGTATCAAGGAAAGCAGAACGTAGTGGCAGTTAAGTACAATCTGGGCACCATATATGCTGATTTTCCTTCCTGATTACTGGCTGTCAACTTTATGCAATATCTGAACTTCATAGTACTCATGAAAAAAGATAATGAGGCTCAGTTCTGTTGTGAGGAGTTAGTGAAATACATGTAGAGAGTACCTAAAACTGTGCCTTGGGGCTCAGTAATGGTGGCTCCTCCATGAGTCCTCCATCATGGCCACTCTATGCTAAGGACGCACCAAGGTCATGTGGGTATTATTTTGGAGACAGTCTCACTATATACATAGGCCCATCTGGTCTGAAACTCATGATCCTCTTGCCTCAGCCTCTCAAGTGCTGGGAGTACAAGCATGGGCCACCATGCCTGGCTTGTTCATGTAACTTTAAAAATAAAAGGCCTTGGGGAGGGGAGAAGGGGGGTGAAGAGAGGGCAGAGACAAGGGGAAAAAATGAGAACCAAGACCTGTCATGTAGAGGTACAAGATCCCAATGATGAATGTAACTGTACTGTATACCTAAAAAGTACCAATAAACTCAATGAGGAAAAAGAAAAGGTCCTTACAAGAGGACCCATGAGGCTGTTGTGGAAATGGGAAAGGATTTTTGGTTCTAAAGACTATCTCTTAGCCATTCATGGTGGTGCACATCTGAAATTGCAGCCTTTGAGCAGGTGAGACAGGAGAATCACAAGTTCAAGCCCAACCTGGGCAATTTAGCAACTTATAAAACCCTGTCTCAAAATTAAAAAAAAAAATGTGTGGGGATGTAGCTCAGTGGGAAGTCCTTGAGTTCAGTACTAAATGGAGTTGGGGACAACCCCTTCCCCGGTTCTCTCAATAAACTCGAGGATAAACTCCTTTGTGAAGGGAAAAGAAAACGAAAGGCTAAAGGAGGGACAAGTAGTGATTCAAGACTGACTAAGAAAGGAATAATTATAACCCTAGGTGCTGAAGTAAAAACAAATATGAAAGTAATGGGGCTTGGTTACATATGCCTATAATCCCAGCACTCTGGGAAGCTGAGGCAGGAGGATCACGAGCCTACCCTGGACAATTTAGAAGCAAGATCCTTTGTCAAAATAACTTTGTCTGGGGGGGATCGGGAATTGAACTCAGGACCTTGCTGCTGGTGAGGCAGATGGCATCCAAATAATTTTTTTAAAAAGCTAGGCCTGGTGATGTGGCTCAGTGCAAAGTATCCTCCCCCTAAATCCCACAAAAAAATAAAAAGGAGAGAGAGAGAGAGAAGAACATAACTCACTGAAAGGAAAAGAATGAGGAAAGAAGGAGAGGGGATGGAAGGAAAAGAGGGAAGAGGACAAAAAAGCGAGAGATTACAGAAAGAGACTGAAAGCACAGAGACAGAAAGAGACGGGAAGGAAGGGGAGGGGAGGGGCTGGGAGGAGAGGAGAGAGGAGAGGAAAAGGAAAAGGGTGACGAGCCGTGATACCTAACCAGCACAACCTGACCGGAAGGCAGCCGGGTGGGGTCCATTGAGTGATGCTGCAGCCCGTGTTACCTGGTGCCTCTCAGCCATCCAGACTGCTGTTTGGGTGGGCGGGATGGAGAAATACTATTCTGTTAAAACGAAGAGCTTTGAAGTGGAGACAAACACAATCTGGTAGTATTACAGAGGCATTATTCACCCTGATGACTCACTCTCTGGCTCCCACACACCAGAGGCAAGAAGTAGCATCAATGACCTTGAAGGTAATGGCAAAGCATAGACGCAGCCCTTAAGGCCTTATTTCAAAACAAAACGAAACACATGTATGTATGTGTAGGGGAGAGGATGGGGGACTGCATGTTAAAGAATAAGAATATATGTTAAACAAGTCTAAAAGGCCAGTACAAAACCTATTAATATTTAAGCAGCTAACTCAACTAAGTAACAAGTATTTATAAAGAAATTACCATTCTATGAGCAAGTCTCCCGCTCAAAGTATTGAAAAGGCAGTTCAATATAGGGAAAGGTACAGTAATCGTTCTTATGCAAGAGGTAAACATGGAATCTAGTCCTTATTCCTGCACTCGGATCTCCCTCTCACCATTTTCATTCATCAGGACTCTTCATGAATCCAGTTTACTGAGAGTAATATTTCCTGTGTTCCCAGCCGCATACTGCTCTATGTTCAGAGCCCTGCAGACAAATATCAAACAGATGTAGTCCCTAGGCCTTTGACAGCATACGGTGGAAAGCAGACAGTAATAAAAGGGTGCATCAGAACCTACAGATGTGCAGGCAGTTGCACAAAGAACAGAGTGTGACCTTAAACCAGCAAGACTCTGTGCTCTAGTAAAAATGGAGCCCAACACAGTTTTACATTGATAGAGATAGTTCTTGGGATGGTACAGTGACATCCAAAGAAAAATAAAGACAAAACTATGACGTCATTTAAAGTTGATTAGAAGAGAGAGCTTCAGGAGTTATGTACTGAACAGCTAGGATAGAAATGGTTTCCAGTCGAAATGAATTTGCCACATGGAAAAACAGGAGATGGGTAGTGGATGGAGCATGGCATTTGAAGAATTTTCTTGCCTGCATGGACAAGAATGAATAAATTGGAAGGTTGTCAAGGACAGTTTGAAGGTGGTAGACTTGCGTGGCTGGGGTGTGTCTTTGTGGTGGAATGCTTGCCTAGCATACAAGAGGACTTGGGTTCAATTCCCAGTACCATTACCACCGTGCCAAGAAAGGTAGACTGGAGACAATTAGCCCCATGTTCCTCACATGAATGCCCAAAGGTTTTATGGATGTGTTTTGGTTTATGTTCGTCCTTCAAAGCTTCTATTATCTTCAAAATTCTTAATTTTCATGGGTGTGTATAAAAGTTATAGGAAATAGGTGTGGCTTGCTCAGAATTCATAGCTGCAATTAAAACAAAACTCTTAGGATCTTTTCTATGCAATTATTAGGAGCCCAACTCAAAATAGCCAAAGAAAAAAGCAAGGCTCTGTTCTACGAAAATTCACGTTTCCCAGTTCTCAAGAGAATCCCACTTAAATACCACCAGTGCTCTCTGTCTTTCGTCCTTGTCTCTTCAGTCAGCTTCATTCTTTCCTCACCAGCCTGCTGTGGTTGGTGCTCATGGGTGTACATGGAAAGCAGAACTATCAACAAACCACAAGCTCATGTTTCCTCAGCAGCCAGCAGCAGCAAGACTGAGCATGTATCTTCAGTCTAATTATAAATTTCAGGGAAATACTAAGATTAGCCAGGTTTGGATAAGGGGCCCCACTCTGTAACCACAGGATGGCACTATATTAATTCCTATTAATACAGTCTTAATTAGCTATAAGGAATAAGCTATTTATTATTTCATATAACAAAGTCTTGCCTGAAATTTGATGAGCCTGAGAGTCATGTAATGCAACTAAACCAGTATTTATTGAGCACGTAGTATGTGCCAGGCATGGCTTTAGGTGATGGAGAGGTATGAGTGAATGAAGCAGACAATAATCCCTTGCCTTCAGAAAGTTTATGGTCTGTAGTTTGTTATTTCAGAGCTCAGCAGGACTACCATGTTCCCAGTTTTTAACAAAATCTCGGATCTTTGACCAGAAATAGGAACATGAAAAGGGGGAAGGTGTCTTCTACTGAGTGAACTACAACCTACTGTATTTGACTCTATGGCAAAACATACCTCCATATTTTAGGATGATGGTGTTGACAAAACCCATTTTAATTATAGTCTAGATAGAACCCAAGGTCATGTTTAGCAGGTCAGGACAGACTGAAGGTAGCTCACAGAGAATCAAGGTGTCTGTAAACCAAGGCATCTTAATTTCTGTTTGCTATGTGTTGCTGAGCACAGACTGGACGGGGCTGTGGGAGAAGCAGATTGATGTGTAGAAAGCATACAAAAATAGAAACTTGGAGGTTCATAGTATCAATCCCTGTAATAGAATAGCCAGAAAGTTCTTAAAGTTCTTAAATATTGGAATATCATTGTGGCAAAAGTTGAGGAAAATTTTCTTCATTTGATTTTAACCAGAAAAGGTGCTTTTGAATCTCAAGATCCCAACCTTAGTGTAGACAGCTACTCTTGAGTGGTGGAATCTAGGAATTCCTGAAAAGGAAAGGTATAAGTTGAAACAGAATTTAGGTAAATATTAATTTGCAATGCTTTTTCTTGTTTTTTGAGACAAAGTTTCACTGTGCAATGCTACATAGCCCAGGTGGGCTTCAGACTCTCAGCCATCCTCCTGCCTCAGCCTCTAAACTCTGGGATTACAAACATGCGACATGAAGCATGGCAAATGTAACCTTTAATAATATAGCAGAAAGAGCAGGAATCATAAATGATTAATTCCATGAAGTAAAAATTGGAAATACAACATCCTATATGGAGAGAACAATACCGATTTTTCTTATCAACAGACAAATTCATTGATAAAGCAAAATGCACAAGAAGACTATATTTACTGAGTGGAAAGTACATGAGTGTTCTATTATTCTTGGAGCCTTTTTCCCCTGAAATATTTTATTAAAAGGAAAAGCTAGTATTGTTTTCTTTCATGGATTCTGTCATTTGTAATCTGATTCATTGTCATTAGTGAGTGGAGAGGTAGAGAAAAAGATCTGGGTTCTGATGCCTTCCTCCTTCCGGAAGGAAAGACCAGTTCTCGGGCCCTATGATCTTAGATTATCAGCAATGTTCCTTTTGTCATCTTTACAATCATGTTGCTGTCCTTCCCTCCGTGCACCCTTATCCCTTTGTATTTTTTTCCCTTTACGTTTGGGAATTCAATTGTTTCATACAATTTTCCACTGCCCCAGTTACACACCAAGGAGTGGGTGTAGTAGAACTGGTATGTGTCATTGTTCTTGAGTCAACTTTGCTTTTCAAAAACACAATATGTTATTAAACAAAATCTCTCCTCTGCTCTGCACAGCAGACTATCACTTGGGTTTTTGAATATATATTTAAGAAAATAGTATGCATGCCTAGTCCACTCAAAGGTTAATCACCTGCCAAGGTTTACTGGGAGTTGCTGGGGTAGATCCCCCCACCCCACACCAATTCTTGAATCACATAATGGCAACATTTTGCTATAAAAATGCTAACTTCTCTTCTGTTGTACTTCTGCTGTTATTCGAAAACAGCCAAATGGATGTTATTGAAATCCGGTCCCAAAAAAGGTTGAAATTGCTCCCCAGCTGGGCCTGAGACCCTGTGTGCCAAATTTCAGCCTAAAGAGAATTCTTATATTTGAGTCACTGTGAGCAGCTGAAAATATGAGGTTTGGGGTGGAAATGCTAACAGACTCTTAACTATCATTTTGCAAACCATGTGATTATAACACAATGCAAACCTCCTCTGGAGCAACTCTCTGGCAAATGTAACAGAAACAAGACGTCTGGGCCCCAAAATTCTGCCTTTGCAAGCTTCTGCTGGGTTAGCAGCAGGCAGGGTAGGACTGGCAATGTCTCTGTCACCATGGCTGTTCTTGCTGAGATTAAAAGAAGGGCTCTATTGGCGAACTAGTAAATAACAGGAGCGTGTGCCGCTCATTCCTTTACAGGGCTTCTTGGAACAGGGGTTTATGGTCATCCTTGCTCACTTTGGAAGTGTTACCACCAACACAGTGCTTGGTTCCAACCAGACACGAATTGTTTGCCACCTTTAGTCCTATTGGCTAAATCATGCTTGCTCCCATCCAACTTGGCAAAAATACCTGCCTGCTTGGCCACTTGCTTCTGTCATCTGGCATTTAAATGTGGGCTGCATCTCTCCTTAGTAACATTCAGGGCTACAAAGATGCATCAGTTCCAGACTTCAAACATGTGTTCCAGCCAGTAAATGCCCTAATGGAGGTAGAGATACCCCAGACCCATCCATTCACGGAGCCCTTATACCAGTGATGGAGAACCTTTTAGAGCTTTCAATGATAGAAACAGGCTGCTGTGGCACCCATGCCATAGGTTCACCAGTACTGCCAATGGGGCAGCACCCGAGCTCCTTGCAGGCAGCCCCAGAAGGATGCTATTTCCAGGACAGGCCCTCACCATGCCTCCCTTAACACTGAGCCTTCTCTGGGACCGTGACACCTAAAGCCCAGTTAGGTGGTGGCTAATCTGTTTCTGCCACTTTCTAGCCAGTGTACTTTGTGCAAGAACATTAACCAAACTGCTAAGTCCCAGGGTCCTCATCTACACAATGGGGACAGTCCTTGTGTTCTATTCACTTGTAGAGATCATAGAGTATGAAAGTGTTTTCTAAATTACAATCTATTGTGCATATTTTGGAACATGTACTTATATCTAGAATTTCATCATAACTTCAGAATTCTAACCTGATTTAAACTCACTTGACGTGAGGTCAACAGGAATGGATTGAAAAAAAATCTTCTTCCCATGAGAAAACAGCAGGCCATAGGTCTCAGAATCAGTAACTATTTCCGAGATGTATAATATATGCTCTGTGAAAGATGCATAGTAAGTGAAGATATTATCTCTAACTCTAGGAATAGGGTTTGGTACAAAACACAGGATCCTTGATAATGAAGTAAGAGATTCTATAGATACACAGCATAGAAGCTCAGAAGTGAGGAGTTGCATAAAAAAGGGGGGCAGGATATAGCTCAGTGGCACAGTGCCTGCCTGGCAAGCACAGGGTCCTGAGTTCAATCCCAGGTACACACACACACACACACACACACACACACACACACACAAGTGGAGAGTTGCAGTGGTAAAGTTTCATTGTGTCTACAATGGGGTTAGCCTTTTGGGGCTGCTATAATAAAATGTCTTAGTTGACATAATTTGTAAACAGCAGGCATGCATTTCCTATGGTTTTAGAGGCTGGGAAGTCTATAATCAAAATGCCAGCAGGTGCAATGTCTGGTGAGGGCTTGATACCTTTCTAGTAATTTTGTGTCCTCACATGGTGGAAGGTACAGACACATCTCTCTTTACTCTTTTGTAAGAGCATTAGTACAATCTGTGAGGACAAAGCTCTCAGGACCTGTTCACCTCCCAAAGGCCCTGCCTTGTAATGTAATCTTTGTGGGTTAGGTTTCAACATAAGACTTTTGGGGAGTCACTTTCAGAGCACAGGAAGGAGATGTGATCTTCACTTACCATGTGGGTTTGCTAGGCTCATGACTGTACCTTCCAGCTTCAAATGTAGGTATGTCCTCTGAGCTAGGCATTCATAGTGCCCCATACTGAACAATGCAATGGTACACAGTACAAATTGGGCCAATGAAAACTCTGCCCCAGGAGATTATAAATGTAAAGTAGGAGGGAGAAGCTCTCTTGCAGGTTATGTATGAGGGTGTTGTATGTAGGAACTTCTTTGAGGCCTGTTCCTCAGTATGGAGGAAGGATGTTTGTAAATCCAATGCAGACCGAGATGACACTGGACATGAGAAGAGGAATCTAATAGCACTGTTGGGTATTTGGCATCCCCAAGGCAAGGCCTTCTGCTTTTCGTGAAACCTAATTTCCCTTTTTCTCTCACATAATTTTGGTTTGGATTTCCTTTCATTTGAACCAAAGGTCTAAATGGGGAATGGGGCTCAGGTTGTATCTTTTAAAAATGGGTAGAACTTTGACATGCTTAGGGAAGAAGGCAAGATATTCTAGGCAAGTAGAGCTACTTTAATGAAGGTCCAAAGAGGAAAGCCTCAAATGTCTGGGAAATCTGAGGAATCAGGCAGAATGGAGCAATTTAGAAATAAGAATGTTGGGAATAATCAAGTTAGGGAGGGCTGGATATGGTGACACTCACCTGTAATTGCAGCACTCGGAGAGGCTAACGGAGGAGGATTGCAAGTCTGAGCCCAGACTGGGCAACTTGGATGTAGTTCAGTATGATGACTGGGGGTTCAACCTCTCAGTACTATAAAAAAAAAAAACCAAAGCCAAAGCAAAACAAAAAAACTCAGATAGATTATAAAGGAGAAACCAGTTTGAGAGTTTTTTCAAGCTAGGTAAGAGCTGAGGCTTGATTAGGAAGAAATAGATTTTAAACTTTTTTTCTTAAAGAAAGCTATACTTACATAATAGTAATTTTTTTAAAAATCCTACAGATTGGCTAGAAAATTAAAAGACATCTATTTTCTCACAGTTGTAGAGGCTATCAGTCCAAGATCAAGGTGCTGGCAAATTTGGTTTCTGGTGAGGACCCTTTTCCTGGCTTGTAGTGGTGGCCTTCTCAATGGGTTATAAGATGGCCTTTCATTTATGCACATTTGGGGAGCACTGAGTAATGCATCTTCTACTTACAAAGGCACCAATTCTATCAGAGTAAAGCCCCACTCTTACATTAAGACATGATTTACCCTTAAGTATCTCCATAAAGGCCTATCTCCAATTAATGGTCACTTTGGGGCCTAGAAGTATCACTTTGATTTTGAAGACTTGTACACCATGAAATATATCATAAAATGACTGTTACAGCATTATTAATTTTGAATTGTGGTAATGAGGACTGAGGGCGCTCTACCACTGCACTATATCCCCAGTCCTTTATATTTTTTAGTTTGAGACAGGGTCTCATTAAATTGCCCAGGATGGCCATGAACTTTCAACTCTCCAGCCTCAGGCTCCCAAATAGTTGGGACAATGGACATGTGCCACTATGACTGACTACAATATTATTTTTAATAGTAAAAACAAAATGGGAGTAACTCAAGTATCAGTCAAAATGAAAAGCAAAAATAAATTTCAGTGCATTTATACAATCAACCTTAGATAGCCATGGAAGTGAAAAAACCTAGAAACACATGTGTAAACATGAGTAAATTTCAGAGATAATAATGTTGAACAAAAACAAAATCAAAGTAGTAAGGACACATAAAGCATAATAAATCAGAGGAGGGCTGGAGCTGGTTCACACCTACTGAGCTCGTCTCTTCCCAACTACTGTTCATTGACGTCTCATAGCAGGTTGAAAGTGGCTATGGAAAATGTTTACACGATGGAAACTGGCAGATACTTTAACTCAAGTGTCCCCCACCCCAAGAGTAAGGTGGTAAATATTTACCAGGATATCACTGATACTATGTTTATGAATATTAAAATATTTAAAGCAACATACCATATCAGAGTATCCATATAAATATAAGCATTTAGTAATAGTACATACCAGTTACGGATTGCTTCTTCAAAGGAGAGAGAGGAGTGTGATTAGGGAGGGGTACACAAGAGCTGAAAGTGAATTTGAAATTTCTTTTGTGTAAGCAGGGCACATGTATGTGTTAGTTATTGTATACTCCATATTTCTTGTTTTCTGAAATATCTAGCAAGCCAGTGACATACAGGAGCCAGTTTTCCATACAGCACAAGGGTGAGGATAGGGAGGTGCTAAGACATGGTCTCTTTCTAGATCTGCACACCCATGTTTGCCCACTGAGGGTTCTGGATGAATTTGCAATATCTCTGGGGCTGCATGCAGTGCCACATTTAGTTCTGAGGTTCTTCACAGACAGAGGGAGTAACATCAACACAACAAAGAGATGAGAGAACCCAAGAGGACTCCTTCATGTGGGGAGCATGCTCATTTCAGGAAGATTCAGCTCTCTCTCAGCAGCAGGCAGTGGGTATTTTTGGTTACAGGCAGCAAACAGAGCATGTACAGTACAGACGTAGATTTCTCACCAACTTAGGTCAGAAAGAGAACCAGGTTCTCCTAGAAAGGGGTGAGTAGGGAGTGTTAAGGACAGATTCACAGTTACCCCCAGGCAGGAAATGTTCAGAGGGAGTGGCTTTGCTTCTCGGGAAAGATCTAGCCCTTCTACTGGGGACTCTGCCATGTTTTCATTCTGAGGGGAGGTGGTGTAAATTAAATTACTCTGTGTCATTTACACAACCCTTCCTTTGTTTTTAGAGATAATAAAAAAGTGTTTTCTTTAGTGATGACAATTTCTGTTAATATTTCTAACATTTCACAAAACATCTTTTGTTGACATTCTGCAAATGATGCCGTCCAATAAATAATGTGCTGATGCTTTCTTCTTGCGACAAAAAATTATATATCTTTTTGACTTATGAAATATTTGTTATTTCAGGAAGATTTTTCAAAGAAACCTGAAGACCTTCCACTTGAGATATTAGGTGCTCTTAATGCATTTGTTTTTTTCTCTCTTCAATGTAAACAATTAGAACTGATGTGTCATTTGCTGAGACACCAAATTTTTTCAAAGCTTCTGAAATAATGTTATTTGGGGACAGGTTGGAAATAATTTCAGTAGATAGAGTTCATGTCTTCATTTTTCCCAATTTGTAGAGGTGAACTGCTTTATTTGCTGCCACAAGTATCTGAAATGGGTCAATGATCATTGTAGGATTTATTAATGAACCATCAATGTTGGCTTCCATGGCCTTTTTTCTCAAGTCTCCAGTGTTTTTTACATCTTTAAATAGCACAAGGGTTACCTTACATTTGGGAAACAGGTCCAGCTGATGCATTAACTGCATTTCATAGACAAGCAAGTTTCTATCAAACCAAGCTGTCCGATTCTGGTCTTTATTTATAACCCTTCCTTTTTGGCAAGTTAATGTGACATTTATGGACTGGTCTGGATTCTGTACCTCTACCTGACCTTCCCTCACTCTTTCCTACTGGGAGATATTTACAGTATGCTAAGCATAACAGGCCTGTCCTGCACATGCTGTTCTCTTAGCCTGGAACACGCCCCACACCTACAGTCCTTCTCTTTCTTTAAGCTCTTCTGTGGGCAAACTTTGCTCCCACCCCTTCACAGGAGCAGAGTGTCTCTATCTTCTAGGACATACCTTCGTCCATCTCTTCACATATAGCATGTCCAGTGTGGAGTTCCTTCCAGAGAAGGATCCTGTGTTATTGGATTTTGTGCTTGTCCTAGGGCTCAGCACAACCTGGCACAGATACACAGAGTAGATGATTGGTAGCAAAGAAAACAATGAGAGGAAAAGAGTGAAAGTAAAAAAAAAAAAAAAAAAAAAAACAAGCAATTGTACACATAGAAGCAAGGCAAGCCAGAGATAAGGAAACAGACACTAGTGAAATGCACAAAAGGCACAATTGTACACTTTTGTGGAACTTTATTTTACCCAGTGCATTTTGTGGGAGATAAGTCAGCCAATATATAAAGACTTGAAGTGCGTAGAAGACAAGGGTCAGGGATAATAACAAAGCTCCTGGTGTTCCCCTTTACCCTCAGCTGTGAACCTCTTCTGCTCCTTTTGTGTATGTCTCCTGACCTGGTCTGCAGTCTCCTGAATTATTGTCAATAGCCAGCTATTTCATGTGTGTTAAGCCCTGAATTCTGTTCTGAATAAAACTATAGTAGGTTCCACTAATTAATTAAATTGTACTTCATAGACTTGGAGTCAGGTCTCTTGAATACAAGATGCAAATTTATGCAACATATGCAAATCACTCATGTTCTCAAATTCCATGAACAAAATCTGGTAGCCTTGAGATAAAAAAATCCCCTGCCAAGCATCATCTCTCCTAATTATTGCTTAATTTCCCCCCCTTGAACATTGAACTAACACTTTCAGGCTTGGCAGAAACTGGAAGAAACACAATGAAAGCTGGCTAATAAACAGGAAGTTCTTTAAGGGCAAAGACCCTGTAAGCTATTTATTTTATGTTCTCCAGATGCTCCTAATATACTGTGAGCACGGAGTTAGGCATAGAATATATACCAGTCTTGACTATTAAGTTACGGGCAGTTCAGATGAACCAGTTGAGAGCCCTGCAAGTTTTGCAAAATATGATGGCATTTAAGACTAGAACCAGGAAAATGATGACCTGTACTAAGGCTATTTCATTTAATTATTTTAAAATTAATTCAAACTAGGTAAGATTTTAAAATTCAGTTCTCAGACTACCCACATTTCAAATGTCTCACAGCTCCATGTGAGTTTCTTATTAGACAGCAAGATGCAAGATATTTCCATTATAATGTAAAGTCTATCAGGCAGTGACCTGGACACTTGCTATTTAAGGTCTGGTCCCAGGACCAGCAGAAAGTAGCACATGGAGCTTACTGGAAATGCAGAACTTCAGGCCCTGTTGCAGATCGACTGAATCAGAATTTATATCTTCACAAAATCCTCACTCAATTCACGTGCGTAGCAATGTGAGAGGTATTGGTCTAGATCTAGCAGTACTCAAATTTAAGCATTCATCAAAATCATGTTCAATACTTGTGAAAACAGATTTTTGAACCCCAGTTACAAGAGTTTCTCATTCAGTAGATGTATTAGTCTCCTAAGACTGCCTTTAAAAATTACTACAAAGTGTTTGATATCAAACAAGAGAAATGCATTCTCTCTCATTTCTGGAGGCTAAAAATCTGAAATCAAGTTGTCATCAAGGCCATGCACCCACTAAGACACAGAGGAATAACTACTTCATTGTCTCTTCCTACCTTCTGGTGGATGGCTGGCATTTCTAGGTGTTCCTTGGCTGCAGCCCTGTAACTCCAATCTCTGCCTTCACCTTCTTTCTGAGTTCTTCCCTTATATCTGTCTTTTATTCTAATAAAGAGAATTGGCATATTGGATTAAGGGTCACTCTACTCCACCAGAGGAGTATGGTATCGGAGACTAGGCTAAATAACTCAGTTCTCATAGTCTGTATCTTGGTCAGGCTGTTATCTTGCCTTGAGAACAGGGAAGTATGCAGAAGGACGCATGATGCTTGACTATGGACATAATGCCTATAACCTGGCACTCCAGGGTCAAAGTAGCATCTGCTGAGAGCAGTAGTCCATGTACAGGCATTTAGGTGCAGTGAAAATCTGGTCCCTCATTCATTTAATCCTTATCCACACATTCTCTATATTTGCTGTTCCATGAATTACCTTCTCCCCCTTCCCCTGCCCTTCTCACTGACTAATAAAAAGTTCGCCAACTGGAGTTTTATTCAAGTCTGTCCACTTGAGGCAGGTTTTCTACTGGTCCCCTCTTTTGTATCTTGAAAATTGTCTCTATATCTTTCTTTTATTTCTTGCCATTCTCCACAACAGGTAGCTGAAGTTCTGATCAGCCCTCAGTAGTGTGGATCTCATTTAGCTTAATTAGTTAATGACACCATTTCCAAATAAGTCTGCATTCTGAGGTACAGAGGATTAAGACTTCCACATCTTATTTATTCATTCACTCATTTATTCATTTACTTTAGACAGAGTCTCACTATATAGTTCAGGCTGGCTTGAACTCACTATGCAGCACTCTGGCCTCACACTCGCAGTAATCCTCCTACCTCAACCTTCTAAGTACTGGGATTACAGGCATGCACCACTACACCTGGCCAACATCTCGTTTAGGCATCACAGTTCAACCTATATAGGAAAGTTAGGATAGGACTTGATAATCTACAATTCTAAGAAGCTCCCAACCAATGCTGATCTGCTTAAGAGCCCAACTTTGAAAATCCAAGTAAAACTTATCTACAAAACAGGTTTGTATAAATGTGAAAGTTGTATCATACCACAGAAATAACTGTTCAACATCTTAATTGTGCAAAATTCTCTCCTTCCTTCATTACTTCCTTCTTTTCTTCTCCTTTCTTTTTCCTTCTGGGATTTTAGATGGACTCTTGCTCTGTTGTCCAAGCTGGTCTTCAACTCTGAACTCAAGCAGTCTTCCTTCCAAAGTTTCCCAAATAGCTGGGATTACAAGTGTGTGCCTCTGAACTTGTAATTCAGCCAGGATTTCATTCTAAAGCATTTTTGAGAGATTGTTATCCAGTTTGTTCCTGGCTGCTTCCAGTGGTAGGTGTTATGCTTTGGGTCTAGATGTCTCCGCAAAGACTTATGCAGTCATGTGTGGAGCTTTTCAGAGATGGCTGAATTTAGAGTGAGTGATTGATTCATTGCACAAAGCTAGGCTCAAGGGCACTAAGATTAAGGATGTGAGTGCTACCAGCTCTAAGAAGTCTGGGTAACATAAAAGGGCAGGATGACTCCTTTAAGGGCCCTTTCTTGCTTGCCTTTGCTGATTTCTGTCCACCACGAACAGCTTCTCCTTTGTGATGCCTCTTTGCCATGTGCCACTATGCCTTGGAGCCAGCCAGCTGTAGAACTGTTAATCAAATAAGCCTTTCCTCCTTTAACTTTGGGTGTCAGATATTTTGTCTCAGCAACAAGAGAAAAGTAACTAAGACAGAATTTGGTACCAGAGAAGTGGAGTCATTGCCGTGACTATACCTGACCATATGGTTCAGAAACCTTTGATAATGGCTTGCAGGGGGAATTTGGAAAGCTTCATAAATGCCAGGAAAAACCTTAGGCTGTACTGTATGGGAGATTCTGAGCTCAGAAGACTAGAAAGCTTGTAAAGACCAGGCTGCATGGGGTTTCTGCTGGGAAGAAAGACTGCTCTGGCTGTTGGGCTACAGATGATGTATGTTATGCCTTGGCGAAAAGTTTGTCTGCATTTTGCTCATATCCAGGGACTTTCCCTGAGACTGAAATTAAGGGCAATGGACTAATGTATCTTTCAGTAGAAACTTCAAGGCAGTAGAATGTTGAGGCTTTGACATGGCTGCTGTTGGGGCCTTTTAGCCAGATTTATGTTGAGAATCAAGAGCAAAGATGCCAGAAGAATGATTTAAAATGTTTTGAGTTTCACCAGAAAGGAAGCTCCTATAAAGTTGTGGCCCACTAAGATACAGTAGAGGAGATCTTAATTTCTGAGAAGAAATAGTAGAATAAACAAGATGGACTGAGGACATCACAAGAAGCATCAGGATTCTACCCTTTATAGCCTCAAAATTGGAAAAGTCAAAGATTTTGCTTTGAAAAGAGATCACCAGAGCACTATGTTTCAGAATGGTAGTGGCTAAGGGGAGTTGTTCCTTAGGATTTGGTTCATAGGTACTGGACCCCTACACCCAAGAGAGAAAGAAGCCTGGCTACTGTTCCAGCTGCTGGAAGACATTGGCGTCATCCATGTAGTGCTAGTATCAGGTGCATGAAGAATGCAAGAGTTGTGGAGTCAGGAAGATTTCCACTCAGATTTCAAAAGAAGGCCTGGGAGGCCAGGCACTGTGCCCCTGAGAGGGCAGTGTGTGAAGCTGAAGGCAGTGGAGACTTCAGAAGTTTGGAGAATTCAGGAACATGATTTATCTGAGGAAAACTGCAGAGAGAGAAGAGCCAACCCCAGAGAGAAGCCATGGCACCTATAACCACCAGAAGTTTCACAGGGGTGGAGCCACCAAAGCCTTTGAAGTTTACAATGTGCCACAGGTTGCTGGGGATTCTGGAAGTGGAACTGTGGGATTTAACACTTTCTCTGGTGGATTTGTTCTTGTTTGGTACCATTCCTTTGTATGTCCCTATTTGTAACTTTTGGAATGGTAATGTCTACCTTGTGCCGTTGAATGTTGGAAGTGTTTAGCTTTTTTTTCACTTCTACAGAGGCTTGCAGCTAAGAATTTGCCTTAAATCTCAGAGGAGGCTTTGGACTTGGCCTTTTCAGCAATGCTGAAAATGTTAGAACTTTGGCAACTCTTAGAGATGGACTGAATGTCATTTTCATAAAAGAATGTACAGGACTTTAGGGGGGATCAGGAGTGGAATGTTATAGTTTGGGTATAGATGTCCTCTCAATGCCTCATGCAGCGAAGCTTTTCGGAGGTGGCTGGATCTAGAGTGTATGATTGATTCTTGGTGCAATGCGAGGCTCAAGGGCACTAGGATTAAGAGTGTGAGTGCTACCTGCTCTAAGAAGTCTGGATAACATAAAAGGGCAGGAAAACTCTGTTAAGGCCCCTTGCTTGCTTGCTTTTGCTGTTTTCTGGCCACCACAAACAGCTTCTCCTCTGTGATGCCCCTCTGCCATGTGCTACTCTGCCTTGGAGTCAGCCAGCTACAGACTGAAACCTGTATGAACCATTAACCAAATAAACCTTTGCCCCTTTAATTGTGGATGTCAGGTATTTTTTCTCAGCAACAAGAAAAGTTAACTAAGACAGTAGGGTTTGCATTACTAGCATAGCAGCCATCTCTAGGCCTATCCTTGTGAAAATGCGTGCCCAAGGAGCTTTCTGAATATCTAAGATACATATACACTACATATATAACTTATGGCAGCTGAATGTCTCAATATTAAATTCTACATTTCTACTGTGGAACAGAGTTCTTGGAATCTTCTAGATTCTGGCTTGATCTTGAGGGCACTCTTGTTGAGTCTTTTAGGGGTATTAATTCTTCCCACACTGCTTAAGGATTAATCAGAAATAGGAACAGAAATCCAGCAGATGATGATCAAAAGATCAGATTTATTTTCAGTAAACACAGATTGGAAAGAATTTGAACCATAACCTTAAGAACCTTTCTACCATTCCCTAGCGAATCTAATTTATCTAACACCTCTAAAGAGAAGCAATACAGCTGAGTCTACACCTTTGTGTGATATGCTATTATTGTGGGGAGGAAAACTACTTTGAGGAGAGGTCAGATTTTCTAAAAGAGAGAAGGAAAGCTGCCTAATTTCACTTCCCCAGTTCTTATCAATCCAAGAAGATGTTTCTTCTCCCAGGGTTGCCTATTTTGCCACCATTCCTACTATTTTCTTCCTTTCAAATGGGGGTGGGGGGGAGAATCTGTTGTTATTGACACCTTCTCCTATGTTGCCAAAGGTCTCAAAGCCAACTCTGTTCATCCTCAACAAGCCAATAATAGTAATGCTAATCTCCTTGCAAGTGATTGGTTCCCAAATTTAGGTTTCAGCCAATCAGTGCATGTCATTACTCAAATGCCTGCTATCCACCCAGAGATGGCCCCTGATATTCACTACCCTTAGCAGACTGATGTGAGAACTCCTGCTCAAAGGATGGGGAAAGGTTTCTTTCTTTCTTTTTTTAATGAGGAATCCTGTTGTCCCTAGAGCTGATGGAGTTCATCTTGTAGTCACAGAAGGACCCAGTTAGAAGAAAAGCTCACCTTGAGAATAGAAGAAATCAAAGAGCAAAGAAATAGATTCTTGATTTGAACTATAACTTATTTGTTCTGCCTTTGGAGTTTGTCATTGTTATATAAGATCCTAACTTTCCTACTATTAATTTCAGTTATGCTACTGTCTCTTCCTTTCTAGCTACAACAATTCTTACCAATAAAATATTAAAATATTGTTCCTTCAAGCTAATAGAAGCTGCCTCATGAAATCTGAAATTAGACTAAGTCTGCACTCATCAGTGCCCCAGTTTTATGTGTTAATGCTACTCTTAAAGTCTGTACCCTTAATTTCACAGATTACTTCAGACACTGAGCCAACAATACCTCACCAAGATGGTACCTACCATGGAATCCATGCTGAACAGTCATCTGTTGAACAAATGCAGCTGGAAGCCAAATTCTCATTTTTAGCAGATGCATAATAGTTATATTAGATTCAGATAAACGAAGACTCCTAAATTGTTTACATAAATTAATGTCAAAGCTGTTTGTCTGTACCTTATATCTGTTATATCTGGATAATTTTGTGGTCAATAGAGTTTACAAAGTTGTTTTAACCAAAATAAAGGTAATATCTATTGCTGTTCAATTTGTTGCTATATCTAGGAAATTCCAGCCTAGCTTGCACTTAGTTGAAAAAAAAAATTTTTTTTGAGATAGGGTCTCCCTACATAGTTAAGGCTGACCTTGTAACCCAGGCTGGCCCTGAATTCATGGAAATCTTCCTGCCTCAGCCTCCTGATTACAAGTGTGTGCCACCATGCCCAGCAGTTGAAATAATTTTTAACCATAACCTATCATTTGCCATCTGTTATTCTTAATTTAGTATCAACTTCAAGAAGCTACATATTCCTTCAGTATTTTCATATGAATCAAATAGCCAAATGTAGAGTGTAATAGCAAGAGCAGAAGTCTTCAGATAACCTCATTGTTTGCTAGAATCACTTGAAGAATTTTGGGGAAAGGATTGGTATCTGAGCCAGCCCTGAGCTCTTCTTTGAAGTCACTTCTGTGCAAGACAAAGATGTTCTCATCCACAAGTGTTGAGTGCCTCTGAGGAGCAGCCTAATGACAGTGCAGCTGTGCCTACAGTTGGAGAAAGACATTAGCCTTGCGAGGGTTGGAATATTATCAGGGGCCAGACTCTGGGCACATAACAAGCCAGATTCTTCCATCGGTTTTACTAATAATGGAATAACGGTGATAAATAAAGGTGGCCTTTTTTTTTCAACCAGGTCAACATCTGTGTTTATTTATGCATTGCTCCAAAACTTAGGCAGTTAAGAGCAATTTGTTATTAATTAACTGTTACCAAAGCAATCTTAATCAACACTCCAAGTTTGATTGTTTAACAGCTTCAAATCCATCAAAATGTTATTAGACCTTCAGCATATTCCAGATAAAGTAGGTCTAAGATATTCCCTCAGAGTGTCAGTTTAGTAGTCTAACTTAAAAAAATTCAAAGGAAAGGAAATTAGTTTGGCTGATTTGCCTCAAAAGTATCACTTCTTTTGAGCAAACTCAATATAATACGACGTGACTATTATGCTCTTTTAAGATGAGTATAAAAGTGATCAAGCCTCCAATTTACACTTTCATTATTATTATTATTTTTTTAGAGACAGGGTCTTACTGCATAGTTTAAGCTGGCCTTGCACTCACTTTGTTTTTCTGGCTGGCCTCACTCTGCAGCATCCCTCCTGCCTCAGTCTTCTGTGCGCTGGGCTTAGAGGTGTGTGCCATCATGCCCAATAATTTACATAGATTTCGTTTCCATGATTCCCACATTTCCCCTTTTGTGAAAATCAGATAAATCAGATTCTTTCCCAATTCTTTTAAAGCCATCCCCTTGAGGCACAAGTTTTCTGGGCTTGCCCACGGTGGTGGATGAATGGCACTTTCTTCAGCCCTGTGGAGTATAATTCCCAAGGTCAGGAGACTTGAACTCATAGAAACAACCAGGTGAACTCTTACCAAATCACACATCATTGGGCAAACGGAACAGCAGTTGCCCCTCAAAGTTTTCAGCCAGCTACATGAGATGCAGAGACACGTGGCAGGGCACTTTGCAAAGGTATTGGGCTCTGGGCCACTGTTGGAATTGTAAGTAGCACGAGCCTCACCAACTGCCTAATGTTCCACCCCAACGGTGCACTTTGTGTTCTCATTCCTGATTTCATCACAGTGACAATGGCTTCTCTGTCTGTATGAAAAAGATGCTGAAAAGAACTATCTTCTAGTGTAATAAAAGAAAAAAGGTCCAGATAGAGGCTGACATCCTTGAATTTAGGCATTTGTGGCAGACTTGAACGAAATGCCTCTCAATTGTCAGGAGGCAGCATATACTTCGTAGCATGATGATTTATTAAAACTTTGATCTGTGTCATGTATTTTGTGTTTTTCTCCTCCCATCATTCTAAGAAGGTGTCAGGACATTGCTTGGCTGAGCTGCAGCAGTCTGAGGTAACTTTGCTTCTTATCTTCTGTGAAAGGCTGAGCTTGTTGAAAGAGTTATTCTGTGAGTCCTGGAGGAAGACAGAAGGGGTCTTAAGAAAAGGGGAGAGACATTCTGCCCAGACAGACAAAGGTTCAGTTTGAAGGGTCCCCAATGCCTTCCTCAGCAGAAGCAGCCAGACCACGGAGGGTACAGCTTCCAGCCTCACTGAACCCCCTGGGAAACTGGGCACATCGGGCTTCTGCCCACCAGGTTGGGTCAACAGAGAGAATGGAAAAAATACCTGAAGGGAGACACTTTGAAAAAGATTGTTAAAATGTATTTATAGCTATTTCTCCCTAGTGAGCTCACAGTTAAGTTCTATTTGTCTGCCAGTCCCTTGTGTCCACATGAAGCCAAATGGCTGAGTCTGAGTCAGTATGGGTTAGTGTAACGAATATCATTGGGGCCCTGACCCTTACAGAGGTCTCCATGGTCCCTCTGCTATATGTTCCACCTCCCGTCCTTCCCAGACACTGACAGCTGATGGCAGAGTCACACAGTGCACAGGGCCTGGATTCCTGAGTTATTGCTTGGAGCAGAGCTACCCCAAATCACCTCCTAACCATGAACATCCATTTTTGGACTTTTTATGAGTAAGGAATAAATTGCCTGTGCTATGACAGTGTGGTTCTTTCTTTTTCATTCTCTCTCTCTCTCTCTCTCTCTCTCTCTCCCTCCCTCCCTCCCTCCTTCCCTCTCCACCCACCTGTCTTCCTTCCTTCCCTCCTTCCTTCTGCAGAAGTAGCTTAATTCAGATATCCTTCCCATGCACCACACATGCCTCCCAGTGCCTCCAGGAGAACGGGAGATGACCCCAATCATACCTGAATTGAATTTCTCACTGACTCAGTCAGACTCTGAGACATTTCATTTGATTAGAAGAAAAGAAATTATTTGAAACAAGATGACATGGTAGACTAGGAATTTTATCTCATTTCTCCATCTGAACTCTTTTCTCTTTCTGGAAAAGACATAACTCGAGAAATTCTGGCATCTCTAGCAGACACGTTCTTCAGCACATACTTCATGGGGGATTCCCACGGGGCAAGCATTAGCTTCCTGGCCATCCTCCCTCCACCCTTTATTCTTAGACCTTCCACAGGGCAGCTGCGAGTTTAGGTCTGCAAACAGTTAAGTCTTTCTTTCAGGTCTTTTGCTCCTTCAGTCCATTAATTAGACTGAAATTTCAACTTCAGGCTGTTCTGCTCACCTCTAGCTAATACCGTGGCCTGAAATACAGCCCACTACGTGTGAGCTTCTGACAGCAGCAAGAGCCGCTCAAAAGCCTCTTCACACCTCTATTCCAGGAATAACCCAAGGAAAGGGTTGCTACCTGTGAATGCTAAGTGGTGAAGCTCTCTCTGTCCACTGCTTCAAAAGCATAGCTGCCATCGTCTGCCTTATTTTGTATTATAGCTGCTCTTTGTCAATGAAAAGTCCCAGCTCTCTATTCATTATAAAGAATAAAGAGCTTTTCAAGTGTGAGTTGCTAAACCCAGAAGGGAACAGAGCTATTTTTAAGAAGGCTTCAACTCTGAGCTGTTCCACGGGGCCAGCCTGCCAGCTATGGAGGTCTTCCAGGGAGGCCGGAGCAGGGCAGCTTCCCCTTGGGGTGTCAGGAAGGAAGCTCCCGGGGAGGCAGCAGTCCAGCTCTGGCCACAGACAGCCCTGTTTGCTCCCTACCTGGCTGCTCTAGACAGACCCCCGGCGGCCCGGGGGAGGAAGTTTCATTCTCACCTATTCCTGCGCCTGCCCCAGGTTTCTCACACCCACTTCCTCCACAGAGGAAACAAGCTGCTCCATTCCCATCTCGGGACACGGGAGGAGGGGGCGCCTTTCTGTCCTCTCCTATCTTCGTCAAGCCATATGCAACTGGCAGCCACCACGCTTCGCTCTGCGGGAGGAGAATAATCAGAGCTGGATTCCCGAATGAAAGGAGGAGCAGGCAGAGTCAGGCGCCTCCTGTCCAACTGTAGAGAAATCCACCCAGCCTGGGGCTGCGGCCAGGCCTCTTGTGGAAGGCTTGGGGACGGGATTCTGGGGCCAGGCTTAGGAAACCTGGGTTCAAGGCCCACACCCTCCGTAGCTTGCTGGGCGGAGCCTGACGCTCTTCTCTGGGCCCTCCCCAGGGTAGGGAAAGGCCTGTGCACCCTATTGGTCACCTGTCACCTGTGACCTCTGTCCTGAGGTTGGCCGGACTGCATTTTCCTGTCTTTCAAGGTCATAACATGGTGCTGCCGGATGCCGAGGAGATGGTGAAAGCTGATAGAAACTGTCAAGGTTCAAAGAACTGAGATGATATTTCCGAATTTCCCATTTGATTCAGCTCTTCCACCAGAGAAGAGGGTCAGGGAATTAAGACAATTCCATTGTTCTGATTTTGGAGTAAGAAACACGTGCACGTACTAACACCGTGAGAGAGAACAGAAGTGCCCAACAGATGTCATACGAAGAGCAGTTGAAAGAAATAGAGAAACTTATTTTATCATAATACATCTTGCACCACAGAGAATTTATGAAAGCCTATGGAAACACAATTCAGTGAAAGTGCTTTTTGTTTTATTAAAAGAAAAATATATAGCCAGGGAAAATACAGGCAAAATAGGATGATTAAATCTAAAGGAAAAGATAGTATACATATACTCTAAGTAATGCGATTCTACTATCATAAAAATGCAGCAGCCAATAAGGCTCTGAGCTTCCAGGAAGCCAAAGCAAAAAGGGAAATGTGATCACTACATTTACATCTTTCAGTGTGGACCCCACCACTGCCACCACTACCAATTCCTCATTTTTTTTTGTCATAACTCTCATAAGCATGGATATTTATCTTCAAGCAGAGAATATTTAGGAAGTTTCATTATGGTCTTCAAGTATTTGACAGGCTGCCAAGTACAAAAAGAAAAGATTGCTTTGGGTAATTCCAGATCACGAAACCAGAATCAATGAGTGTAAGTTAAGCGGAACAGATTTTGGTTAAAAATAAAGAACTTTCTAACAATTAGAGTTGTCCATAAATGGAATGAGCTGTCTGGCAAAGAAGTGAGCTCCCTGTTACTGGAAGTGATCAAACAGAGGCTGGCTAACCATCTGTTAAGGATGAGAAGGGTTTGTGCATAATGACAGAATTATGCAGCAACATAATACAAGGCTCTTCATGACAATTTTATTTATAATGGTAGGGGGGAAATAGAATCAATCTAAATGCCCAACAGTAGGGGATTAGTTATTTATAGTACTTTTTGTGGTTTAGTTATTTATTTTTTTAACATATTTTACAGATGTTAAAAAAGCAACGACATGGGGGAGATGCCGGTGTTCTACTACGTGAAAAAAAGCAGGGTCCTAAAACAGCACTATATGGCTGGGCCTTCAGGCATAAGATACCAAGGCCAGTGACTTTTCTGTTATAGAATATACATACCTCCCTAACCAGGAAATATTGGCTTAAATTATGAGCTTCAGATACAACCGAATCCGTTCCTGCTTCCTAGGGCCATTTTCATCTGAAGCCCCATTGTACTTGATCTTAGTCAAAATGACTGAAGTCTCTTTGGAAATACGTGAGACCTAAATGGACAAGAGGGGCTGGAGGTACAGCTCAGTAGTAGAGCATTAGCCTAGCAAGTGTGAGGCCCTGGCTTTGATCCCCAGCACCAAATAAAGGTCTGTACAGTAAAGTAGAAAGAGCTCAAAAACAGGAATCTGACCTGATGGGGTCTCAAATTTAGGTGCTGCTACATCCTGGCTTAACTTCCTCAATTTGTGACCTGGAATAATAGTTAACAGCTGAGACTTGTAGAACATTCAATATGTTCCAGACACTGTTTAAGTGCATGGACATGCAATGGAATTCTGCTAACAATCCTCTAAGGTGAATTTTAAAAAAAATTTTTACTGGTACAAGAGGTTGAACTCAAGGCCTTATACATACTAGGCAAGTGCTCATCAACTGAATTATACCCGCGGGCTTTCTTATTATATTTTGAAACAAGGTCTCACTAAATTACCCAGGCTGGCCTTGAACTTGCAATCCTCCTGCCTTCACCTCCTGAGTAGCCAGCATTACAGGTGTGTACCACCACATCTGGGCTGAGATGAATTCTATTAGTCTTATTTTTTCAAATGATAAAAATAAAACAGAGAATGTCAATTATTCTGCCAAGCCCGTATAGTGAGAAAGTAGTGGAGTGAAAATTCCAACCCAGACAGTCTAATGTTAGGATCTGTAGTGCTAAGCTCAATACCATACTGCCTTACAGAGCTGTGGAAGGGTAAAGTAAATTAATATATGTAAAAAGTGCCTAGCAGAAAAGTGGGCAGTCAGTATGTTAGTTTTCTTTCTAAACATTTCCGTTGCTCTCTGGGCCCAGAAAGACTTGATTGCCTTCCCCATAATGTATTCTCTCAACACGCTGAGGAAATGTGTGGTAGGTAGTTTTACAGTGAATTCACTATCAATGACCCTCCTGTCAAATCAGGAATATCAGAAATTGTGTCCCACAGGACTCCATTCTGAGCCTGAGTCTTTAATATTTCATCAATGATTTACATGGATAGAACAGAAAATAAGCTCCTAGAGCTGACAGATGATAGCATGCTGTTAGCAGATGACACCCATCGTCAGCTAGGAAGGCGAGCATCCAGGACAGGATTAGAATTCCAAATGGTCTGGCAAGATGGGGAAGAGGTGGAAGCAAAAAGAATGAACTTCATTAGTAACTAGCACAGCGTAATATGATTATTAACAGGGCAAACAGATGATACCGGCATAGCAAGGGCAGGGACTAACAACTAATTATTGTTGCTGGAAAGAGTTAATGGTGGAAATTGTTCAGAACTGGAAATGAGACAGAAAGTCAAGTATGATTCTGGAAATGTACTGACAAATAAGGCTATGTTGGAGTGAATCAATTTTCCTATCATATACTGTATTTTAAAGCCCTTTTTTGAATGGTTTTCCCCCCTTTCAATAGTGTTCTGGGTGTCTTGGAAAAGGCACAGAGAAAGCAGAAGAAATCTTTATGGCTGCAAATTATAATATGACATCCCTTAATTCAAGAAAGCAAGTCCTTTGCTGACAGTTCATTTAAGAGCCATTTACTGAGCACCATTTATGTGCTAGCCTTTGTGCTGGATGCTGGGAGACAAAAGCTATCTAGATCTGCTTTGTACCCTTGAGCTTGAAGAGAAGAGGATGATCACTTTTAAGTCTATAAAAGACTAGGTATTTAAAACAGGACAGAGAGCCCTGATATTTATGTCAGTCCTGGGTAACTCCTATGTACTTCTCTCCTTTTTCTCCTCATCCTACTTCCTCTCTTTCTCCCTTTTACTCTTTCCGTTACATTTTGTAGTCTTCAGATCTGTGATTGGTGCCTGCTAGCATGGCAGGTTAGCCAGACATTTTCTTTTTTGGGGTACTGGGGGATTGAACTCAGGACCTTGCGCTTGCAAGGCAGGCACAGTGCCACTGAGCTAAATCCCCGGCCCAGCCAGACATTTTCAGAAAAGTCCTATCTGAGACTTTGCCAGGATATCAAGCACTTCTCTTTTTGCATTTTGAATAGTTCTATAAGATTGTCTTTCACCCTCCACATACTCTGCTGAAGTTACAGGCAAGGAAGGAAGGGTTAGAGAGAGATGAATAGGTTCTTAAGTAGATCTGTTTGACTGTAGAGAGAACTAGAGGATGCGTATTATAAATAGTATAATATTAAATAATTTGATATTTATCTTGATGATAGCAAATCAGTGAAGGTTTGTGAGAAAGGGAATCAAAGATCAATTTAGGGCTTTAGAAAGAGTAAACTTATTGTAGAAATAATGGGTTATTGCAGGACAGATAGGAGGCAAAGGTCCTGATAAGAGATGTTAACTAATCTACAGAAAAAAATAAGTTAGATGAGGCAGACAATGCATGGAAATAAGAGACACTGTAAAGGAAATACCAGTAAGACTTGGTGCTAAGTGAAGATGGTGGGGGGACAATGCATAGATCCCAGACAAGGACTTTGGGAAATAAAAATATCATTGGCCAATATGGGGCAGTGTGAAAGTGAAGGTCATTTGTGGCAAAGAAAAACCACAATAAGATCAAGGTTATAAGGTTGTCTTTGTGTTGCTGACTTCATTTATAAATAAAAGCCATCTCTCCAACAGGGAGCTAGGAATAGATTTCCTAGCAGATCATCCTCACAGAGGTAATAGTGTGTTTTGGACATCTCCACCTGTATGTCTAACTGATAAGTCACACTCTACATGCCAATGACTGAACAGCACTGTCATTAACACACACTTATGGAGATTAATCTGCATTTCTCTTCAAGGTTAATCATGCTTCTAACCATCACAAGCCACCACATTCAGAGTCATCTCTCATCTCTGGCACTGTCCCATCTTCCCCCCAAAATTAGTCACCAAAACAATAGATTCTAAGACCAAAATAGGTTGTGTCCAATTGACTATAGTTGTTTGTTTGGCTTTCTCTTAGCTAGCACAATTCTCTCTGTTTCTGTCTTGGCCTGTCTGTCTCTGGATTTTGCTTCTGAACATTGAATCCAGGAAACATTCCCAGTTCCTTTAAGTTTTATTTTGAGACAAATAATTGCTAAGTTTTCCAGGCTGTGATCAAGTTTGCTATCTTCCTGACTCAGCCTCCTCTGAATACCCAAGATGATAATGTGTCCTACCATGGCTGACTCCACAACTCTTTTATAATAAAGTTTCTCACTATATAAGTGTATTTGGCCACTTCTTAGAGGATGGAATTAAAAGTCTCCCTGGAATGAACAAACCTGTCCAACTCAGTCATGGGGGATTTTTCTGTACTTCCCAACATGAAAGCCCCCTATTTCCTTGCCTCTCTCCCACAATGCCAGGGTATCCATGTCTGGGGGCTTTGGTTGACACTATGCCATGACTTCAGAATATCTTTTTCCTCTTCTGCAACATGTCTTTCAAGTTAGGGCTCACACTAGTTCCACTGTGAGTGTTTTGCTAACCTCCTATTCTCTTCCTTTGTGCTGCTTTTTTGAAAGGTGAAAGCCTGACCCGAGGAGGTAGGAGTAAGCAGTAGGGGTGGGGCATGTAATCAAGATCTCTGTAAAGGATTGTGGGACACAGCGAAGGAAGAAATCAAAGGAAAGAATGGCAGTCATGGCCACTCTTGGTTTCTTGGAGAGAATTATTTTTATATAAACAAACGAAAAAGGTTAATTTGGCTCTTAGCATGATTTGATCAAAATGACAGCAACCACCAATGTTGAGATAAATAATTATTGAAAGGTATACAGAAATGAAAAGGATAGCTGGATCATGGAAAAATATTCGTAAATTATATAGGAAGAAGTGATAGCAGATTTGTAGGGACTAAAAGAACAGGAAGAGCCTGTTGGAGAAGAGAGTAAGACTGAGCACAGAGCAGTCTGCACATGGCCAGTATTGAAAATGAGACAAGGAAGTCTCAGTACTGAAGGAAAACTGGCCACCAGGGCAAAATTACATATTTTAGTTTTCCTAAATTTTTTCATCTTTAATCTTTTATGAGAAATATCCAATTTTGGAGATGCTGTGCTTCTGATTTGAGGAAATGCTGATTCTCTGTTCAGATCTTTCAATGGTGTGAAAATTGGTTTTTTTCTTCAGAAAATCTTTCTTTACTCCCCTCCTCTTCCTCTCCTTTCCTTCCTTCTTTTCTGTACTTAGGGTTGAAATCAGCCATGCATATGCTAGGCAAGCACTCTACCACTTGCTAGAGTTTTGGAGGAGAGTCTCTCTGTAGGACAATGATACTTTATTGTTTTTACAAGAATTTATTAAAATAAAAATATTTAAAACTACATAACAGTGCTGAGCATGGTGGCCCACACTTGTAATCCCAGGACTTGGGAGGCTGAGTCAGGATAGCCATGAGTTTGAGGGCAACCTGGGATACACAGTGAGTTCAAGGGCAGCCTGAATTACAGAGCAAGACCTTGTCTCAACAGAACAAAACAAAACATGCATGCAGTGGTTCATGAACTTAATTCTTTCCATGATTCTGGTTACAAACCAAATTGGTAATAAACCAAATCAAATTTAATGGTTAGGTTCAGTGGGGAAATTTGATTTCCCTTATAGGGAATTAGCTAACAAATATTTGTTATGAAAATAACCCAAACAATTCACAAATGTATAAGTAAACATGAAATTCCCCTTCCATATGTGTTTTGGGAATATACCCTTTTGGCTTTTCAGACTACGTACACAATTATGTATGAATATAATATTTCTATAAATGATTTGCCCAATAAAGGCCATCCTATTCCAACAACAACCAATAGCAGTGGACTATGATATTAATAATGGTTGCATTTACACAGCTTATTCACACACATTGCATTTCACATGCATTGTATCCTGGATCCTCAGACTGATTATTGGTGTCATTGTATAGAGGTCATTCATCCAAAGTCTCATTGCTGTTTGTGCTGGACTGAGGTCATTCATGCCAAATGCTGAGTTTATTTTCTACATCACTCTATTTCTCATAGGGAATTACTACAATCAGGTCTTCCCAGTCCATGTTAAGAAATGGTTTTCTTCATTTGGGAACAGGGTGATCTGTCAAACATCTGTATTACATCTTGAAGTGATGACAGTAGAAGCTACAATGAAAATGCGATAGGACCCCATACCGGTGTCTCTCTACATAATCCAGCCAATAGATGATGTTGGTGGGCTACAAGTATAGCAAATGTGGTAAAAGCACTTGCCTTGCATTTATAAGGTCCTGAGTTTGACACACAGCAGAGTAAGTAAATCAAGCTGGCAATGAGTACATCCACTCCTGGATAACATGCTAATTAAATTTTGGGGCAAAATGTATTATGTTGGAAAGAATACAATTTTATGCAGTTTCTGAGGCACATATTTTTTCCTGTATTTTAATAGCTGGAAATAAATCCACAGGTCTTCGAATGGATGAGAAGCAGGAAATGGAAACTCGTTAAAACTACCTTCTTTGCTCCTCCATTTCCCATCTTGGGCAGGTCACTTAAACCCCAGGTCCCTGAACACCAGGTGACATGTACAAAGCTCACTGTGGACTGCTCAGGAGGAGCTCTTAATAATAGCTAACATCCACTGAAGGTTTACCCCTTTGCAGTTACTCTTCTTAGCACTTTGAGATTTTCTCATTTAATCCTCCCAGTAAAATTCTTAGGAAAGTCTTATAAATATCCCACTTTTATAAATGAGCAAATTGAAATTTAGAAAGTTCAAATGAATATAGCTACAGGTTAAAAACTAGTAAGTGGCAAAGCTGGGAGTTGAGCCTAGCAGTAGAAAGGCCAAGTTTCTCCACCTAACTCTACTGCAATGAACCTGCTTGCCACACTTTACGCTGTCATCCTTTTCCTTCTTCCCATCTCACCGCTCTCCAGGCTTACTAGAGGATTTTGATCTATTACAGGATTATAGGTGTGGCACTAGTGAGGGATGGTAAACATGAAGGCTAGTAAACAGTGGGGTCCTCAGTCTATGTACACACTCATGAGCATGCACACACAGACATATACACACACAAACTCACCTTTGCATTACCTTTTGCACAGAGGTGGATTTTTGAGTCATATTTCGTTAAACAAATGAAACAAACAAAAGTCATATTGACTCTTTAAAAAGTAAAGCAAGGAAAAAATACAAGAAAGAAAGAAAAAGTTAAAACTAAAACAGCAAAACCAAATGAATTAAGTTTATTTACTCCTTTTTGAAGTCTGGGTGTTGAACTCAGGGCCTCATGCATGTTTGGAAAGTGCTCCACCACTTGGATACAGCCCTTTTAGTTTTATTTTGAGACAGTGTTTCTAAGTGCCCCAGGCTGGCCTTAAACACGTGATCCTGATCCTCTCCCCTCAGCCTCTGGAGTAGCTGGGATTACATGCCCAGTTGAAAATAAATGTATTAAAGAATCTTATGATGTCTAAACAAACATATTTACTTCAGCTGTCAGGAAAAAAATTTTTAATGTTGCAAGTTAGTCTTGAAATTCTGGACTCCCAGAATTCAGGGATTCTCCTGCCTCAGCCTCCAGAGTAGCTAAGACTACAGGCACAAGTCATTGCATTTAGTGGGAACTCTTTTCAGCTTCCAAGTAACAATATAGATCCCAGATGGTAAAGCTGAAGGAGTTGCTATAAGAGAAGTTAGACCAGAGTGGATCTGTAAATTCCTGGGGCGGGGGGACAAATACTATTATAGTCAGATAGAAACAGAGAGGGTCTGGACTGTCAAGGAAGTCAGCACAGAAATGAAAACATCAGAATTGTGATGGAGGTGCATCGAAGAAGGCCAGGCCTCAAGATAGAGGTGTAATGGCCAGGCCTCCAGGCCTCTCTAAAGGATAATCAGTAACTTAGAAATATACTGTAATTAGCACTGCCTGGTCCAGGAAGTGCAGATGGACATCAGTAGCCCAGGTGAGGTGACCACCCCATCTAGACCCATCCCTTCCCAAAAATGCCTTTGTTTCTTTCCCTCTACTTTCACTGCATGACTTATTTCCCTATTGGATCAATATTAGCTAAGCAGCTACACTTGCATATGTAGGTTGATGGTAGTTTAAACTGTGTTGAACCCAAGTTGTCATTTATTTGCAAAAGGGACAAAAGGACTTGGTGGTCACCCCATTTGGGACCTCTGATGGAAATGAAAGAGCTAGTCTTCTCTTCTTATCTCCCATAAAACTCTTCTAACTTCTCTTCCTTTGGTGAAGACTTCATTCCTCCAAGTTATGATGATATAGGGGGAAGAGATGTATCTCCCAAACCTGCTAGATATCCAAAACATGAGTTCGTGTTCTCTAAAATCAAAGCATGAATTCTAGGAACAACAGAGGTTCAAAGTAGGAAAAATTTATTGGGGAAAAGAAAGCTTCTGTCTAAGAGAGACAGAAGAGGGACCAAAAAGTGGTTTGCCCATGTCAGGTAAAAAAGAACCGAAGACTAGGACCAGACCAGAACCTTTAAGCCTAAATTTATTATGGGGAGGATCTGCTGGGCTGTCTCCAAAGAAAGAAGAGAAAGCAACATGGCAGAACAGGGAGCTTCTTTTATAGGACTGGGGTGGAGCTTATAGGCGCTGGAGTGGGATCGAGTGATGTTGGGATTGGGGGAGCTTGTGACATCACTAAGAGGGGCTTGTGTCATCACTAGTTAGGGCCATCTTAAGGCGAGGGAAATCTAACAGCCCACTTCCAGCACTTTTCTAAGTTGTTTTTATACAGCAAAGCCATGCGGTGAGGTGGGTACAAAGTGGGACAAAACTATAAGGCCCAATAGAAATTTACAAGGTGGGCATGAGGTGGGGCAAAACCATGACCAACCAATAAGATTACAAGTACAGACACCCAGGTAATATTGATTAAATGGGGACCAAATAGGGGAGCAAGGCAGGTAGAAAGTGTACAAGGATTTTCAGTAATGGTGGGGGTCAGGGATATTTCCTGGAAAGGTTGGGCTAAGATCTTGGCCTCACCACCCAGGTGACTGATACCTATTTAGAATATTAATCACTGCTATTTCTTCTCAGGGGAAGCACAAATGTAGAGTAGTTTCTCTCCTTTTATAACTCTGGCCACAGTGAATGTGTCTTTATTGTGCTCCACATTGGCTCCTTGCTGTGTTGGCTACTTGAGGGCAGCCCTGTCTAACTAACTACAAGATATCTAATTAGCTTACCTACCTATATGCAATGGTGGGACAGTGAATTCAGCACATGCGATGTCTAACAGATTGAGAATTATGTTTCTCCTATATCAATACTACTTTCTCTTTCATTATTGTATGCATTTTACTTTATGCTGTCTGTATAGAAGAGGGATTGAGGGTACCATTTTTCAGATTACCCAACTAAGGCTTGAAGTAGTGAGTCTCTTGCCCAAGGGTTTTGAAGTCTTGTTTTATGCAGTACATTCAGCTGGGACAGATGTTGTTATATTATGCAGCCAATAAAGGTCTTCAGTTACACTAGTTCTTTCCAAAGCCCAGCGTCCGACTCTATTCATAATGTTACATTTTCTTTCTTAATTTGGACAGCCCTCCAAATTATAAACTTCAGGCCCCCAAATCCAGATCAAAGGCTTTGATAATAGGCTATCTCGAGCAAGGCAACCTTTGAGCCTCAGCTCTCTCCTGGGTGTGGAGAGAGCCAGGAATGCCAGGGTCTCTGGCCAGCTCCAGGAGTGTGGGGTTCATCCTGTTTCATACCTGGAGATCCTCCCTAAATTTAGCAGTGCTGGCTCACTTCACAGAGATGACTGGAGGGCAGTGCTGACTACATCTTTACAGCTCCAGTTTTTCTCTCAATTGCAAAGTTTCCCTTAGCCTGCAGGAAATGAGATACCAAAAGGGAAAGGAGTGGATTCCTTCTAGGCTGTCACAACTCTCAGATTTTAAACTCAACCAGGAGCAAAAACCCTCTTTAGCATTTGAAAGGGAAGGCAATCTTATTACTAAGCTTCACTCCACCGCCTCCAGACTTTTCTTTCGAGAGAACAAAGAGCAAAAAGCAAACACCACTTCACACCCTTATTCACTGAAGGTTTAAAGAGACCTCCCGCTATACAAAAGTCCTTCTAAAGGTCAGTTTGGGAGTGTATTAAGGAGCAGGGCACCGGCCGGGAGCAAAATGTTTACCATCACCTTCAGGCAGGCCCCTTCTGTTTTCCTTTCAGTATGTGCTTGGGGTACACGTGTCAGAATTGAACATTTTCATCCCCGATTAGCTTGTTGATGGTCAATTATACTTCCTTGACTCTGCAGTCTTTTTTAGATTCTTGATGCCAGTTGAACTAAGAAAGCAAGTCCACCTGGAGCCAGAACAGTCCCCTAGGGATTATTTATTCCTTAGTTCATTCATAGTCATTGCATCAACAGAAACTGATTGAGCTACTGCTATGCATCCTTGAACTGCACTAGGAAGGAGATAACAATGCACAGAATGGATGCAGTTGCCTTACTTCTTTGATTTGGTTGGGAAGATTGTCACTGAGCAAGGAAATGCATGCATGCAGGCACACAAACATCGTTACTTAAATACAAGTGTGATGAATGTCTAAAGGAACGTGACATGCAAGGAAAGTCTCACCAGAGAGTGGCTGATCTCTGTGGAGCTGTGAAGGAGAGGGCTCTTTCGAAGAAGTGAAGGAGTAGGTGTTAGCTATGTGCCAGGGCAGTTGAGATCACACTGAGTCCAGGGGAGGGGGCAAGAAGCAAAAAAGGTCCTGACAAGGAAAAAAAGTATGGCCTAGCATGGGAATTGGAAAGGGTGTAATGTACCAAGAATCTATAGGGTGAGACAAAATGAGGCTGCAGACCAGGAAAGTGAGGAACTAGCTCAAGGCTTGGTGTTCTGTATGCTTTTGTAGTCACTCTCCAAACCAACGGGGGAACTAGGTATGTGATTGAATGAAGAAAGTGATCTCAGAGTTTGTAGGGCAGAATTTTAGGAAGTAAGGGACTGATTGATGCAGGGAGAGCAGTTAATGAGCTTAGTCAAAAGTCAAGATGAGAAATTGTTAAAGTTTAATGAATTACCTGGGGATGGTGTTAAAATGCAGATTTTGATGGAGCAAGTTCTCAGATAGAACCAGAAGTTCTGCATTTCTAACAAGCTTCACCCTGCTAGTCCACACTATAAACACTTTACTGTCAAAGGTTTAATGAGGACTGCACTGGAGATGAAGAGAAGTAGACACCTATCCTGTAGGAAATGAGAGAAAGAGTCAAGCCATTTTGCAGTCGCTGACTTGGGTAACGGAGTGGAAAGGGGTTACCAATGACATAGTTGAGCTGCTCAGCTGTTCTGAAGCTACCTCCTTCTAGTCCTTGCTATTAAGGGAGATGGTAAATGCCTATGTATACTGGCAGGTGCTTCCCTCCCTGTTGGCTAAAGTATTTCCCACTGTTAATAAGTCTATATTGTACAGGGACATTGTATGTTGAGTTCTAGAGTGAAAGAGACATAGATAGGTAGATAGATAGATAGATATTATATTTTAACTTTGGACCTTCTGTATATTTTCTCATTTACTCATCTGCAAAATGGAGATAAGAATAGTACCTATCTCAAAAAAGTCTTATATTCTGTTGGTGGAAATGTAAATTAGTAAAGCCTCTTTGCAAAGTAATTTGGCAGGATTTATTAAACCCAAAAATATATGTAGCTTAAGCCCTAGAAATTCTACTTCTAGGTAATTCTTAGATTCTTGCTCAATGAACACATTGAGAGACTATACAAGATTATTCACTGAGGTGCTTTTTTAATGGGAAAGAATTGGAAATAGTCTAGATATTCATCAGGAGAAAATATAGAAGTAAGGTATAGTAAGTATATTGATATGATAGTATACAATGGAGGGTTTAAACAGATGAACTAGCTCTCTATATATATCAATGTAGATGGATTTCAGAAACATAATGTTGAGTAAAAAAAGCAAATTGCATAGTGAGAAGCAGTATGATCCATTTATATACATTTTTAAAAGCAGACATTACACTACATATTTTTATGGATTTGAAGTCTATGAAAAGTAGATTGGAAGGACACATTAGATACACTTGGAGATGAGGGATAAAGAACCTAAGAAAATAGGGGTCACATCTGGACAGATGATTATATCATGCCAATAACAGAAAAGAATGACTGAATCAATTCAGTTCTATACCTCTGAAACTCAACCATAGAATCAAAATAAAATAAAACAAAAACATAATACTACTCCTTTTCTAGGACTGAATGACATAATAGGCCCACATCTGGCCCAGAGTAAGGATTTAACAAATGGTGATCATCATCATCATTATGCTCTCCTCTTCTCTGTCTTTTTTATTTTCATAGGCTCCTTTTTAATACAATGACCTTAAAAGGAAAGGGAGTTTGGTGGGTACTTTTTTCTACACCTAAATTTCTAGTTCTCATTTACTGGTTTGAAAGCTGTAAAAGTAAAAAGTTTGGCTTTCAGCCAGGTATTGATGCCCACTGAAGCCACTCTAATGGGTTAAAAAAAAGTGCAACCAAGCATGTACCCCAAAGAAGCCCTAGCCCATCAATCCACCAAGTAACTGCAAGGAAAAGAACATCCTGCTAGCACAAGTCCTTGTATTTTGCCTAAGTGTCTAATATTAATCAGGACTAGATTGAGCAAAATGGGAAATTTGTTGTAAAAACTGGAAAGTTTAAGAAAAATAATTGGAGTTGGGCATGGCAGTGCATGCCTTCTGGGAGGTGAAGGCAGGAAGATTACAAATTCAAGACTAGTCTGGACATCATAGAGACTTACTAAGTCTTTGTCTCAAAAAAAAAAAAAAAAAAAAAAAAAAAGAAAAGGCAAGGTCGGGGAACGTAGCTCAGTGCACAGGCCTTGGGTTCAATCCCTAGTTAAAACAAACAACAAACAAACAACAAAAACAACCTTGGGTTCATTTTTCTCAGTTGAATTGAATTGGGAAATATTCAGTGCCTTACATCTAATTAAGCTAGTTCCACAGCAAAGGTCTGTGGCTTGCAGAGCCCATTTCTAGGTACCAATTTCTGAACCAGTTCTACAAGTAACTGAAAGAAACTCTGACTCACCTTGGTTAAAAAAGGAATTTACTGGAAGGATATAAAATTAAAGGAAATGTTGAAGCCAGGTTTTGGGAAGAAGAGGCAGGATGGTATGGGAGTATAGATCTTGGTCAAATATATACACATCTTCTTTCACGCCATTGGAATAACCTGATTCCAGACACCCAGTGTCCCTCTAAATTCCCCTAGCTTATATCATTGGCTTAGTGTAGGCCAGATGGGAGGGGGCTGTTCTTGACAGGCCTATTAAGACTACATAGATTGTGAAGGAGTAGCCTCTGAGAAGAAAAACTTTTAGGGCTGGAGATATAGCCCAGTGGCAGTGTGCTTAACTAGGATGTGTGAGGCTCTGGGTTCAATCCTCAGCACTGAAAACAACAACAACAACAACAACAACAACCCCACCCTGATGATCTCCTTTAAACCTAATTATTACCCTGTTATGGTCAGTCTTGATTGTCAACTTGACTGAATGAAGAGATGCCTAGAAGACTAGTTAGTAAAGCACACTTCTGAGTCTGTCAGTGGGGCTATTTCCAGAGATGACTGGTGTGTATACTGAAAAATGGGGGAGGAGAGGAGAGACTCACATCGACTGTGGGTAGCATCATCCAATAGACTTGCAGTGCAATGGAATGAAAAGGAGAATGCTTAAGTGGCTGTGTCTTTTGCTACTGCTGTTGTCTGTGGACATATTGGACTCCAGCTCCTTCAGCCCCTCAGTGTAGACACACACATACAGAAATCTTGACTTAATTGGTCTGGGAGAGAGTATAGGCATCAGTATTTTTTAAAAGTTCCATAGGTAGTTCTAATATACAGCTAAGTCTGGTATGCCCTTGTTTAGGGATAATTTTTTCCTCATGAGTTTATTGGTACATTTTAGGTATACAGTACAGTTACATTCATCATTGGGACCTTGTACCTTTACATGACAGGTCTTGGTTTTCATTTTTTCCCCTTGTCCCTGCCCTCCCTTCACCCCCTCCTCCCCTCCCCCTTTACAAACACTTCATTTCCATTTTTTCATTTTCTCATATTTTTTTCTTTTCCCTTATTAGCTTTCCCCTACCCTTCCCACTTTTCCAACACCTTTAGCCCCTTTCTTATATATGCACACCTGTGTTTATAGCAGCACAGTTTGTAATAGCTAAAACTTGGAAACAGCCCATTTGCCCATCAGTTGGAAACTGGATAAAGAAGATGTGCATTTCTGTAAAATGGAATATTACTCAGCCATAAAGAATGAGAAATTAGATTCATTCATAGGAAAATGGATACATATTGAGGATATACTCCTAAGTGAAGTACATAAGTCACACATGTGTGAATACCGAATAGTTTCTCTGGTGTGAATAAACTATAATAGTACATAAGATCCTAATGAGATAATGGACAATGTAAAATAGGGATAATTTTCTTTCACTCTTCTCCTATAGAAGGTCCATTTCTGTCTTTGAGAGGTGACTATCAACCTCTGTTTTAATGATTCCAGTGAGGAAAGTGGCTTAGTCTACTCCAAATATCAACAAATATTAGACTAAGGGACATCAACTCTCTGTAAGAGAGTTATTCTCTTACAGGTCAGGAGGCTGAGAAGTCTACCATCAACCTTCCCTCAGGATTTGGGTTCTGGTGAAGTATCTCTTCCAGGCTTGAAGATGGCTACCTTTTTCCTGTTATTTTCATGAGGGTTGAGGAGAGAAGATTCTCTTATATTTTTATAAGGCCACCAATCCTCAGAGTTGCATCCTTATGACCTAATTTAATTAACCTTAATTACCTTGATAAAGATCTCATCTCTAAATACAGTGACCTTGGAGATCAGGACTTCAGTATATAATTTTGAGGGGACACAAATATTCAGTCCACAAAAGGAAGCCATAGCTCATTGGATGGTAGAAGATCTTAAATTCTTAGAAATCTTCAGGTCTCATCTGTGATCACAGCACTCAGGAGGCTGAAGTAGGAGGATAGCCAGGAGTATTCTACTTTATCTTAATTCTATAGAAAGGGTTAAAAGAAAAATAGGATGATTAACACATCTAATAGCTGTTTTGGCTAGGTATTTTGCATCTATTATCTCTCTTGGGTCTCAGAAGTCTTCAGTGAGGATGATATCATTATGCCAATTTACAGATCGGTAGACTGATTTGTTTCTATCACATCCTCATCCTATACATCAGTATCCTTCCTGAAATTGGTTTCTTTCTAGGGCTCTAGTATAGACCAAACTTTATCTTGTGTAAGAATCACACAGAAAGGTTCTGATTCATGGGATTCTAAGAGTTTGCATTTCAAACAAGTTCTCAGGTGATGATATTGCAGACTGGTCAGTAGATTGCACTTTGAAAATGTATTATAGATGAGCTATTCAGACTCTTTTTTTTTTTTTTTTTTTTTTTTTTTGTTACCAGGGATTGAACTCGGGTCCTTGTGCTTGTAAGGCAGGCGGCAGAACCACTGAGCTAAATCCCCGACTCTTCAGACTCTTCAAGAAGCTAATTTGTAGAAAATATTTCATACATCTTTTTACTTCTCCTCTAAAGGGAAGATGAAGTTGCATTCCCACTCCCAATCAATATGACTGGCAGAGACAGAAAAGTTTTGAGAAGATAGAACTCTAGGTCATGGAAGCAGAAACTTGTATATAATCTGAATTTCTTTTTTCTGCCTGCCTTCCTTTCTTCCTTTTCTGGAACAGCCATTTTGCTTCTGGGAAATGCTTTTAGTCTGCTTTATGTGATCCTGGTGTGTCTGTCAATCATGGGTCCACTTACTCTCCATTAGGAGTGGGTACAGGAATCAGGAGAGCCAGGCCAAATGTGCAAGACATTACCCTGTACACAATGACTGGTATAGCTTTTGCTTTAGAACGTGGTCACAAAGAGCCGGTCAGAATCCTTTTAAAGAATTGCGGTGAATGCTGGGAGGAAAAAGGTTTCTTTGTCTTTGCTATTGCGGACTGTTAGTGTGATACAGGCCTGGCATTGCTGATGTCCATCTTTGCCTTCACAGGGAGGGAACCTACCGGGGAGTGACGCTAACTCAGAAGCAAAAGGAACCTAAAGATGAAGACACCGAGAAATTCTGATGTCATTGCACTTGGCTTAGCAGAAGCTTCTCTCTCCTTCAGATTGCCTATTCCCTTGAGTCAATAAAGACTGTTTTAATCTTGTTTGAGTTTCTGCTTCTTTCACCACACAGAAACCATGAAACATGTCCATCTTGCTCAACTCTACACCCCTGTGCTTAGCACTCAATACCAGCTCAGAATGAACAGAGAAAGTTTTCACCACACAAATACTTTACTAAGTCTCACAATTCAACAAAAACACTTAGCTTGCTGAGTCCAGGGGCACACCCCTGTAATCCTGGCTGCTCTAGAGGCTATGACAGGAGGATCACACTTTTAGGGCCAGCCTGGGAAAATTAGCCAGGTGCTCTCAGAATAAAATAAAATTTAAAAAAGGCTACACATGTAGCTCAATGCTCCCTGGGTTCAATCCCCAGTACCACCTCCAATAAAACCAACAACAACAAACAAAAATTCAAATGGGGGGATGAATATGATCAAAACTGTTTATATGCATTGAAACTCAATCTCCTGTCAAATTAAGGCATTAATAATGAGAGCAGCAGTTATCTCAGTTCTTTCTAGTAACTTCATAGGGAAACTGCTTCACAGTCTATTGTGTGTTTGTAGTAGATAGTGGTATGAGATGTAAACTCTGGGTTAAACAGAATTGAGTTAAAATTGTGGCTTTACAACTTGCTACTAAGTTTCTACACTCACCGAGGCTCAATTTTTCCATCTGTAAAGTGAGAATATTATTATTTGTGAAGCATTTATCATTTTTGCCTACTCCATTCATTTGTTTTCCTCACTTTTTTTCCCATCGGTGTCCTGCTCCACTGGCCCAGAGTAGGCAAAGTCAATCATATTGACTTTGTCTCAGCATAGATTAGTTCTATGATTGGAAGGTCATGAGTGAAAAGCCACAGAGATGGAAGGCTGTTTAGATAGCATTGTCTGAGGTTATTGCCATAGACTGCAAAAAGCAGCCAGAGCTGTGGCCGAGCCCCATATTGCTGAACTTCTGCTGTTTCTGTCCTCCCAAGCTCTGTTGGTGCAGCTCTTCTAATTTGTGAGCCAGCTCAGAGGCCTACCAGTAAATCTTTTTTGTTTGAATAAGATACAGCCCAACAGCTTTAATGAATCTACCTCAAGTACCTGAGTGGTGAATTAAGTAAGACAATACAGGTGAGGTAATTAGCACACTACTGGGAATTAAATAAACACTTAACCAATATTAGCTAGAATTATTGCTACATTTTGGCTTCTTACTTGGTGAATACTATATGGTTAAACAAATAAATCCCTATTTGCTACTGAGAGTCAGTTATGTAGAGTTGTACTTCATCTTCTCCTATGCTTTTAGTAAGGTGACAAAAATTTGTTTCAGTAGGTTGGGGTGAGGAGGCAGAGCTCAAGGATTTTTGTTTGTTTGTTTGTTTGTTTTTGTGACAAGGGCTCACTATGTAGTTGAGACTGATCTGGAACTCACTGTGTAGCCCAGGCTGGTCTCAAACTCACAGCGATCCTCCTACCTCGGCCTCCCAAGTGCTGGGATTACAGGCATGAGCCACCATGCCTGGCTATCAAGGTTGAAATTACTATTTTTACTAGTCATGATGTCTTAATGCATACAGTAACTCTCTTCTGATTGGTAGATTTGTAAAACTCCCATTGTTTCTCAATTTGGGGTTTCTAGAAGCAGACAGCTCTTTGAAAAATCAGAACATCTAAATTTGATTTCATATATGCCACATGTTCAAAATCAGTCTGTCTGTAGAAGGGTGAGTGATGCCCCCGACAAGACAGCAGGTCCTTGTATACTTTGAATATGGTTTGTTCTTTCTGAACTCATGTTGAAATTTGATTGACATAGTAGCAGTGTTGGGAGGTGGAACCTTTGGGAAGTGATCAGGTTGTTACCAGGGATTGATGCCTTCTTAAAGACCTTCTCACTCTGAGGAATTCAACTGATTATTATAAGGTGAAGTCACCCCTTGTGTCTTGTCTCTTCTGCTTATGTGATGACAAAGAACAATGCCCTTGCCCGATTCAGCCACCCAGTTTTGGACCTCTGGCCTCCAGAATTGTGAGTCAAAATAAACTTTCTTTACAGTTATCCAATCTCAGGTATTCTGTTACAACAACAGGAAATAAGTAGACAGATGTTAATCTCTGGAGTCTATACATATTAACTAATAAGGAAAAGAGTTCCTGCTGATGTGACTCTGTAGGGCCTAATGGTAATCATGACCGTTCTATAGAAGAAGACAAAGGGATATTTCATCTGCCCACGGAGCAGTAGAAGATTGAGCAGAGGTAAGATTAAAGTGATCTGGCCACAAACCAAGCAATATTGGTGGCCACCAGAAACTGGAAGGGTCAAGCAGTAAATTCTCCCCTAGTTTCCTGTGAGAACACTGCATTCCTGGCACATTGATTTCTGTCTAGTAAAAATGATTTTGGATTTCTGACCTTGAGACTATGAGAGAATAAATTTCTGTTGTTTGAAGTCACCAATTCTGTGGTACTTTGTTTTAGGAGCCATAGGAAACTAATATATTATCCTAAATAATTTTTTCAAATGTATTAAAAATCTGTTACGAGCTGCTGTAACAGACAGAAATTTAATTTCATTTACATGGTATATTTGGCTCTTTCCTATGGTGCTAATGTTCCAACAAGCCAAGAAGAGTTGTTGCTATGTAGTTTTGCTTCCTCCTATGGTGTTGCTCCCTGGAAAGTCCCTCGCTGAATCATTCTCTGTAGCAGGCACCCAGGTTCATGTACTGTTCTTCAGACACAGCTCACACTGCGCCTGCATCAGATGTTACCCCAACACCATTAAGGATTCTTCTAAAGGAGGAACGAGAGAGTGTGGATGACCACAGAGAGTAAGCTTCCTTCCTTCTTCCCACCTTCTCAAGGGCAGGGGAATAGTTCATTGCATAAGTACTCAGTGACCTTTACTGATGCCTTCTCTCCCCTTCAGGTGGGTTAAGTGAGTTCAGACCGCCTAGAAGACAGTCAAGGACAATGCAATGATCCTTTTCCTTTTTCTGATACTTTGAAATGTTATACTTATATTTTTAAGAAAAACTTAGACAAGGAAACATGTATAATAAATAATTCAGGTTCCTGCCTCCATGTCTTCCCATCCACTCCTTCCATGAACTGAGCCAGTGTTGAAAGTATGTGCAATACCTGGGGTTCCATTCCCAGCACTGATGTTTCCTACTTAATGGTTCTTTAAGTGCACTTTGTTGTGTACATACATGCATATATGTGCATTTGTACACACACAGACACAGAAGCCTTTTTCTTTTTTAACAGAATCTCTCTCTATGTATTCCAGGCTAGCCTTGAAATCATTCTGTAGCCCAGGCTGGCCTCAAACTTATGGCAATCCTCTTGCTTTAACTTCCAAGTACAAGGACTATAGGCATGTGCTACTATGTAGAGAAGTGGGAAAGGGGATGTTACTAGAACCCCTGTAGGGAGTCCTGGTCTCCTGTGAGTCATGGCAGCACAAGGTGAATTAATGAATAAAGATGGGAAACAAGACTTAGAGAAGAAGCCGAGCTTTGGGCCTGAGCAATGATGCCCTGGGCAGCAAAGAAAACGTCACCCTGAGCTTGCCACACTGTCATTTGGTACATAGGGAGTAACAGATGACTCAGAGGGTGGTGGTAATCCTAAAACAATGAGGAATTTATGCTGATGAAGATCCTGGGCTAATGAGGAATTTATGTTGATTAGGAATTTGTCTCTCCCTAGGTAAACCTTTCTTCTACCACTAGGTTCTCAAGGAACCAGGATGTCTTCAGTTGATGCACTCCTGCCCTTTAGTGTCACGGCATCATGGGACCATTGAAGTTTTAGCTGTGAATGGAGGCAAAATGGAGTTACGTCTTGACAGGCCATAGCTGGCCTATTGGTAAGAAAACTAAGGCTAATCATAATTTAATTGTGAAGTGACTTTTCTCTAAAATTATGTAGAATTGCTCCTGACAGTACCAGTCCTGGTAGACACAAGAGGGTTTTTGAAAAGCATAACAAGGCCAAGTGTGGTGGTGCATGCCTGTAATTCCACTACTGAGGACCTTTGTTAAACAAAGATTAGGGCCAACATTGGGAAAAACAGAATATGCCCCCTTGCTATGGAGATAGTGAGGTGTGTGTCAGTCAGTATTTTGAACTCTCAGGCTTCTCAGCACAGCCTGGTCTGGCCCATCCCTCTCCACTAAGCACTAGCATGCCCTCCATGCTTGAACAGAATGGGAGGTCTTTCCTTCTAAGGCAATGTGCATTCCCCATAATCTGCTTGCATTCCTCTTTCTAGACACTAGATCTACAACTAGGGCTAAATTCCAGCACAGCACAGTTGAGGACATGTGGACCTCTGACATGAAAGGAAATATATTCTACCTGAAGGAGTTGCAAGGCCTAAGTTGGATGTATTAGTGGGAGATAGGGAAGCATTACTGGGACTGGACTGTGAGGCTGCTCCATGAGGCAGGCTAGAAATACATATTGTGTGAGTTTACTGATTGGGGCATTCTCCCTACAGAGAAGATTCAGTACTTGTCAAGGATTCAGAGACATCTTATGAACTCACTTCTAGTATGTATCCTAATATGGTTTTCCTTTTTTTTTTTTTTTTTTTGAGGCAGGGTCTCACTTTGTAGTTCAGATTGGCCTTGAACTCACTTTGAAGTCCAGGCTGGCCTTGAACTTGTGGTGATCCTCCTGCTTCACCCTCCCAAGTGCTGGGATTATAGCTATGTGACACTACACCCAGCTACAAAAGCATTCTTATATATTTTGATCAGAAAATACAATCAGAAAGAGTTTTGATTTACATGGAATGAGTTGTAGTGTACATACACAATTTTGTCCTAAAGCTATGTTAATTCCTCTGCTCCTGCCGATAATGAAAGCAGAGATCTGGATTGGCAATATATTCCACAGAAATTCACAATGACCCACCATATCAGTGATGTTATGCTAATTGAGGGTAATGAATAAGAAGTGGCTACTGCACTAGAGGGCTTATAAGAGACATGTTCCATAGGAGATGAGAAAAATCTTGTAAGAAGCAGCCTGGCATGTAAGTAAAATTTTAGGAGTCCTGCAATTAGAAATGTGTCAGAATACATTTTTTTCAAAGTAAAAGACAAGTCATTACATCTTGTATCTCCCTCTGTAAAGGAGAAATCAAATCCCCAATATCCTTAATTCTGGAGATAGCCTATTCTTCGCTAGGGAATATTTCTCTAGTCCCTGTGTCAGATGACAAGAAATGTTGTCAGCAGTAAGAAGGTCCCAGTGGAGGGCAAATCCAAGCTACAGTTCAAGCAGCCCTGCTGTTTGGCCAATAATACTGTGCCGTTCCTGTGGTATTACAGGCACCAGTGGTAGGAGAAGATGTACTGTGGCAATGGGCCTTATGAAAAGCCACAGCAGGAAAGTAACAATGCAGCTCCTAAGACTCCAGAGCAAGCAGAATTATATACTTAAAAGCACAAAACTCGTGGCATACTGCTGGGTGTTGGTATAACAAATGATCACACTTTCAGAACTGCCCATTATGAGTTGGGTTCCCACAGAGTCCCAAAGCCATAATGTTGCTTGAATCCTTTAGCTGCTTATTGTAAGAAAAGAAAAGCATGTGCTCCAAGCATGAGAAGGACTAGAGAGAAAGAAAGAAAGTAAAACATGCAGCCCAGATACCTGTACCTTTTGTCATTATGCACCAAGGCCTCTCTGTCACCTCACTATGAGGTGTCACCATATTGGAACTCTCTTCTGACAAGTAAATGAAAGAGCAAAACTCCAAGCATGGTTTACAAACGGAGCAGCTGAGGATGTGGGTGCTTGAAAATGGGAGCAACAATAATGCATGTGGCTCTGAAAGACAGTAGTGACAGGAAATCCTCCCAGTGAAAAGTTTGGGAATATTCTCCTGTTTATTCACTTGTGAAACAGGATAAGTGACCTGATGCAATAAAGCCAGATTCATGGGCAAAGTCCCATGAAGAGTAAGATTGAAAGAATGAGACAGGGAGATGGTTGAACAAATGAGAATGGAAAAGAAGTGAGAAATATTTGTATCACATATAAATACCCAGTAGAAAACAATAACTGTAGAGGAAGATCTAACAGCCAAGTAGATGAGACTACTCCACCCATCTCTGTCATTAGTTATACCAGCACTGGACCAGCGGGTAGGTGAATGGAGTGGCCATGGTAGGAGAGACAGGTGCTATGCATCGGTTCAGTTGCAGGTGTTCTACATATTAAGGCTGATTTAGCTATTGCTGCCATCGAATGGCCATTTTGCAGCAATGCTGGGCACTTGATATAGTGCTATTCCCAAAGAAATATTTTAGTTGCAAGTTAACTATATGGCGACTTTTCTTACCTTGGAAGGCTAGAGGTTTGTTCTAATTAGGAGAAACATATTCTAAAGCAGGTTTATTTTCCCTGCCTGTGAGGCCTCAGCCACCATCACTGTCCAAGGACTTATGGAATGTTTCATCTGTGGGAAAGAATTCTATATAACATTGTGTCAGAATTGGGAGTCTACTGCAAAAGAGGTGCCATAATGGTCCTGTGACCATTGATTGGGTCCAATGGTCATCTCACACACACCACTGAAAAGCCAGAAGCCTGATAGACCACTGAGATGGCCAACTGAAGACACAGTGGGAATGCTAGCTTAGAGACAACACTGAAAAAAGAAAAGCTCCATCCTCTACAGTGGCTGTCATGGTACTGGGCATCAGTAGAGATCATCTTCATGAAGAGCTAATAAAAATGTTGTACGATGCTATATCCCCGGTTAGAATAATCCAATGTTCCAGGAACCAAGGAGTGGAAGCATGAGTGATGCTACATAACACCATCTCTTCCAATGATACACTGGGGACTTGGACTTCTTTCCCCCAATTCCAGGTTCTACAGGGACAGAGGTCCTAATTACCCCAGTGAGCCCATTTTTACTGGGGAATGCAACAAGTGACTCATTGAAAAATAGATCACAAAAGTCACTTAGTCATCCCAGGCACCTTGTCCCTGGAAGGAGGGGAGTCACCATCTCAGCAGAGAGAGTGTGTTTCCTGATCTTCAGGTGGCAGCAGAGCAGCTCTTACACAATGGAGGCAGGCATAAATACATGTGACAGCCAGTTCATACATGCAAGGCCTTTTCGTTTTAATTCTGTTGCTCAATTGTGATGGTAAATAGACAAGTCAGAAGCCCTGGCCTGAAAAAGGCATGGTGTCTTACCCTCAGGTTTGAGGAGGGCCTAGGCAAGACTATTGGATCAGTTACCAAAGCCAGCAGAAGTAGTGCTGAGGTGAAGGGAATCTAGAACAGGTAGAGGAGGGAAAAGATAATTGATGATGAGTATCAGTTATGGTCCTCAAACCACCTATAGTGGAGGGGGCTGTAATCTTGTAAACTTTTTCTTGATAAATAGATGAATAAATAAATAAGTCTATTTACTTTTAATTCATTTATTAATTATTTATTTATTTTTTGGTACTGGGGATTGAACTCGAATCCTTGTGCTTGCTAGGCGGGTGGCAGAACCACTGAGCTAAATCCCTGGCCCATCATTCATTCATTACTGTAGAATGAACCTGGGGCCTCATTCATGCCAGGCAGGTGCTCTACCATTAAGCCACATCCTCAGCCCTTTTCAAATTCATTTTACTGGGGCTGGGGATTTAGCTCAGTGGTTCCACTGCCTGCCTATCATGCACAAGATCTTGAGTTTGATCCCTGGTACCAAAAAAATCTTATTTTGACAGAAGGTATCACTAAGTTGACTATGTCAGCCTGCAGTTATAAGCCTTCTGCCCCAGTCTTTTGAGAGCTGGGATTACAGGTATGCAATACCATGTCTAATTTTTAAAATTTTTCTTTTGGGAAAAGAGACATTAGAATCTTGGAAAAATGGCTCTCCAAGCATATGTGAAGAAATGTAGCTCAGGGACACAAGGAGTAGGTTATGGTGCCTGTGAACATGAGTCACATAGATCCTTTCAAGAGATGACTTGTGTGTCTGTCAGATCCTCCAGGGAGCTGCAGATAGTTGCTTTGCTCAAGGACACACCCCTTCCAGGTTGGCTTACATCAGTAACTCTTGGGGATATAAAGTTCCAGCCAATTTGGATTGCTACACAACAACTAACTGTTGTTTTAGGCTGGGCTGCTATAACAAAGTACCATAGACTAGGTTGACAAACGACAGAAAAATTTTTCTCAAAGGTTACAAGCCAGATCAGGATATCAGTATGAAAGGGACCTGGTGAGAGCCCTGTTCTAGGCTTCAGATTGCCAACTTCTCATTGTATGCTCACCTGGCAAAAAAAGAAAGCAAGCTATCCCTCTGGTCTCTTCTTACAAGGGCGTGGATTCCATTTATGAGGACTCACCCTCATGACCTCTCAAAGATTTCTTTTCAACATAAGAATTTTGAATGGACACAGGCATTAAGTGTATTGCAATTGTGAGCCATTTCTATTTCAGAGCTCCAGTGAAGTTTGTCAAGAATTTTCCAGGACAGTGTGGTGATTCAACTTCAATCATACCTTCTTGTCTTTGTTCCACAGGTGGACTCCTAATAAATATTCTTCACAATTAGACTCCGTCTCAGAGTTTGCTTACAGAGAACCCACTGTATAACACTACTTCTAGCCTTCTGTCTAATTTATGGGTGTGAGGAAGGCATCCTCCCTGTGCACCAGTGTGAAATAGAGTATCAAGCAGATCAGGAAAAAGAAAGTATGTATACAAAGGAAGAGTGAGCAGAGTTAGGAAGGAGACTACCCATATAGGAAAATTAATTAGGCAAATATTTTAAAAATACTGAAGCCAATTTCCTCACTGTTGAAGCAGGTAGTTATTAACACAGAAAAGGAGAAAATTAGAATAAATGTAGCCTTAGATTCATGTTGGAGGCATTGATGTAAATTCTTGGTTTTTAATACATGTAAATTGCAATAAATAATGGATAGCACTTGTTCTGTCTCTGTGTGCTGTGTGTGTGTGTGCGTGTGTCACGCGCACCTCGCCAGCAAGGAGCACGCAACACTCAGGATTCTTCTGAAGCACGCTTTATTGGAGGCTCTTCTGCATTCTTCAAGATGGCGGAAAGACCCCGAGCCGGATGCGAGCCTGCCTTTTATAGCCTCCCGGGTGACGTAGCCCATTTCTATTGGTCAATGCCGGCCTGCGTCATTCTGACGAGCCAAGCGCCTCTTCTGCGCAGGCGTGAACCACCGTCACTGGCGGATTCACCTCCGGAATTCATGCAGGGCATGAAGAACCCGGAAATAATGGCGCTTGACATGCGTGTGCGTGCATGTGTGGGTAGCTAGCTGTATCTACTAAGGCCTGGAAACAGTGGCATTTTAATAGTAAGGAGTATATTTAACACTTAGAGGTAGCTTTTAAAAGACCTTTAAATATTATTCAGCCACGCATTGTGGTGCATGCCTGTAATCCCAGCACTCAGGAGGCTGAGGCAGGAGGATCGCTGTAAGTTTGAGACCAGCCTGGGTTACATAGTGAGTTCTAGGTGAGTCTCAACTACATAGTGAGACCCTGTCTCAAAAAACAAAGCAAAAAGATCATTATCCACTCAAGGAACCTAGACTCCTTGAAGTAGGGCTGGGGCAGCAACAGTATAAGATAGTCATTAAAACATCTTATTCTAGAAACTGAGTATTTGTTAAAAATTTTCAAGCATTAGAGAGTATACTGAAAAATGAGCCTGATATTATTTTTATCATTGCCCACAGAAGAGATAGGATAGATATAAAGGTCGTTATTAGTTATGGCAAAAAAGTGGCAGGATCTTCATATCTGTGTCAGTGTCCCTAATTTCCAACCCCCATGATACAAATGATAGAGGTTGAGGCTGCACAAGAAGTGAGTTTGAAGCATGGAGATTACTTTCTAGTGGGTAACAGACAAGTATGAGTCAAAACACAAAGATAGTGAGCTCAATGAAAAAGTGGGCACAACTAAGGAATCCTGAGTTTAGGGAAGCCAAAGTTTTATAATGGGTAGCAAGCATCTTGCCTGACCTCTAGTCTGAAAAGAATTACTATCTCTACCTTCCAAATCCTCTTTGCTATGCAAGCATCCTGGAAAAGATGATCTAAAACAAAACAGTTGTTCTTGCTTCTCTCTGTAACATGTGCAGAAACATGAGAGACCCATGGAAGGTTACCTCTTAATTATACTAAAAGATGTTGAAGATACATTAAAAGAAAACAGAATCCAATTTACAAAGTGCTCAATGGCTGAATTAGGGAAAGTTTGAGCATGAATAATCAGTATGAAGGATAGTAATTCATCACATATATAGACGACATTGTATCTATCTATGTATAAAGAATTTTCCTCTTTTTTTGTTCTTTTTTTTCCCCTCATTTTCCCTCACTCTTGCCCTGTAGGTTTAAACTCTCTAATAATACACAAAGACAGAAGTTTCAGCCTTAGGCTATATTTTAGGGCAGCGATGGCGAACCTTTCAGAGCTTTCTGTGATAACAAACAGCCCATTGCAGCATGCATGCCATAGGTTTGACACCATTGCTGTGGAGGGAACCCATGCTATGATGACACTCATTCTCAACCTTTTCCCCTGAGCTTGTCATCTTTACATTTGGATTCATAATTGTTCTTTACCTACACTTGTTTAACCACTTTTCTCATTGCTGGGACAAAATATCCAATACCCACAAGTGGCAGGAAAAGTTTTATTTCAGCTTACAATTTGTATGGGTTTCAGACCATAGTTGGCTGGCTCCAAGGTAAGGCACACGGCAGAGGGGCATCACACAGACAGGCAGGAGGTGGCAGCAGCAAAAGCAGCAGGCAGTAAAGGAAGACTTGCTTTCCCTTTTATTCCAGGCTATAATTATTTTGGGTGGTGGCACTCATACCCACGATAAGGGTTCTGTCTTCAGTAAATCTATTTATCCTCACCCAGAACTATATCAATTCCAATCAGTGGACTACTTTAGTGCCACACACTGTTACTCCCAGTATCATATACCCTACATCCAACCAGCTCTGAAAAGCCCCATCCATGAATGCATTGAGGCTTTGGGAGGACATCCAGATAAGAGCTATACCAATACTAGACACTCTTTGCTTATCAGTTTCAGATTTTATATTTGATCATCCATCTACTATTTTGTACAAAGAATCCATGGTTCAACAGAAAGCCTCAACTTAAGTATAACCAAATTAATTTCTTTCCCCTAGTCTTAGCTACCTTCACTTTGCTGGGAAGAAATACCTGATAGAACAAGTTAGAGGAAGAAGGGTCTATTTTGGTTCACAATCTGTAGAGGTTTCAGTCCACAGTCAGCTGGCTCCAAGGTAGGGCCGCATGGCAGAGGGGCATGTCAGAAGAGGATACCTCATGGTATGGCAGTCAAGGAGCAGACAGAGACCAGAGGAGGAGGAAAGATATATAAAGCCCATCTGTCATGAGCAGGGAGCAAGGATAGTAATAATAGGCAGACACCGGTAGCCTTTTTAGATGCTTTAATCACACAGCACACTTCTCCTAACTACCGCCCCTCAGCTGCCACTCCCTGTACCTGCACAGATCGGAGGAGCTCGACTTTCTTCTCCTGTAAGGTGATTCATGATCAGTGCCAGCTGCGGCCAGCGTCCACGTCTCTGGGCTGGTGTCCTCCGATGTTCTGGAGCAGAGTCTTGGCTGTGTCATAGTGCAAGATCACATATGTGGCCAGTGGCCACCAAGTCTCTAGGTCACTGAGTGCGACGAGCTGGTCTTCTGCGCTCTCTCCTTTATACTAAATTCTAGGGCTGTGTGGCACTGATTCGGGCTTATCTATCACACATCAGGCAGGGTTTACAGATGGTCAAGGGTATTACGTCACTTCACACAGGAGGAATTCTAGGGCTGTGTGGCACTGATTCGGGCTTATCTATCACACATCAGGCAGGGTTTACAGATGGTCAAGGGTATTACGTCACTTCACACAGGAGGGTCTTACAAGTGTTTATCATATCAGGGAGCAACTCCTACATACACACACTTACACCCACTCTGCATGGGCCCTGCATGGGCTCTCCCCACTTATCAGCCTTGTTCAGTCATGGCCTCTGTCACGGCCTGAGGCTCAGTGACAGCTTCAGTGACAGCCTTAGTGCTTGTTGTTATTGGAAAAGGATGTAAATAATATAATGAATTTTGCAATAACTGTTTGCTCTCCACACCATCTCGGCTGTGCTCACAGTGATGCACCACTTCCCACCCTGTTTTTTCTTCCCAAATCATATCCAGCTATAAACCCATCAGAGGACTAATCCAATGATGAAAATCACACACACATGATCCAGTCACCTCCCCAAAGCCTCACCTATGAGCACATGAAGCTTTGGGCGTGGCATCTAGTTATAAATCATTACACTCCATTTGGTTATGGTTTGTACTTCTGAAATTTTATATATTTAATCTTTCTCTAGACTTAAATCACAGAGATGTTCCCTTTTTTAGTTTACTAGTTTATAGTCATAACTTTCATTTTTTTTTTGTACCAGAGATTGTACTCAGGACATTGCACTTGTGAGGCAGGCATGATGCAACTGGGCCAAATCCCTGGCCCTATAACTTTAATATTCTTAAATCGAACACTAAACTTGCTGAAAGATAAGTTAGGCAGAACTCTTGAAGACACTGGCATAGGAAAAGACTTCATGAACAAATCCTTAGTAGCACAGGAACTAGCAGAAAGAACCAACAACTGGGATCTCATCTTATTAAAAAGCTTCTGCACTGCAAAAGAAACCAGCCACAGAACTAAGAGACAACTTATGATGTGGGAAAAAAATTTTAACAGCTGCTCCTCAGACAAAGGACTACTACCTAGAATATATAAAGAACTCAAAACAATCAGCCCCCCAAATATAAGACCCAATTTAAAAATGGGCATCTGAAATGAACAGACAATGAAGTAAAAGCAGCAAGTAAATGTATGAAAAAATGTTCCACATCACTGGTCATTCAAGAGATGGAGATGAAAACAACCCTGAGATTCCACCTCACCCCACAAAGAATGGCTGCTATCAAGAAATCACACAATAACAAATGTTGGCAGGGTTGTAGAGAGAAAGGAACCCTTCTCCATTGTTGGTGGGAGTGCAGACTGGTGCAACCCCACTATGGAAATCAATATGGAGATACCTCAAGGAGGTTCCATTTGACCCAGCCATCCTTCTGCTGGGTGTCTTTCCAAAAGAATTAAAAGAATCATACCACAGTGATATAGGTGCACCAATGTTAATAGCAGCACAGTTTGTAATAGCTAAAACATGGAAACAGCCCATTTGCCCATTAGTTGGAAACTGGATAAAGAAGATGTGGTTTTCTATAAAATGGAATACTACTCAGCCATTAAGAATGAGAAATTAGATTCATTCATAGGAAAATGGATACATATTGAGGATATACTCCTAAGTGAAATAAATAAGTCACACATGTATAAATACTGAATAGTTTCTCTGGTGTGAAAAACTGTAATAGTACATAAGATCCTAATGAGATTATTGACCATGTGAAATAGGAAGAAAAAGGCTAAAGTTGTAGGGAAAATGGGAAGGGTAGGGGAAAGGGAAAGAGGGAAAAGAAAAAAAATATGAGAAAATGGAAATAAAGTGTTTGTAAATGGGGAGGGAAGGAGGGGGTGAGCAGAGGGCAGGAACAAGGGGAAAAAATGAGAACCAAGACCTTTCATGTAAAGGTACAAGATCCCAATAATGACTGTAATTGTACTGTATACTTAAAATGTACCAATAAACTCAATAAAAATAAAAAAAATTCTTAAATCCATCTAGAATCCATCTTTTTCTGTTGTGTTATATAAACATCTAGTTTTATTTGTGTGCATATAGCTATTGTTCCTTTAGTATCTCTTCTAATATAAGCATGTCCCTAAAAAACAAACCAAAAAACCCAAAACAAAAAATATGCCTCTGGTTTTTACTTTTTTCCTTGTCTGCCTTTGTTCTTAAACAAAACAGCAATACTATGGTGTTTTTGTACATGTAAAGTTAGCTGTGTGGGAATTATATTTCCTATAATTAACTTTTTTATATGATTTTGAGTTAGAATTGGTCACAATAGATGTTTCCCTTTCTCTCTTTTCTTTCTTTCTCTTTCTCTGTCTTTCCTTCCTTCCTTTCTTTCTTTCCTTCTTTCTTTCCATCTATCTATCTATTTATTTATCTGTCCATCATCTATCTGTCCACTCTGAAAGTTAGTCAAAGATTCTCAGGTACAACAACATCTTGTACATATGTTCAAACAGCCAGGTTAACTTGTTCGGTTCACCAAGACATTCAGCTGTTCCAGCTAAAGCAAAATCTCATCCAGCTTCTTTAAAGTTAAGCCTAAGGACACACCACCCTTGATGTGTCTTCCAATCAGGCCCTATTTCGCCAAATTTTTATTTCTTCCCAATAGCACTAACCTGGAGACCAAGTCTTCAATCACAATGAACTCTTGATGGATGCAACTGTACAGTCAAATCACTTTCAAACCATAGTAATTTGCATTTAACAAAGGATATTTTATTAGTTTTCAGTATGAAAAACTAGTGGCACATGAGCAGGTTTGGTACAAGCAGAAAACATTGAAGAAACAGAAGAGGTGGATTAAGTGATGGAGTGAACTTCTGCAGAGATAGGAGAAACTGTTGTTTGATTCATATTACCCCAGGATGGATCTGATTGGTCAGTTTAGATATGCTCCAATGGAGATGTCATGATGGATAAATCTTCATGTCCTACTTTGTCAGCAACCTGAGTATGAATGGCTGCCTCTGGTTAGGGCACCAGGGACTAGTGGATCTGTGGGTCATACTAGTTAGGCTACTATTGGCTACATGTAACAGAAGACATATCTCAAAGCAGCTAGGTCATAAGCCTCAACTTCAAGGGTTAATTTAGCAGCTCAATGGCATCATCAAGGTCCCAGGTTCTTCTTCTCATTCTGCTCTGTCTTTCTTGGGTTTTCATCTTATTCTCTTAGCTTGGCTATTATAATTGACTCAAGATGATTGCTATAGTTGTAGGGGTCATATTCAGAAGGTAATAAGAGACAAGGGACAGAAATTAGAAGTTCGTTCATGCAAGTACCTTTCCCAGAACTCTCACAGCAGAGTTCTCAAATAGTTGCAATGTTATCATATGCCCAGTCAATAACAAGGGTAAAGACTGGCGTGGTGGTGCATGCCCACAATGCCATCACATGGGAGGCTGAGACAGGTGAGTTTGAGACCAGCCTGGGCTGCATAGTGAGTTCCAGGTCAGTCTTAACTACATAGTGAGACCCTGTCTCAAAACACCAACCCCCCACCAAAAAAAATGACAAGGGTAATTTTAGATAGGTTGTTTAAACATCCTGAGCTGTGGTTTTCTCATCATAAAATAGGTAACATAGTATTTATCCCAAGATTATTGAGGAGAAAAAATAGTATGTTCTATTGTCTACATAGCCTAGTGCTTGATTCTCATCTGCTCCATCCTCCGATGATTGCAGACCATTTTTTAAAGAGAGAACTTGAAATTCTTTCTTCACATTTAACTGATTATGACTGACCTAAAATGAAATAGATTAATCTTCTAGTGCTGGGTTCTACTTTCCCTCAGAGACTCAGAAAAGAAAGAAATAATTGGACCTCTATTAGAAAGGAAAAAAGACAGACGTACAGCTGTCAGTGTCTGCTACACAGGACCACTAGTGTGTAAGAAACTGTTCTACACTCTATCTTAGCCAAAAGACTGAGAAATGGTATGTAACAAACTGTTCTGGCTGCCTTGCCTCTGGGGTGTGAGGATTCCTGGGTGCTTTGCAGGAACCAGAACACTGTAGTTTCTTATTTGGCATGAAGGGTGGGGATCCAGGGCACAGATGGGGTGCAGGTGCTGCTGTATGTGTTAGGTGATAAAGTAGGTGAACACTCAAAGTGATTTATTCTTATTCCAACTGTATCCCTCAAAGGATGGCCCTGGGCTCCACCACAGCCAGAGTCTGAGCCAGCATAATAAATCATAAAGTTACTTGAGCTCCAAAGAGAGTGCTAACATGAATACTAAATAGTATTTCTATTATCATGTTACTAAGTAAAAAAACAAAAACAAAAACAAACCATGCATACTCACATGCAGTTTGCTTTCTCTAGAAACAATTAGATCTCCCATCTAGGCTCTCCCTTTGCTTATCTCCATAGACACAGTGCCATCTACTGAAAATAAAACACCAATAGCCATGGTACCCCAAGGGATTCCCGGGAGAACCCCACTCTCTGTGGGCACCCGGTCTCACCCACCTCCCAGATGGACTAGAGGGAGTAGGCGGAATCCACAGGCTGTTCTCCTGTCACAAACTGTAATGCATCTGTTCCCTAGTGCTTTCCGTGAACAGCAAGAGTAGGACGGACGTTCCTGTAGGAACCTGAGGAGCCTGGCAAGATACTTACAGTATACGTGAACGCTCTTTCAGGATATGGGGTACTTGTTTGCCTTCAACTGAGTGTAAACTTCAGTTCTCTTGTGGTGGAGCCATGTTCTTTCACACCGTTTACCAGGGAACACCGGGATATATCCTGAGTCCTTTTAATTTATTTTTCATTTTGAGACAGGCTTCTGCTAAGTTGCTGGGGCTGACCTCGAACTTGTGATTCTCCTGCCTCTGGAATAGCTGGAATTACAGTCATGCATCATCATGCCTGGTGGGCATGCTTTTACAGTAAAACATAACAAAGATGACTGACGTATCTTCCCTTGGGTAATTATGAGATATTTCTTTCTATGTAATAGTGTAGCGATGTATTTAACTCCATATATTCTTCAGTAAATTTCTTTTTCAGTGAAATTTTTAATAGGTAAAACAAATAAGAGATTAGTAATAAAACCCTAGAATATTATGTGGACAGCTATATTGTTGGGATATGAGGGTAAACTAAGTTTCCATGAGAGTCACTTATGCCAGGTCTCAGATTCTAGTTCATGGTGTCCAGTCCAGGTGGCAATGTCTCCTGGTGTTAAAAATGGAGAAATGAAAAAAATTAAAGGTAGATTAGTGCTGACATTTAACCACTAAGGTCATTAATCAAGTAGAAAATAGAAGCTCCTTAAAATACACAACCTTCTCAGAACATGCTCTACTCTTCTCCTAACCACTTTTTACTACCGTTCTTGCTTCTGAAGGATCTTACTTAGCTTGGCTGGTTGCTCCTCAGGAACTGTTTGTAGCTTACAGCTCTGGTTTGAGTTGATTCTGATTTGGCTTTTGCTAGTCAGACATGGCTTTCCTTCCATTTGTCCCTCCAAATCTGGCCCCATTTTCTATATTACATTTGTTACTCATTCCTTTTGCATTTTTAATTGGATTTTCCAAAACAAAACTCTCCAGTGAAGTCTGCTGTCTGATAATTACAAATATTCTTGAAATTGCATCATTAAAAGGGGCATCTGAAGTTGAAACCTAAAAGTTGGTTACTACAGTAACCACTGACAACTACTTAGAACTGCGTGCTCAACTAAAAGAGTACGAGGCTGCTGCTGGCCAGAGGAGACTGAAGGTCATCAACTAACATCTACTGGGTGGGGTGAAAGCCTGTGGATTCCAATGAGGGTTTTCAACCTCAGGTCAGATACCCTCCTGTGAAAGAAGGCAAAGGAAATTGCTGCCATGCTCCTGGTTGTGTCCATTATATATTTTGGGAACATTGGGACTGGAAGTTCTTTTCACCATCATGTTATGGAGAGGTATTTCAACTCAAATTTTATATTTTAAAACCTACCTGATGTGTTCTTGAGCTAATCATTTACTTCTCTGAGCCTCGTGTTCTTTTTATATTTAAAAACATGGGCAGAATACTGCCTATGTCATCAAGATACATGAATATCAGGGAGATAATAAAAGTGAAGCCTTTTTTTCAACTAAATGCTACCATGAGGACTAAAGCCCATGTTTAGAGTTTATGATTGTTTTCTAGAATGTCAAGTGGATTGACATCAATCTTCTTTCTCAAAAGAAGAAATTCCTCCTGTTGTAGTCAGAGTTTGCAAGGGAATGCATTTAATACAGGACACATAATTTATAGGATTGTTTTATAATACCCAAAAAGTCAAATGTAGAGGAGTGCAAGAGATCTGTCCACATGTTAGAGACCCCCAAAATCTAGCCGAGGGCCTGGATTCTACAGTCATGTCCTGCCCAAGTCCAGCTGAAGGCTGAGTGCACAAGGCAGTGTTGTCCGCAAGTCCATCCAGAGACCTAGAGCCCATGGCAATGTCTCATGCAACCCCATATCAAGGATCTGCACTAGGAAGGCCCAAAGGCCAGTGGTGGAAGCTAAAATGTGTGCACTGGTATAGTTAAGGATCTGTGCCACCAGGCTGAGAGATCTGCACTGGAGACAGGAGGTGACACTCAAAGTGAAGACCAGGGCTCTCCTGAAAAGAACAGCAGCTATACCCAGCGAGGACCCCAGCTCCTTTGTTGAGAACAGCCAAGTTCGTATCAGGAAAATCAGACACAGCAAACTTCTCCATGAAAATCAACAGCATCCAGATTTACCCAATTCTCCTTTTATGCCATTGTCAACAATCCTCAGGTGGGTTTTCCACAATCAGACCCACCCTCAGTTTAGCCAGATGTTCCAAGTTGTCCATTAGTGAATCCACCACACCATCAAGAGACAGAAGTGTCAAAATACCACTGATTGCTTTTCCACATCAGGATTCACCACACTTTCAATTATTCACCAGGTCTATGAATGAGTTAACAGTTGCTATTAGACATGGGTTAAAGTGCTACAAAAGTGGTTACTAAGCAAAGTGTGAAAATGTGAAAAAGGATGAAAAGGTATAATAGTGTGAAATGAAAAGAAAAGGGGAAAATGGGAAGGGGAAATGAAAGGGGTAGGGGAAAGGAAAGAAGGGAATGGAATTAATATGAGAAAACGATAAAATGGAAACAAAGCCTTTGTAGATAGGGAGGGATGGAGGGGTTGAAGGGAGGGCAGGGGAATGGGGAAAAAATAACAACAAAGATAGATTATGTAAAGGTACAAATCTCCAATGATGAATGTCATTATATTGTAAACCTAAAATGTACCAATAAAATTAATTTAAAAAAGAAATGTGTATTTGAAAAATAATGAAGATTACAAGAAATACAAATTAGATTCCACATCTTTTACTTCCTTGAAGTTCTAATTGCATTTTTTTTTGGGGGGGTACCAGGGATCGAACTTGTCTAATTGCAATTTTAGATAGACTATTAAAAAGCAAATCAGTAGTATTGAGCAGCATATCAAAATAGAATTATCAGGTTAGATGCTATAGTTGGGAAATATAGGCATGTCTGTTTTATTTTATTTTTTATTTTTTGGTTTTTTTTAAACAGGGTGTCTATGTCATTCAGACTAGCCTTGAACTCACTATACAGTCCAGGCCGGCCTCATACTCATGGTGACAGGTGGATTTTTTCATCAGTAGTTATATGCTTAAGAGTATTTTGTATGTATTGATTTCATAGTAGAAACATAGTACACTGAATTAATAAGGGTATGCAAATAAGTCAGATGGAAAAACACCTCTCAGAGAGCAACACACAGTGGGATCCAGACACAATGGAGAGGAACATGGAAATGTTGATATTCTGTGGTGGAAGAGGGAGGAAGGCACTGGGCTAAAGTTTTGGCAGAAATTGTTATGGGAAACAATAATGACAAGAACTAAGATCATATAGGGAAGGAGTTGGGTTGTGAATGTGAGTTGTAGTGAGTTTCTGATGACAGTAATAGTCAAGAGCTCACTCTTCAGGTGGCCATGAGCAAGCGGTCCACTATCTCAAATGTTCTGCATTCCCTTGTTCTCACCAAGTGGGAAGGGAAGTCTAATCCTTTCCAGAGATAGGTGGGATGTGGGAAAGTTCACACTAAAAATATTCAAACAAGAATGAGTTCAGCATCAGGGATGTCTTAGTCGTGGTTTCTTTCCTTCCTCCCTTTTCCCCCGCCCTTCCGTTCTGCTTCCCTCCCTTCAGCACCTCCCTCCCTCCCTTCCTTCTTTTCTTCCTCTTTCTTTCTTCCCTTCCCTAGGTCAGGGTTGAAACCAGGACCTTGCACAGAGCTACATAATTAGCCCTTTATCACTTTTTACTTTGAGACAGGATCTTGCTAAATTGCCCAGGCTGGCTTTGAACTCGCAATATTCCTATCTCACCCTTCTGGGTAGCTAGGATTACAGGAATAAGCCACCGGACCTAGCTTGCTGACTTTTTGAGAGCAGAGGGACAAAGCTATTCAAAAACTTGGTTGTTTTGTAGTTGTTAATGAGAAATTTTCAGAAGCACACCTATTACTGTTTATATCTCAGACCTTGTAGACCATGAAATGTGGTTTGAGATTGTAGTGTAAGATCCATAGAGTAATGTGGGTATTGCTGTTAGCTTTAAATACAGTTCTTTATTATGGTTGCAGCTTATTCTCCCCAAAATAAAATTCAGCATGTGCTGAATTTAAGTTTAGCTTGGCTTACTTTTCTGCCAAATAGAATATAAGTATACTGGATATAATACTGTGTTAACTTGCTTTTCAACATCAACCTAAATTTTGAATGTTCTTATCAGTTTATTATTAAACTTCCATGCAAAAGCAAAATGGGAAAATTTAAGGGCATAGTCTTTGGCATCACATTAGTTCTGTTCAGATCTTCTTTATGCCACTTGCCTGATTTCTGATTCTCACTTTCCTTGCCTGTAAAAATCGCATGATAAAAAGACTCATATGATACTTGTGAGATGTAGCAGAGGTAATGAATATAGACTGTGTTGGGATCCTTGGGAAGTCCCAGTGAAGAATACCCATTCTCCCTACCCAATTCTGAACCAAATAAAAAAGAAACAGGAGTAAGTCAGACAGGAGACTATTATCATCAGTAAAGTACACATTGGAGAGCTCATGTCTCCCGAAGCTGAATTTCAAAAACAGACAGGCTTGCTAGCTGGAACAGGTAGTCCTGCATGTTAGGTTGTCTCACAGGAGAAAGACCTTTGCTGCTAAGTGTCCAGCATACCAAAAATCACTTGAGAGCCCATGTTCCTCTTGGGCAGTTTGTTAGAGAAACAGTCTGGTTTGAAATACTGTTTCTTTCAGATTCACCAATGAGATAAATCACTCCTCCCAGGTTGGGAAAAGGTTACAGTTCATACAGCTTCCTTTTGTTTGGGGGAAACATCCAGAGCAGAGAATAAGGATTTCCTCCAACATAATGTTTAGCAGCGTGCTTAGCATAAAGAAGCACTTATTATATGTCGTGTGTGCCTTTTATAATTTCTCACTCTTCAGGAAAAGTGAAAAACAATCACAAATTATGTTGTGGACCTTGATATGTGTGGGAGAGGGGTAAACAGCAAGTTTAGAGAAGCAGATAAAACCTAAATGCAGAAGGAACTAATATATCATTAAATATCCACTTTCATTTTGTTTTAAAGACTGTGTGACCCAAATAAATTTAAGTCAGGGAGAAAGCTTCAAGTTTGCATTTTAGGATGGAATGCTAACTGCAACAGTCAAGATAGTGAAAGAAGATGGAGGTTTCTGTGAGAACCTTGTACAGTGCTCTTTCTTTTAATATTCATGACCATTCTGAAGATGATACTATATTAATATTACTCCCATCTTATAGATGATAGAATTGAAGTTTTGAAAGTTGAAGTAATTTACTCAAGACAACCAGTTTATAATTGGAAAACACAGAATTTGCTATCTTCTCTATTTGACCACAGGACTCAGGACGATTTCCTGGACCTGTGGGCCTGTACATTTACACAGAGACCTGGTCTTAGAAGACCATTAATTTGGTTAATTCTCCACTACTGCTGCCTTGACATTCTTTTTTTTTTTTTTTTTTTTTTCCAATTGTACCAGGAATTGAACTCAGGGCCCTGTGCTTTCCAGGCAGATGAGACACCACTGAGTTAAATCCCCAGCCCAATGAAATTCTTAATTCTTTTAGAACAAGAGGTTTCTTGCACTATATAGCTGATCAGGCATGGTCGTGCACACCTGTAAGCCTAAGTCTTTGGGAGACTGAGGCAGGAGGAGCAAAAATTCAAGCCCAGCCTGGGCCACTTAGTGAGAACATGTCTCAATTTAAATTTCTTTTTAAATTTTTTTCTTTTTATTGACATTATTGGTACATTCTAGGTATACAGTACAGTTACAATCATCACTGGGATCTTGTACCTTTAACATGATAGGCCTTGCTTCTCATTTTTCCCCCTTGTCCCTGCCCTCTGCTCAGCCCCTCCTTCCCTCCCCATTTACAAACACTGTATTCCCATTTTTTCATTTTCTCAGATTTTTTTTCTTTTCCCTCATTCCCTTTCCCCTACCCTTCCCATTTTCCCTACAACTTTAGCCCTTTTCTTCCTATTTCACAATGTCAGTTATCTCATTAGGATCTTGTGTACTATTATAATTTTTCACACCAGAGAAACTATTTAGTATTTACAAATGTGTGACTTATTTATTTCACTTAGGATTATATCTTCAAAATGTATCCATTTTCCTATGATTGACTTTAATTTCTCATTCTTAATGGCTAAGTAGTATTCCATTTTATAGAAAACCACATCTTTATCCAGTTTCCAATGGATGGGCAAATGGGCTGTTTCCATGTTTTAGCTATTACAAACTGTGCTGCTATAAACATTGGTGTGCATAAGTCACTGTTATATTATTCTTTTAATTCTTTTGGAAAGATACCCAGCAAAGGGATGGCTGGGTCAAATGGAACCTCTAGTCCCAGATCTTTGAAGTATCTCCATATTGATTTCCATAGTGGTTGCACCAGTCTGCACTCCCACCAACAATGGAGAAGGGTTCCTTTCTCCTCACAACCCTGCCAACATTTGTTATTGTGTGATTTCTTGATAGCAGCCATTCTTTGTGGGGTGATGTGGGATCTCAGTGTTGTTTTCATCTGCATCTCTCGAATGACCAGTGATGTGGAACATTTTTTCATATATTTATTTGCTGCTTTTACTTCATTGTCTGAGAAATGTCTGTTCATTTCAGATGCCCATTTTTTAATTGGGTCTTTATGTTTGGGGGGGGCTGATTGTTTTGAGTTCTTTATATATTCTAGGTAGTAGTCCTTTGTCTGAGGAGCAGCTGGTAATTTTTTTTTCCCCACATTGTAGGTTGTCTCTTAGTTCTGTTGCTGGTTTGTTTTGCAGTGCAGAAGCTTTTTAACAAGATGAGATCTCAGTTGTTGATTCTTTCTGCTAGTTCCTGTGCTACTGAGGATTTGTTTATAAAGTCTTTTCTTATGCCAATGTCTTCCAGAGTTCTGCCTAATTTATCTTGCAGCAAGTTTAGTCTTTCTGTTTTAATATTTAGATCTTTAATCCACTTGGATTTTAATTTAGTGCGTGGTGAAAGATAAGGGTCTAGTTTTAATCTTTGGCAGGTTGAAATCCAATTTTTCCAACACCATTTATTAAAAAGTCTGTCTTTCCTCCAGTGGGGATGATCAGCTCCTTTGTCAAAAATGAGGTAGTTGAGTACATCAGGAGTTGTTTTTGTGCCTTCCACTCTGTTCAACTCATCTTCATGTCTGTTTCTTTGCCAGTACCATGCTGTTTTTATCACAGTGGCCTTGTAGTATAGTTTCAAATTGGGAATTGTTATACCCACTACCATATGTCTGTTGCCTGGAATGGCTTTTGCTATTCTAGGTCTCTTATGGTTCCAAATTAATTTTTGGATTCTTTACTTCTGTGAAATATAGTGTTGGAATTTCAATTGACATTACATTGAATCTGTATAGCAGTTTTGGTAGGATGGCCATTTTCACTATGTTGATTCTTCCTACCCAGGAGCAGGGGATATCTTTCCATTTTCTTATATCCTCTTCGATCTCTTTTTTCAGAGTGCTGTAGTTTTCAGTGTAGAGGTCTTTTGCTTCTTTTGTTAGATTGATTTCTAGATACTTCATTTTTTTGGATGCTATTGTGAAAGGAATTATTTCCCTAATTTCTCTCTCAGTGAGTCTGTTATTTGTGTACAAGAAGGCTATTGATTTTTGGGTGTTGACCTTGTATCCTGCTACTCTGCAAAAAGTGTCAATTAAGTCTAGAAGTCTTTTGGTGGAGCTTTTTGGGTCTTCAATGTAGAGTATTATATTGTCAGCAAATAATGACAGTTTAATGCCTTCCTTTTCTATCTTTATTGCTTTAATTTCCTTCTCTTGTCTAATTGCTATGGCTAATGTTTCCAGAACTATATCAAAGAGGAGTGGTGATAGTGGGAATCCTGTCTTGTTCCTGATTTTAACATGAAGGTTTTTGGTTTTAGGCCATTTAATATGATGTTGGCTGTTGGTTTTTCATAGATAGCCGTTATTAAGTTGAGATATAGATCATCTATTCCAATTTTTTGCAGGGTTTTTATCATGAATGGGTGTTGAATTTTGTCAAGTGCTTTTTCTGCATCTATCAAGAGGATCATGTGTTTTTTTGTCCTTGACTTTGTTAATATAATGTATTACATTTATTGACTTATGTATGTTGACCCATCCTTGCATCCCTGGAATAAATTCGACTTGGTCAGAATGTATGATCTTCTTGACAATCCTCTGTATTCTGTTTGCTAGTATCTTATTAATATTTTTTCCATCTATATTCATTAAGGAGATTGGCCTGTAGTTCCTTTTTTAGTTGCATCTTTCCCTGGTTTGGGAATCAAAGTGATATTTGCTTCCAGGAATGAATTTGGAAGTATTGCTTCCCTTTCAATTTCATTGAAAAGTTTGAAGAGTAATGGCAGTAGTTATTCTTTAAATGTCTTGTAATATTCAGCAGTGAATCCATCAGGGCCTGGGCTTTTCTTTGTTGGTAAGTTTTTAATTACATTTTCAATTTCACTTATTGTAATTGGGGTGTTTAAAATGTTTTTATCTTCTTTGTTCAACTTTGGTAATTCATAAGTATCTAGAAATCTGTCCATTTCTTCTATGTTTTCCATTTTATTAGCATACAGGTTCTCTCTCATAGCAGGTATTAATGATCCTCTGGATTTCTGTTGGATCTGTTGTGACTTCACCTTTTTCATTCCTGATTGCATGGATCTGAGCCTTTTCTTTTCTTTTTTAAATAAGATTAGGTAAGGGTTTATCAATTTTATTTATTTTTTCAAAAACCAACTCTTCAATTAATTTATTTTTTGTATTGTTTTCTTAGTTTCCATTGAATTGATATCTGCTCTAATCTTTATAATTCTATCTCTTGTTCAAGCTTTGGGTTTTTCTTGCTCTTGTTCTGCTAGGAGTCTAAGACTCATCATTAGGTTGTTTATTTGAGCTTGCTCTGTTTTCCTAGTGTGCAGTGCTATGAATTTTCCATGTAGAACTGCTTTCATTGTGTCCCATAGATTCCTGTATGTTGTATTGGCATTTTCATTGATTTGTAAAAACTGTCTGATTTCTTCTTTAATTTCCTCTGTGATCCATTAATTGTTCAGGAGAGTGTTGTTCAATTTCCATGTGTTTTGAAGTTCCTATGGTTTCTTAGGCTATTGATCTCCAGATTTTTTGCACTATGATCTGATAATATATAGGGAATTACTTTGATTCTTTCACATTAATTCAAACCTGCTCTGTGCAGTAGTATGTGATCCATCTTGGAGAATGACTCATGTGCAGCTGAAAAGAATGTGTATTTTGATTTTGTGGGGTGGAACACTCTACAGACATCTAATAAGTCCATGCGTTCAAAAGCTTGATTCAGTTGTAGTATTTCATTGTTGATTTTTTGCCTAGATTATCTGTCTGTTTGTGATAGTGTGGTATTTAGTTCCCTGACTACAACTGTATTAGTGCTTATTTTTTATGTTACTTAATATTTGTTTTATATAGTTGGGGGCATTTATATTTGGTGCATATATGTTTATGATTGTCATCTCTTTCTCTTGAATTGTTCCCTTTACAAGGATGTAGTGGCCTTTTTTGTCTCTCTTAATCAGTTTTGGTTTGAAATTTACTTTGTTTGCAAATAAGATTGTTACCCCTACTTTTTTCTGGGCTCCTGTCTCCTGGAGAATTGTTTTCCACTCTTTCATTTTCACTTTCAGTCTATGGGCTTCTTTTTGCACTAGGTGTATTTCTTACATACAACTTATTGTTGGATTTTGCTTCTTAATCCATTCTGCCAGTCTATTTCTCTTGATTGGTGAATTGAAGCCATTGACATTGATGGTTATAACTGATATGTACTGACTTCTTGTTGTCATGTTATTGTCCTTTTGTTGACTCTTTTTAATTTTTTGCCCTCTCCTTTTAGTTTCTTGCCTTGACTATTTAATTTGCTGTGTTGGGCCTCCTGGTGTTGTGATCTTCATTGTCTTTTTCTAGGATATTGTTTAGAATTCCTTGTGCTGCTGGTTTTGTATTCATGAATTTTCTCAGGTGTTCTTTGTCATGGAAGTATCTTATTTCCCCATCCATTGTTGAAAGAGAGTTTTGCAGGATACATCAATCTAGGTTGGAGGTTGTTTTCTTTTAGGACTTGAAATACCTCACCCCAGGGTCTCCTTGACCTGAGGGTTTGTGTTGAAAAGTCTGCTGTGATTCTGATATGCTTTTCTTTGCATGTGATTTGTTTCTTTTCTCTTACTGCCTGTAGTATTTTGTTCTTCTGTTGGGTTTCTGGGATCTTGATTATTATATGTCTAGGTGTAGATTTTTTTTTGTTTTGATCATGGCTAGTTGGAGTCCTATATGCCTCACTTATCTGTATGTCTAATTCTTCCCTTCTGTTTGGGAAGTTTTCTCTCATTAATTCTGTGAACAGCTTTTTAAAGTCATTTGTATTTTCTCCTGCTACTTCATGGATTCCTATCAGTCTCATGTTATTCTTCTTTGCATCATGTAGGAGTTGATGGGTCGATTTCTCATGATCCCCTACTGTTTTTAAGAGACCTCTCTTTTCACGGTTACTGTCTGTGATCCTATCTTCTATATCTGAGATTCTATCTTCTCATTCTTTTATTCTGTTGTGTACACTTTCAATAGAGTTTTTAATCTCCTGGATATCTGTTTGAATCTGTTTAATGGATTCCATTTCTTTCCTATGTTGGGTGTTCATTGTTTCCATTTCTTTCTTTCTTATGCTGGGCCTTCTTGGCTTCTATCATGGTCCTGAGCTCATCTATTTTTTTTGTGTCAGTTTCTGTTCTAGAGTCTCTCTAATCATGAATTTCATTTTGCTTACCATCTCTATCATTATCTGGGAAATTATTTCTGTTTTGAATTTTCTAGAGACTGATTGTTCTGTTTTGTTACTTCCTGTGCTGTGAGTTCTGAGTGTCCTGGTGCTTCACTGTCAGACTTTTGATCCTCCTTTGCCCTACTATTTGCCATTGGTGAACTGGAAGTCTGTCTTTGTGTCTTGCTTAAGTTTTTTCTCATTTTTATTTTTGCTGTTGGGTTGTCCTTGATTCAGTCTCTGGGTTATTAATTCTTCCTGATATCATTGGGTTTTAGCTTTTGATTCTCTCATGACTCATAGACATTCTCATTTTCACAATATCTGAGAAAACAATTCATCAAATCAATCCCTATTCTTTATCCCAATTGATAAAATCAGCAACACAATAGGATACATCAGTACTTTCAAATTGACCACTTGTGGTAGTCATCAATCTATCACCTTTAAACCATGTGAATTAAATTAAAATCAAGAAGCAGACCAAAATATGTTTGCAGTGAACAAACTCCTTAACATAGCATATTTACCATTTAGTATGGGGGCCTAGACAGAGTTAGGAGGAGAAGAGTAAATTAAAAAAAGAACTGGAGAAGGTTTCAAGTGAAGCCAGAGGACACAGAATGACCACCCAATCTTTAGGAAACTGTTAAACTCAAAAGGGATAGACAGAGTGCAAGTATAAGTACAAGAATATATCCCATGAATAGCAATAGGGGCTCACTTTCCCTTGAAACTACTGACCCTTGAGTGAGGCACAATGTTGGGAGAAAAGAACATTAAAAAAAAAAAGAAAAAAAAGATAAAAAAAGAAATCTGAGTCAAGGCAGTAGCAGGAACAGAAAGGGAGATGAAGGACAATATGATGGAGCAAGAGACTGAATTAGTGAAAGAGGACAGAAAAGAGAATTTACAGAGTGGAATGAGGGAAAGAAAGAAAAGGACAGAAAAATGACTTTGAAGGGCCTCTTTCAGACTCTATCTCTGCTGTCATAATACACATCATGTGCAGCCATGTGCAGAACCAAATCCCCCTATCTCTGCTAGCTGATGGCAGACCCCCATGATGTAGACTGACCTCAGACCGCAAGGCCCAAATTGAGCTCCCTGACCTCCTGCAGGGTTGAACTCCAGACAGTTCTACTATAGGTTTCCCCCGCACTTTTTAAAATGATGTTCAAATTTGGGAGCTCAGAAAATTACCCTTTATAAATAGCTATGCCTCTGGGGAGTCCATCCAAGGACTGGCACAATCGGGAGGTCTGGGAGGGGGTGCTCAGCGCCACAGGCTCAGCTACCCTCCTGGTGTTGGAGCAGCAATGGTGCCCACAGGCAAGGGCGTGGCTACCCAGACCCACGGAATGGGCCCAGGCAGGCTGGAGGGAGATCTGATGTCTGAGCCACTTTCCTGAATCTCACCTTCCTGGCATTGGAGGAGCAGGGGAGGGCATGGCTACCCGGACCCCTCAATTTTTTTAAATGCCCTGGGCTCAATTCCTACTGCTGCAAAGTAAGTAAAAAAAACTAATAAATAAATATTTTAAAAATCATGTAGTCAGTCACTCAAGATATATTTTTTCCTCGTCATCCTAGTCACCATTTCACCAATCTGAAAGATTTCATACAAATAAAATTTCTCTTTTAATCAAAGAGCTATGAAAAATTTACTTTACATAGGATATTAATGTTTGGCTGATAATATATGAGTATTTCTGTATTTATACAATACTTGCAGAAATCCACAATTAAGACCTAAGTCTCCATTGTGCAACTTTTTTCTGATTGTCTTGGTTCCTAGGGACTTCAGTACTGGCCCAGGCTACATGTAGGATCCAGGCCAGGAAGCAAGGAGGATGACTCAAGGGGAGTGAGGAATAAATGCACTCACATCGAAGGACATGTGTCTGGTCATATTCCAAGTTCAAACACAAATTAACTGAGGATTATCTTGTTAATATGTTCCACATTTCAGCTTCCATCAAATAAGTAAGGGATAATGGAACACATACTGGTGCAATTTCCCTACTTTTTATAGCTATAGTTCCCCTGAAAGGCACAGAGCTAACACAGATGATGGAGAGGTGTATTTAGAATACAGAATATGAGCAGTTCTGCACCAGGATCTCATTTTCAATCACTTTACTTAACTATAAATTTATCATATTCTTGGAGGTAGTTGGATACTCTTAAATAATATCACCAAGAAAGAGCTTTTTAAAAAATTGAAAATATGACAAGAAAGCTCCTAAAAATAATTTTTCATGTGCATACACACATATGCATACACAGAGTTACAAAATGGAAAATAATGGGCATGCTGTTTTGTAATCTGATTTTTTTCTACTTAACATACTGAGCATTCACAGTTTTGAAAAAAAAACGTTAATAGTTTTCTTGAGTATTTTAAACATTTTTGGTTTTTTAAAAAATGAAAACATTGTTGTAAAAAAACCTGATAATTTTCTTAAGCTAAACTGAAATATCCTGTTCAAAGGACATGTATATTTTTAAGGCCCTTGATACATATTGCTAAATTGTCCTCCAGATTGGTTTTACCTATATATAGTCTCAGCTTAGTGTGGGTATGTCTGTTTGCATAAACCTTTTTTAAAGCATTTGTATAAAAAATGGATCTAAATCTATTTGGTTTTCTTTCTAGCTGCTCATCAAACCATGGCACACACTGTGAGCTTTAGGACAGAAGATTTCCTGCTTCTATACCACACTCTGTGTGCATATGATTTCAGGAGCAACAGTCGCTCTCCTTTGAAGAAATGAGATTTTCTGGCTTTACTATCACTTTAAAAATATCTTAAATTACTGCAGCATTGGTTAGGAGATACCACTATATTGCCTATACATAATTTTGTTAAAAGATGAGTTCTAATTTTTTCTAAACTCTCCTCCTCCTCCTCCTCCTGCTCCTCCTCTTCCTCATACCGGGGATCCAACTCTGGACCTTTGGTTTGTGAGGCAGGTGGCAGAACCACAGAGCTAAAACCCTGGCTCTAAGCTTCTTTTCTTTTCTTCCTAAATGATATCACTATTTTTCACAAATATTGCTCTAAAACTTACCTTTTGTCAACCAAATGAATGGTTTCCAATCTGAAGTCAGCATTAGTCTTGCTGTTGGGCATTACTGTCTAATTTTTAGTCCCTAAAAGGAACTTTGTAAAGTTGGATTCTAATAAAATTCTCCCAACTAACTCTAAACATTTAGGAGCCTCTTTTTTTATGCTGGAGGTGTATTTTGTGAGGATTCGCTGTGGCTTGTAATTCCTTCGAGAGCTTTCCAGAATTCAGCAAAAAAGAAACAGTTTGACATCAGCCTTTGGGACAATCTTAGATAATACTCATAGCAGCTCAGACACCTTTCCAGCTCCTAGATTTGCTTTGCTGGAGGCATAGCCACCAGGGTCCATATCAATGAAAAGTTTAATAGAGAACTGTTATAAGGAAACTCCCTCTGGCCAGAATTAAATAAGTAATTTTAGAGTAAAGTGTTATACTTTTGAGTGATACACTGGATCATGAAAGGACATTTACTCAGTTATGCTAATAAAATAATGATTTCTTTTCATTAATTGTTTCCATCTCAACTAACACTGTTTGGTCAACTGATTGAGGGCCTATCATCAACTTGAACTTTGACTTTTAACCTAAGCAGTTTCCTCGTCCCAGGGCACTAGGTGAGTACTAATCTGAAGGAAGGAGTATGTGCAGGAAAGCTTTCATGTTCTAAAAACTTATAGTAAAAGACACATTGCCATTAATCACCCTGAAAATACTTTCCCTTGCTTCAAAAACTCTGATTTAATCATTCTTGCTTCTTTCTGAAGCAGTTCCCAAAATTCCTTGTTTTGTGGGTTATCTCTAGTTGCACTAGAGAGTCTGCCTTGATGTCCTGAATCAATTTAAAATGTTTATGTTAAAAGGCCATTTTGTCTTTGGGAAGGAGTCAGAAGTCACATGATCTGTTGAGTAAGATGGATGAGGACACACAGTAATGTTTTTTGGAGTCTGGCTTTCTGCTGGATGGCACTTTGCACCACAAGGCATTCCTCTCCCTGAGATACTGTGAAGTGCATTGGTGTACAGCATACTTGCACCCTCAGAATGCCTGGTGACTGCTCTTGAAGGGCCAGATATGGCTGAAAGGTTGTGGTCTGTTGAGATGAGCTTCCTGATTTGATTATGATGTGCCTTGGAGTGGTTTCTTCATGTTTTACTTTACGAAGGTTTATTGAGTGCTTTGATTTATGTGTTTGCATTCTTCCACGAGTTTGGAATATTTCAGCCATATTTTTAAAGCATATTTTTGTGTCCTTCTTTCTTGTCTCCTTGGGGAGTGCATTTGAATGTATTGTAGGCTACTTTAGGTGGTCCCTCATCTCACTGATGTGCTGTTCAGCATTTTTTGTTCCCCCTTTTTCTGTGTTTCATTTTGAATAGTTTCGTTTGGCCTGGCTTTGAATTTACTAATGCTTCTTCTGCGGTGTCAAACCTACACTTAATCCAAACCAGTACATTACTCAACATTTTCATCTCATATATTGCATTGTATTTTTCAACTTTAGAAGTTTGATTTGGGTTTTTGTACTTGAGGGGTTGACAGATGCTCTACCACTTAAACTACACCCCTAGGTCCGGATTGAGATTTTTATGTCACCATCTATGTTTGTCCCTAACATGCTTATAGTTCCCTCTACTTTCTTAAACACGTGGACAATAGTAACTGTTTTAATAGTTTTATTATCTATGCAGAATTAGGTCAGTGTTAATTTTTTTTCTTCATCAGTATAGGTGATATTTCCTGCTTCTTTATAAATCTGGTAATATTTTTATTGGATGCCAATAATTGTGAACTTTACAGTTTTATGTGCTGCATACTCTTGTATTTCTGTACATATACTTGAGCTTTGTTTTGGGATACATTTAATTTATTCTACATTTAATTCTAGGGAACATTTGATTCTTTCAAGGCTTGCTTTCAAGTTTTGTTATGCAGAATAATAGTCTAAAACATATTTAAATATTCTATCTAGTATTCTGTTTTCTGTGTTTTTCCATCTCGGTTGATAAGATGGTTTTGAAGCCAGCTGACTATGGAATGAAACCTTGACAAATAGTGAACTAAAATAATCCTTTCCTCCTTTAACTTTGGGTGGCAGATATTTTGTCCCAACAATAAAAAGTAGTTAACACATATATATTGTGAGAATAGAAAAGAAAATAAATGTTTTTTCTACTCAATCACTCAGAAAGAGCAGGTGGGACCATCTCAGAGCTCCTAGAGATTCAGAAATACTATAGTATTCCATAGTCAGCTGGCTCCAAAGAAGTGTGGCATATCAGACAGGTACAGCAGAGGAGAAACAGTCCTTAGCAGGGCAGACTGAAAGCAGCATGCAGTACTCCTCGCTTCTCCTTTTTTATTCCATTCTGGCCACAAGCCTATTGATTGGTGCCACCCACACCCAGGCGGGCCTTCCCAATATTCACACCCAGAACCATGCTAAACCAATCATTAGACTAATTTAGTTACCACACACCCTTAATCCATATTTAGGCACCCTAGATTCATCCACCTCCAAAAAGCTTCATCTATGAGTGTATAAGGATTTGGGTAGGACATCTAATTACATGCCATAACAACATATTACTACTCACCATATCAGATGTGGCCTTTTTTTCTCCCATATTCCATGCAAATGATTCTGCAGAAGACACAAGCTTGATGCTTCTAATTCTGTTCAATTTTGATTATATCTACCTAGACATAGTGTCAGCTCACACAAATTTAATGCTCAGTCACATAAGACTGCTCCCCACTTTCAATGGTTGTTTTTCCTGTGTTTCTGACTGGCTATAACTTAAGGTTCCTATGATCCCCTCCTTGGATTAAATTAATTTGCTAGGGGAGCTTATAAAATTCAGGGGAACATATTTACCAATTTACTATGAAATACTACAAAGCATACTGATGAAGATATTGGTAGGCTGTGGTAAACAGGGAGGCCATGGAGCTTTTCTTCCTCTCTGGATGTCCTACCCTCTAGGAACTCTCATGATTCAACTATCCAGCAGTTCTCTGAACATTGGCCATTGACTTTTTTTTCTTGACACTCAGAATTGAACCCAGGGTCTTCATACTGAGCTATATCCCTAGTCCCTTTTCATTTTGATACAGGTTCTTGCTATGTCACTACACTGTCAAGGAGAAACTCTCAATCTCCCAATTCCACCTACCTTTTGGAATTTTTTTACATGAGTGTGATTGATTACATTATTAATTATTGGTGATTCACTTAACATTCAGTGTCCCTCTTTCCAGAAGTAGGGTGGTAGGAATGAAAATCCAAGTTCTCTGTGATCTCTCCTATGACAAGAACCCAACCTGAAGCTACTTGGGAGCTGCCAGCTATTAGTCGATCACCACTTACTACTTTAGCGATTCCAAAGATTTCATGAGTTGTGTGCCAAAAGACAAGAATAAATACCAAATAAATATATATTTTATAATATCACAATGTTCTTTTTCCAACTTTGGGTAGTTTTCTTACATGCATATGCTGATTGCTGCTCAGCTGAAGAATCAGTATAAGTAAGCCTCAATTTGCAGTATTTAGAAAATCACAAGTGACAGAAACTCAACTCAAATTAGATTGCTTTTTCTTAAGGGAGTATTTGTTAGTTCATAGGATAAAATAACCTAGGGACAAAGCTGACTTGGAAGAGAGTGGATGCAGGAACAAATGCAATCCTCTCTCTTGTGCTCTTACTTGTTCTTCACCTGTCTTTTCCCTTTAGTTCTCCTTGGTTGAAACTTGCTATGACATGTGTTTAGATGTCCCCCCAAACCTCATGAGGTCATAGGTGGGGCTTTTTTTTTTCAGAGGTGGCTGGATCTAGAGTGTGTGATCCTGGAAATGATTCATAGTGCAATACTAGACTCAAGGGCACTAGGATTAGGGGAATGAGTGCCACCTGCCCTAAGTAGTCTGGATAAGATAAAAGGGGCAGAAAGATGCTGTTAGTCTCTTGTTGCTTTTGCTGACTTTGTCTGCCACTCTGCCTTGGAAATAGCTAACTATGGACTGAAGCCCCTATGAACTGCAATTCAAATAAACCTTTTCTCCCTTAACTTGTGGGTGTCAAGTATTTTGTCTCAACAATAAGAAAAGTAATTAAGATAGAATTTTGTACCAGAGAAATGGAGCCATTTCTGTGACTATACCTGACCACATGGTTCAGGAACCTTCAGTAATGGCCTGTGAGAAGAGTTTGGAAAAGTTCAGAGATGCTGACTAAAACAGCAGAGCTGGAATACTTTAGGTTGTACTTGATGAAAGATTCTGGTCAGAGCTCAGAAGACCAGAAGGCTGATAGAAATCCTGCTGGTATAGACTAGGCTTGGGAGGTTTCTGCTGGGAAGAAGAGTTAAATTGGCTGTGCAACTCCACACAATGTGTGTTATATACTTCAGCAGGAAGTTTGTCTGCATTTTGTTCTTGTCCAGATACTTTGCCTAAGATTAAGATTAAAGATGGTGGACTAATTAATATTACTGAAGAAACTGCAAGGCAGTCTAATATTGAGGCCATGGCATGGCTGCTGTTGAGGGCGTTTAGCCAGATCCATGTTTTTGTTGTTGTTTTTTGTTTTTTCTTCATTAAGTTTATTGGTACTTTTAAGGCATACAGTGCAGCTACATTCATCATTGGCATCTTGTACCATTACATGATGTATTTTGGTTCTTATTTTCCCCCCATACCTTCCCTTTACCCTCTTCATCCTTCCCTATTTACAAATAATTTGTTTCCATTTTTTCCTTTCTCAAAATTTTTTCTTTTCCCTTCTTTCCTTTCCCCTACCCTTCTCTCTTCCCCTACTCCTTTAGCTCTTTCCTATTTCACATTATCAATTATACATTTTCACACCAGAGAAACTATTTGGTATTTAAACATTTGTGTCCTATTTATTTCACTTGAGTATGACCTCAATAGGCATCCATTTAACTATAAATGACTCTAGTTTCTCATTCTTTATGGCTGAGTAGTACTCCATTTTATAGAAAAATGATATCTTCTTTATCCAGTCTCCAGTTGATGGGTACTTGGGCTGTTTTCATGTTTTAGCTATTACAAACTATGCTGCTATAAACCATGCATCTATCACTGTGGTATTATTCTTTTAATTCTTTCAGAAAGATACCCAATAGAGGGATAGCTGGGTCAAATGGGACCTCTAATCCTAGTTTTTGAGGTATGCCCATATTGATTTCTAGAGTAGTCGCACCAGTCTGCACTCCCACCAACATTTGAGAAGGGTTCCTTTCTCCCCAAAATCCTGCCAGCATTTTTTAATGGCTGCTTTCTTGATAGCAGCCATTCTTTCTGGGATGAGGTGGAATCTCACTGTTGTTTTCATCTGTATCTCTTGAATGACCAGTAATGTTGAACATTTTTTCATTTATTTATTTGCTGCTTTTACTTTTTTGTCTGAGAAATGTCTGTTCATTTCAGATGACCATTTTTGATTTGGGTCTTTGTATTTGGTAGTTCTGATTTTTTTTAGTTCTTTATATATTATAGATGGTAGACCTCTGTCTGAGGAACAGCTGGTAAATTTTTTTCCCACATTGTAGGTTGTCCCTTAGATATGTTGGTGGTTTCTTTTGCAGTGCAGAAGTTTTTTAATAAGATGTGATTCCAGCTGTTGATCATGTTAGTTCCCAACTACTGAGGATTTGTTCATAAAGTCTTTTCCTATGCCAATATCTTCTAGAGTTCTACCTAACTTCCAGCAAGTTTAGTGTTTCTGTTTTAATATTTAGATCTTTAATCCACCTAGATTTTAGTTTAGTGCATGGTGAAAATAGGGGCGTAGTCTTAATCTTTGGCAGGTTGAAATCCAATTTTCCCAACACCATTTATTAAAGAGGTTATCTTTCTTTCACTGAGGATGGTCGTCTCCTTTGTCAAAGATGAGGTAGCTGAGTACATATGGAGTTGTTTCTGTATCTTCTAATCTATTTCACTGATCCTCAGGTCTATTTCTTTGCCTGTACCATGCTGGTTTTATCACAGTGACTTTGTAGTATAGTTTCAAGTTGGAGATTGTGATATCCCCTGTCATGTCTCTGTTGCTTAGAATGGCTTTTGCTATGCTAGGTCTCTTCTGGTTCCAAATGGATTTTTGGATTATTTTCTCTAGTTCTGTAAATATATACTGTTGGAATTTTCAGGATTGCATTGAATCTGTATAGCAGTTTTGGAAGTATGGTCTTTTATTATGTTTGTTCTTCCCATGCATGAACAAGGGATGTTTTTCCATTTTTCTTATATCCTCTTCAATCTCTTTTTTCAGAGTAGCCAGATCTGTGTTGAGAATCAGAAGCAAAGAGGCCAGAAGAATGATTTAAAATAAAGAGTTTGGCCAGAAAGAAAGCTCCAGTAAAGCTATGGACTACAAAGTTAGAGCAGACCTCCTGTTTCCTGAGAAGGAACAAAAGAATAGGAAAGATGGGCTGAGAGCATCACAAGCAGCAGCAAGACTCCACCATTTGCAGCCTCAAAATTGCAAAAGTGAAAGATTTTACTTTGAAACAGAACCCCAGAGCACCATATTCCAGAATGGCTGTGGCCAAGGGAAGTTGTTCCTCAGGATTTAGTTCATAGACACTTGACTCCTACAGCCAAGAGAGAAGGAAGCCTGTCTATTGCTGCACCTGGAAGCAGACCTTGACATCATCCATGTAGTGCTGGTTTTAGGTGCACAGAGAATGCAAGAGTTGTGAGGTCAGCAAAGCTTCCACCCAGATTTCAGAAGAAGGCGTGAGAGGCCAGGCAGTGTGCCCCTGGGATGGCAGTGTGTGAAGATGTGAGTGTGAAGCCAAAGTTGCACTGGAGACTCTAGAACTTTAGAGAAGCCAGGAACATGGATCATCTGAGGAAAACTGCAAAGAAGGAGCAGAGCTGGCCCCAGAGAGAAACCATGGGAGCCACCACCATTGGAAGTGTCATAGGGGTGGAGTTCACATCTTATCATAGATTGCTTTAGATGCTGCACATGGAACTACAGGACTTAATGTTTGCCCTGATGGATTATGGTCTTGCTTTGGTCCCATTCTCACTATCCCCATTTGTAACTTTTGCAATGGAAATGTCTACCTTGTGCCATTGAAGGTTGGAAGTGTTTGACTTTTTTTTTCATTTGTACAGGAGTTTGCAGCTGAGTTTGCCTTAAATCTCAGAAGAGATTTTGGACTTGGACTTTTCAGCAATGCTGAAACTGTTAGGATTTCAGGAAGTCTTAGAGATGGACTAGATGCCTTTTGCATAAAGGGATATGCATGAGTCTTTAGGGGGCCAAGAACAGAATGTTATGACTTGTGTTTAGACCCTAATGCAGTCATAGGTGGGGCTTTTTTTTTTCAGAGGTGGCTGGATCTAGAGTGTGTGATCCTGGAAATGATTCACAGTGCAATGCTAGTCTCAAGGGCACTAAGAGTAAAGGTATGAGTGCTACCTGCCCTAAGTAATCTGGATAAGATAAAAGGGGTAGAAAGATGCTGTTAAGGCTTTTCCTGCCATTCTGCCTTAGTTCCAGCCAACCAAGGACTGAAACCTCTATGAACTGTAATTCAAATAAACCTTTCCTCCCTTAACTTGTGGGTGTTGGGGATTTTGTCTCAGCAATGAGTAAACTAATTAAGATAATGCTGTATGATTTCTTAGTGGAAATGGTTTCTTTTACCAGAGGGAAAGATGGCCTCAAGTACTGGCATCTTGTATCACCATCCTGATAGGTCTTTATCCATGTATCAAAATGCAAGAAGGACTTATTGGTCTGTTTGGGTGAAATCTCTAGTCTAAATATCATGATAGAAAAATTCTGAACATGTAGGGCCAGGGTTAGCCCTACTTAAAACACATCAAATGAGCTCCTTGAAGGTTGCAACAGTTTTATTATGCCTGGAAGGTGTTGAGGGAAGAATGTTGCGGGACAAAACATACAGAGCTTCTACATCTGTAGAGTAGGTAAAGTGATCTAAAATGTGATAATGACTTTGCTAGGTACCTGGTCTATACTAAGGCACAGTAAATGTTAGATATCGACATCATCTGAGCTTGGTACCTCCAGTTCTAAGTAAACTTATTCACTTCTTTGTATCACTAATCATCACCAGAGGTTTCTCCTTTGCTCTTCTGTTTCAGGATTTGCTAGCATTCCTTCCTGTGAGCCTTGGTTTCCAGGTAACCCAGGTTCCTATCATTTACTTTGAAATCCTTTAAATATATCCATTTTTTTCCTTGCCCAAGAAAACATATCAACATCAAATTTGCAGCAGGAAATAGATGGTCAGCTCAAAGTGTGTTATTGAGTGTGTCCACTCAAAGTGTTAATGAAGGGGTCATTTGTAGAAGTGTTGGTAGGTTACAGGGAATACAGTGAGTGCATACCCTAGATTGGTGGAAGGGTACAGGTACTGCCCAAAGTTTGATGGGACAAAGGACAAAATGGCTATAACTCTGGAGAGAGAGGGTCACTTGGTAGGAGCTGAGATATCCAGCTTTCCTATAGTAATACTACAGATAGGGATCCAGCGAGTCAGTACCATGACCCCCAGGTCATGCCATCCTGCCCCCTTCCTAATCTCCAGGATTACAGTGGAAAGCAATACGTAGTCCAGTAGTCAGCCTCTTACTTGGGCACAAGGTGTGTACGTGGGGAGAAGGGAATAGAGTAGACTAGAAGAATGAGTGGAAAACTTCCAGGGTGTCATAGATTCAAGGCATAGTCTAGATTCTTTACCCAGGGTGAAATTTATTTCTTATTTTTTCCTCACACAACCTGTATCAGGTAAAGATTTCTCTGTGCTTGTGAATTTCTATACCTGGAATAGGGAGGAAAATTGAAGCCACAGTCTTATATTTAAGAAAGCAAGCCAGAGCTGGGTGTTGTGGCTCACCTCTATAATCCTAGGACTCTGAATCAAAAGTTTGAGCCCAGCCTGGAGAATTCAATGACGTAGTAAAACCCTGTTTCCACATTTAAAAATGTAAAACTCTGGGAATGTGCAAAGCCCCTTGGTTCAATCTAGTATCTGAAAAGAAAGAAAGAAAGAAGGAAAGCAAGCATGCAAGCCAGCTAGCCAGGTGTGGTGACATGTATCTGTAATTCTAACACTTGGGAGGCTGAGGCAGGAAGATACAAGTTCAAGGCCAGGCTGAGCTACAAAGCAAGTTCAAGCTGGCCTAGACTACATAGTGAGACCTTGTGTTTTAGAAAACAAACCACCACCAACACCACCCCTCACGGGGAGGGGGGAGCAAGCAAACAAGAAGCTAGTTGTTGAATACCCAGCAGTGTGCATTGTGTCTTTCTAATAGGAAGTTTTGTGTTTTACTTGTGTCCTTTGAGTGGACCCCAAATCAGGCCATTTCCCAAAGGGGTCAGCTGTACTACCAGTTATCTGGAACTACCACCAAGAAAGGGAAGATATTACCTTATGCGGAGAGAGAAGCAGGCAACTGGCACTGGCTTTAAATTTTATCCTTTTAGAATGTTCTACAGATAAAATATTCACCTAATTGTTCAAACTGCCTAGGAAGGAATCTAAGGATATAGGTAGGGTAAGGTGAATGAAAATAAACAGCAATGAAAGAGGGACATGATGCAGGGAAAAATACACAGAAAAGTGAGGGAAGAGTGGAAGTGATTACAGAATTGAAAATGAGAAGCAGTAGAGATAAACTTTCCAGTTGTGAACCACAGGCTCTCACCTGGAGAGAGAAAAAGGAGGCCTCAGCCTAGCTCTGGCCATGGCAGATGAAGGAAGGGCCAAGTAGCTGCCAGTTGACGTAGTCAGAGGGAAACGCAGGCTTGGCCTGGGTATCTGCTATTTATTTTGAATCTTGCATTTTGCTTTCAGAAACAACTTGCAAGCCACTTAGCAGAGACAAGTGAGCAAAATAGAAAGACAGGCTGTCCGGCAGGCTTGCCCAGAGCAAGAGATTCACTGAACCACTGAGATTGGCAGGTGATTTCAGTGGTACCTCAAGCTGTGACCCCAGAGGTTGGAGTGATTTGGATATATTACCTAATATCTCAAGAGAAAAATCACCATCGAACTGCCCCCTGGCTTTAGTATATGTTTATCTTCACAGCCCTTTCTTTCATAGATCAGCACTCTGTAGCTGTGTTGCTATTGTAAGGATGGAAAAAATAGAACCATTTTAATGTTGTGCTGTTTGCATTTTCCAACAGTTAAGAAGAAGCCCATTATTAGCTTGCAATATTGTTGTGACATCGGTGGTGACTTTGCTGCTTGAGATTCAGCTCATGAAACAGCTTCCTCCCCAGTGCAAGCCTTTTCTTTTCTTTTTCTTTTATCTCTTATGTTTCATTTTCAGGCAAATAACTGGCTAAATGGTCACCCATGATTTGGGTCTGTTATTACTTTTAAGAACAGGGTACCAGAGATGCTAACCTATTAAATTTGACTCCCGCACCCCAAGAGGCACTTTCTCAGGATTGTGCCTGAATGGCAAGGGAGCGGTCCTTGCCTTGTGTGGGCAGGGGCTGGCTGAGGGTCACATCCAGGGGCCATGGGAAGGTCCAGGAGAAGCACACACCTCTGTACCGATGTGGGGCACGGAGCCTGGCTGGGGAGGCAAAAGGGTGTGACGTGGAATGTGAGGCTAGTGAGAGGAGAAAGACATCCCTGCAGGACAAAGACAGTGGAGGCGACAGGACATTGGTTGTACACAGGGGTTGACGCAATAAATAGGAACACAGAGGACGACTGGAGCCAGGCTTCTCATAATGGCTGAAGAAAATCACCAAATCTCTAATTTTAGAAAACTAAAACTCTGCGGTGTAGGAATGGAATTGTACATATTGATGCAGTATCATGGATTTCAATATATGGAGATACTAATGTAAATATAGATATAAAATATACACATGCATGTGTGTGCACTGTTTTGTTGCAAGATTTCTCTTACTCCCAGATTGTTTAAAAATGAAAAAATTAATATGAGGCAATAGTACTACTTAAATGAGGGTATAATGCTAACAGCATCATTTTGTTAGAAGAATTAAATGAGATAATTCATGTGGCAGGTATAATATTGTGCCTGGCACATAGTGAGTTCTCAATAATAATTATTATTATCCCCAGGGATACATGAACATATCTGCATCTTATTATTGTTATTGTTTTTTCTAAAATATATATCTCGGAAATATTTTCATATCAGTACACATTTTGCCTTTAAAAATTAACAAATCTAACTTGTGTGCTTTACTATATTACTTTTATAATTAGAAAAAGACTCGATAATCATAGGGGGATAATCTGCATTAGTATGTCATCTGCTGATGACTCATAATTTAATTAATTCTTGTTGCTAATGGAAACCTCTGGTTGAATAAGGCATGGTTGTTTTTTAATAGCAGCACTTTGGTAGAGAGAAGAAAATCTATCCAGCACCAAATCTATGGATACAAAGATATTCATATTAATTTCTCCTACATTTGTAAAGCTCTGAGTCAAAATACTGAGTAATGAAAGCAGCTGTCAAACTTCATTTCTTCTGTCTGTGAAAAACCTCTAGTTCAGGTCTGCCGTGACCAGACAACTCTCCCTCCACAGAGCTCTCTCTCCTAGAGGTGGAGGTCAAATAATAAATAAACACTCCACTTTACGTGCTGCATCGGTCAATGATAAACATTATATCTGTGCCCTTTCTCCATGAAGAAAAATACTGTAATTTTTTAAGTTTATGCCTTATTAGTCATTTGATTTTTAGTAACCTTTTGAGCCTTGGTATCCATATATCAAATATAGAGATCGTAATAATTATCTTATAAGATGGTTTCAATCAAATATATAAAACAGGTACTTAATGAACAGGAGCTATTATTATATATAAGTTGCACAATTTTGGGTTTTTGTTTTTAAGACTAAGACAAGTAGGGTTGTTTGATGTACAGTGAGGCTGCATCCTTCCTTAGGTTGGGTGTTTTACTAGTATGTTTCTAGGCCTTGTCACCTTGTGCTGACACCATTAGTCACCTTTCCTTTGCTGTTCAATCACAGCCTCCCATCAATAGGAACAGGAAGTCCATTCTTCCAGAAAGGATCTCAAAAAGCTGTCATTGTCCCTTGTCACCTACAGTATAGCTCACACTTTGAACAGCCGCCTTACACTGTTTTATAACTGAATTTCCCAGGAAGCTCTTCCCAGAGGTCAGGGCTCTCACTCAGCTCTTCAAAGCCCACTAAGCCCAGACTTGGTCTGTAGGCCATGTTACCCAGGGAGAACACTGGGTAACTGAAAGTCTCTAAGTTAGGGAATTGTGTGGCTTCATTTATTTTTTAGAGGAACTTTCAGGTTGCTCTCTAAAGAATACGGTAGAAGGGCAAAAAGAAAAAGCCTTAGTAAATCATGATTTGTAATAAAAACACTGGTAAATGCTACAGAATCAAGTTGAGTGTTCTATTGTGGTTTAGAGGTGGCACTAAAGGACTTTAGGGTCCCATCACTCCCCTGAGGGCCTCTGTATGGCCAGAGCCACCCCAAACTCTACTCACAGAACATCCAGGCCTCTGTAAGCCTCAGTCCCTTGGGTGACCCACATGTCCTCTCCCTGCTACTCTGAAGCTTGCTTAGCCTCCACCTCGCTTTTCTTCTTCCTTTTCCTTGCTTCTCCTGGCAGGTGCTATCTGCTACCACCACTGAGGATGGCAAAAATCATCACCCACAAGAATGGCCTCCATTACACTGCCCAGCAAAAGCAATTACCAAAGCATCCTGAAATGCACTTCTCCACGCCTGGGCTTTTCCACTGTAAAATCTGGTAAGTGGGACAGAGTTCAGTTAACAAAAAACAGTTTATGATATCCCCCCAAAAAAGTTCATGAATTTTTCAAGAGCACAGTGTGATTAAAAAGTCAGAACTTCTCATTAAGAAGCAGAATATCATAAATTGTAGAATATAGCATCTCTACTCAAATGTACAGAAACGTTAGCCTCTTTGTCAATAAAAAAGAGGTACTTACTTTACATTTTTACAAATAAGAGGGCCATTCACATGAAGTTAAAAATAAGAACAACTTCCAAGAGTTGGAATCAAACAAGCCCCATGTACTTACCTGAAGAAGCCTTGTGTGGACTCAGCTTCACACGCTGCTTTCCCACCAAGTGTGCTCTCATCTGACAGCTGGGTCTTCCTCTGAGGAGTCACCAGACTTGTGTTCCAGTGAGGTTCCTACAACTGACTACAGTAAACCCACAACAAGGGACAAACAGACAGGGTGAGGACAGATGGACATATCTAGGGGACAGACCGAAGTGTAGAGGATTTTAGTGTCTAAAAAGCCATCCCTCAACTCCAAGTGTAGTGAGGCGATTCCACTCCATCATGGTTCCTTTGCCCTGCTTCCTTTACCTCCTGACTTTGAAATCTGTGAGGAGCTGTTTGCTTCCCTCTTTTTCTGGTGCTCAGCTCCCCCTTGCCAGCCTCTCTGGCAGCAGTGGTGAGCGGTACCAACAGTGCACAGTATCTTGTGAGCCTTTTTGGTGAGCTACTGGGCAAGGTGCCAAGTGCTTTATGTGCCTTGTCTGATAACCTTGTGGTAATTCTGCGACGAGGTAATATCAGTGTACTCCTTCACACATGAGAAACACCGCATGGAAGAGAGATTCAGTCCTTTGCTTGCAGTGACATACGTCATAACATCTTTCCGCTTTGCATTCACTTTTCTTGCTCCTTTTGCTTGCTTCTCCTTGCTTGTTCTTGCTGGTACCAACTTCTCCTTTCAGCTGACCATCCCACCCCGGACTGATCTTGCCCAATTGTCAGATGCCCTGAGGGTTCCCTGGCAACCACCTGGGTTTAAGGTCTTTGGCTGTCATTGAAAGTGCTCTCTAGCTGGGAGTGGTGGTGCATGCCTGTAATCCCAGCCCTCAGGAGGCTGAGGCAGGAGGATCACTGTGAGTTTGAGCCCCGCCTGGGCTACATAGTGAGTTCCAGGTCAGTCTCAACTACATAGTGAGACCCTGTCTCAAAAAGACAAAACAAAAAAACTGACAAATCAAAAGTGCTCTCTGCAGCCCCCGCCTGGCAAACCTCAACACTGATAGTCCCTTTGTCAAAAAACCTTTGCAAGCAGAAGAGCTCGTTTTCCACATACTTGTTTTCATTAGTCAGATGCTTATGTGTTATCACTTAAATTATTAACAGTAATCAAGTTCAGGATCTAAGAATACACTTAAGCCATCAAAACTGGGTGAAAAAGAATATAAAATTAACTTATAATTGGATTCATAGGTCCTCAAGAGAAGTTAAAAGGAAGTAAAGATGTTTCGAATTTAAAATCTTTTGAGGCTTTTCCTATAAATGAGAAATGATGATATTTTAAAATATCTTGCATCTCTTTATTGTATTCCTTCTTTGAAATATGTTTGTGATACTTTGCCAGTGTGTTTCAAGAAAACCAGTCTGAAGTATAAATTTACTATTTTGAGATGGTCATTACTTCTTTAGATTATTAGAAATAAGACAGCTGGTAGTGGTAGCACACACTTGTAATTCCAGCACACTCTGGGAGGATCACAAGTTTAAACCAAGCCTGGGTCTTAGTGAGTCAGCAAGAACCTTTCTCAAAAACAAAACAAAACAGGGTTGAGGATGTGGCTTGGTATAATGGCCCTGAGTTCAATACCCAGTACCAGAAAAAACAAAAGCCAGTGTGAGATCAATAATTATCTTGCAGCAGGCTGAATCATTTGATTTTCTTGCGTGCCGGCACACAGTAGGTGTTCAGAATATGTTTATATAAATGGTTTTTACAAGTTACAGAGTTGGGTGGAGAGGAATGTTCTTTGACTTGGGCTAACCCTGGAACTTTTCTTGAATACACAGTTGAAGGCTTTACTCAATACAATACTGAACTAGGACAATGCAATGGGTATCCTGTTCCCCCAAGGCTAATGACTTTGTAAAGAATTTGGCTTTCTTACCATACGATTAGCACTGTTATTTCCAGGCCAATCAATAGGCACAGCTCCAGGATTAAGAGCAATTTGGATCATTATTCTCCTTTCATTACATATTCATTATTTTCTGTTTGAATAAGACCTGTAATCAGTGTTATTTACCAAGCTTTATGGTGAAACTTTAAACCACTGATTGTTCCTAGCTTTGCAGGTATTAAATGCCATTTCAAATATCCTTTCAATACTTCTGTAGTTTCTAATGAAGTCCATTTTTCCAGATTTTTCAGTCCTCTGAAGGAATATTGAACCCCCAAGTGTTTTAACAATGTAGTTTTTGTTTAACTGGAGGCAGCTGTTCCTTAGAAAGTTACCTAAGTGTATAAAACGGGTTTTTCCCTCTTTATCAATAGCTTTTAATCACAGTTTAAGAGTTATCCTTAAAATATGTACAAAACATATATGAAAGTCCCCTGAAATTCTTTGATATTGGAAATATTAAAAATTATAACTCCACCATATGCTAAAAATCACAGCACAGTACTCTTTTATTTTGGAATTAAGTATTAAACCTTATATTCTTCTAGCTCTCTGGATAGATTTCTTTAAGCAAAGTTGTTGGCTTACTATAGTTAATTCTAAAGTATGCACACTCTGTATTACTTGAATGCAACATTTTTCCCGCCTTGTCCTTGAATTCTTTCCAAATATCATTAAGTATTGGATCAGTAATAGCAGAGCTGCTTCAATGTCACCATTAATCTAGTTTATAACCTCCAAACTTTTGTACAAGGAATTCCAGAAAGAAAACCTTACACAGATATCCAATGTCCAGAATAACCAGAGCCAAACATAATCATTTCACAGTTGAAGGCCAGCCAAGGCACATTTTCCAAGTGCGGTTTTAGTGGGAGTCTGCATGTGGATGAAATACGACTTTTAAGAACATAATCTTCATGGAAAAGGCCTTTCTTGTCATGGCACCGGGCTGACTTTCAAGACAAGGTCAAAGTACTTTCTGCCGGTCTATTTTTAGGTTTTCCATTTCTCAACAGGATGCTCCCAGTTTTGAGTTAGTGCAACACAGACTGCTTGGTGTCCTTGGGAGAGCAGGAACATGTCCTCTCTGTGGCTTCCCCTGCATCCACACGCAGACTGTGCTCTGTGCATCTCCCAGCCCTCTGTCTTTGGAGGTCATCTGTTCCCAGAGAACAGTGTGGTCTAAGGAAGGGCAAAGGAATACTTAGAGCTCACCCTCCTCTGGTCTCTTTTGGATTTGCTAAGACAGTAGCCACTTACATAGTTGCTATTAATCATGCATTGTCAAAATCTGCAAACTGCAAACCTGAAGTGAAAAACAGGCCAAACCGATTTAATTTAGATCGAAGGGGGAGAAACCAGATGATGAGAGCGTGTTGATCAAAAATATCAAATGTTACTTATTTCTTTCCAAAATCGAACACAGAGGTCTGTAAATAAATAAACACATTTCAGTCTTATATTTTGGTTTTTCACTGAAAGAGATACAAGAATGAATTAAAAAATAAAATCAGGGTGAAAGACAAGCCAGCAACCTTGATGTGGGCAGCACTTCTGAGGGAAAAACATCTCAGACATAGTTATGTATTATTTCCCCAGAAAGAAACACTAAAAATTTAAAATTTAAAATTCTCTGAATTTGTTATAAACAGGGTTTTGATCTTACAAAAAATTCAGAAGCATGCATATTCTTAAAATATTCTCTTTCCTTATTTTTTTTAGTGAGAAAAGATGTACATTTTCTGTCCTGAATGTTGGAACATGTTGCAGTCTCTTCCCACCCACTGTGAACTTTTATTTCTCTTGCAAAACAGCCCCATCTTGTGGTTATTTGTCAATTTTCCACTAAAGATATGTTGCATTTTCACAGTTATGGGCATAAGTAGAACCCTTTCCTATAGGCTGTATGAAATAAAGCAGGAAAGAACAGGCACACATTAATTCAGTGTAAAAGGCCTTAGTCTGGTGAGGGGTGTAGATGGTAGGTAGTCATTAAATACTGGTTGCATTAAAGTTAAGTGAAGGGAGAATTGTGTTAGTAGCTAAGAGGGAGTGCAATGTCTCCAGGGGGAGTGTCATCAGCTTCGTCATTGTCCTGTTGAAATATTTGACCTTGTATCTGTCTGTTTCACTAGATCTGGGAGGTTTACCACTATCACAGCATTTAGCAATGTCCAGCTCATGTGCTGGGGAGCACTCCATCTTCACACAGAAGAAATTTGGAATTGATTTCAGTAGAACAAAAAGGTAATAACAGCTCATACAACGAGACAACCAGCAAGGTTGTTGACTCAGGGAGATGTGCTAGTAGGACTTCACAAGATTTCTCCATCCAGTGTCTCTGAGTACTCTTGCTCACTGTCTAATTTTCTTCTTTGCTTTTTGCAGCTTCAAGGCTCTCATGTGAACTCGTAGCTCTCTACCTGGAGGGAAGAAGTCATCCCCTCCAAGAAAACTTGGGAAAAACTAGGAAGGAAGTCTGATTCACTTGCACTGGGCTACATAACCACTCTTTGACCAGTTGCATTGGTCAAGGGAGTGAACTATATAGCTGGTGAAGCTTGGTAGGTTGCTGACTTCCGTAGAGATCCAGTCACTGTGGATGAGGATGTAAAGTCAGGTGAAAAGGAGTTTTTAACACAGAACACCTGTCTGCAGGGAGGGAGAGAAGAAGTAATTTCTTTAAAGAAAGAGGAGATAAACTTGAAACATAGCAGCGGGAAGACCGCAAGCTACCTGCCTTTAGGCTATATGCCTGCAGGGAACTTGTTTGCCCCTGGTCAACTTCATGCCTATGGATTCTGTGCCTTGTATTTTGTTTCCCCTTGAAATTGGGCAGCAGAGATGCTGACAGACCAACCAATCTGATTATGAGTGAGGTCAACATCTGGAGAGAGAAGGTAAGCCTGGAGAGTGTCAGCACCTCCAGAGAGAAACAATGAACTAGGATAGCCGTGCTAGCTGCAAGAAAATCACAGTTATTGTGCAAAAACAGCATGGAGTTTTACTCTGAAAGTCACTCCTTCTGCATGACAGGCAAAAGCTGAAGAAGAAATTCAGTGCATCACCTACCGTGTTTGAGAAGGTTTAATCAGGAGCCGTTTGGGGGAGGGGTTAATTATTTAAGTCTGAGCTACAGAATAGCTACAGAACAATTTCACTTCAGGGTTTCCAGTGTTACCCTACCACAGTGAATGAAACACTGTCACAAGAGATAGTTTCAGAGACCGTGTGGGCTAAACATAGCTGCCCTGAGAAGTTGAAACTCAGGCCAGGAAGGCCTACCCTTTGTGGTAAGAAGCAAGGGCGGGTATGTGTGGCTTTCAAAGGTTACTAGGTCTGAAAGTACTAATATTAAGTCAGCAGTCTGCTTGTACCTCCACCCTGCTGCCTACATCCAATACAGAGACTAATGATTTGATATCTTTCCCCATCTGCCAACATGAACAAGGACATCAGCTTGGACTGTTTCCACACTCTGGGGTGAATGGACAGAGGGACCTCTGGACCAGGGGTGCACCTCACAAACCCACAGACCATAACACAGGGTGGAGAAAACTTGCTGGATTTCAAGACTCCAGAGCCTGGAAAGAAACCTCTCATTCAAAAATAAACAATTCCCCCCCTCTCTTAGGACTAATTTTTTCTCACTGCTTTGTTGGGGTTTGGGGTTTGCCCTTTTCTTTCTGTTTTCTCTTTTCTGTTACTTTTATCTAATTTTATTAGTTTCTTTTTACTCCTTAATATAATCCTTTGTCTCACTTTTCTCTCCTCCTCTTTCTTTTTCTTTCCTTCCTTCCTTCCTTCTCTTTCTTTCTTTCAATCACTGTACTGCTAAACTACGTGCCCGGCCCTTTCCCTACTGTTTTTTTTTTTTTTTCTTATGGGGGATTGAACTCAGGACCTTTTGCTTGCAAGGCAGGCAATGGAACCACTTAGCTAAATCCCCAGCCCATTCCTCATTTTACAGTGTTTAATTTTCCAATTTTTTTCTTTCATTCTCTCATTCCCTACCTCTTCTATCTTTACTAGTATAACCATTAAACTTTATTAATCTTTAGATAGCTAACTCTATGTTATTATTGTTTATTTCTTTTCTATTATTGGTAGAGGAATAGTTACTTCATCTAGTAGATATTTACTGTATGCCAATATTTGAGTTGGTTTTGTATTTATGCTACAATCATAGATCTCTTTTCTATGATTAAGAGTGGTACATTATTGAATCTTCTAGTATGTCAATATCCAGATTGTCTTTGATATAATTATCATTGCTGATTTGGTTGCTATTGCCAGGGATATATAGTTATCGATATTAACTGGTTTTCTCTGTATGTTAATATCAGGATGGCCTTTGTGTAATTAACAATACTGTGGTCCATTCTCAAAGAACCGGGTGGTGGGTCAATTACATTGCACCCTTCCCTTTCCAAATGAGTGGATGTGGTTAGATCCTGGGACAGAGGCAAAAGCCAATAATTAGCCATGCCCAGAATGCATCACCAAAAAGCAGACACTAAGAAGATCTCCATACTAGGAACAAAATCTTTAAACTATGATCAACCCACAAAACCCAGCACAAACAAAAAACCAAGCAAATGAACCAAAACAAAACAATAGAAACACAAGAAGACAAGGCAACACAGTGCATCCCCAAACTCCCAAATTCCTGAAACTTGATTCATGGGACATGGAGGGGAGAAAATAAAAAAAACCACATGGCTAAACAATTCCAAATGATTAAAAGTACATGGAAAAAACAGATCAATAAGGTGCTTGGCAAGCTCAAAGAAGATATAACTAAACAAATAATGGACTTACTAAACAAAATGATTAACAAGTTTACAGAAAACACTAACAAAATGCTAGCTGAGCTAAACAAAATGGCACAAAACATGGATGAGCCATTTAGCAAAGAATTAGCGTCCATAAAAAGGAATCAAAGAATCCAGGTGATTAAAAATTTTTATTGAAAATACAGGCAGCAGAAATGATCAATGTGAGGACAGCATCAGAACTAGAATAGAAGGCTGATATCTGTGCCTATTTACTCAGAGATATTTTAAAAACAATGAGAATATGAAAAATGGATCTAACAGCTGATAGACGACACAAAGAAGACTAATGTAAAATTAATTATAATCAGTAAAAAATCAGAAGATGGCACAAATGGCATTAAAAACCTGTTTACAGAAATAAGCAGAAAACTTTCCAAATATGGGGAAAGAATTTAACATACAGATAAGTGAGGCATATGGAATCCCAAATTGCTACAATCAGAAAAGAGCCTTTCTGTGGCAAATCCCAGAAGCCCAACACAAGAATAGAATATTGAAAGCTGTTAGAGAAAAGCAATAAATCACTTATTAATGTAATCCCATTAAAATTATAGTAGAATTTTGAGTACAAACCTTAAAGGCCAGGAGAATTTGGAGTTAAGTGTTTTAAGCTCTAAAAGAAAACAATTTCCAATCCACATTAATATATTTTGCAAGACTATCTTTTAAAATTGATTGAGAAATAAGGTTTTTCCATGACAAAAAGCATCTGAAGAAATTTATGACCAACAAACCAAAGACCATGAAGCCAACAATGCCAAAAAGTCTAGTGAAATGACCAGACAAGGTGAGTAGCTACGTAGAAAGGGGAGAGGAGAAGGGAATCAGCAACAGGAACATAACGCAATGACAGCAATGTCAGTGCCTTATTCAAGCCAAGGAATAATTCTCAACGTGAATGGTCTTCACTCTCCAATCAAAAGACACAGATTGGCAGAATGGATGAACAAACAAAAATCCATCCAAATGGTGTAGACAAGAAACACATTTAATCCAAATGGAAATTCACAGACTAAAAATTAAAGGATGAAAAGCAGTATTTCATAAAATGACATGCAGGAGTAGCAACTCTATTGTCAAATAAAGTGGACTTTAGATCAAAACTGATCAGAAGAGGCAAACAAGGTCACTACATATTGGTTAAGAGAATAATTCAACAGGAAGAGATAACAAAGACAAAGATATATGCACCAAACAACAGCAACCTAACCTTATAAAACAAATGCTATTGGACATAAAAATCAAATAAACATCCACCCAATTTTAATGGGTGACATCAATACTTTACTGTCACAAATAGAGAAATTAACTATACAGAAACAACAAAGAAATATCAGAATTGAACCAAATTGTCAGACAATTAACTTTATATCTACAGAGTGTTCACCCAAAAATGATAGAATGGATACAATTTCTTCGCAGCAGCACATGAAAGTTTCTCAAAAATAAGCCATATATTAGTCAATAAAGCATTGTTAAGTAAATGCAAAAGAATTAAAAGTATACATGTATATTATCAGGTCATAGTGCAATGAAACTAGAAATTAATGGCAAAACAAACCACATAAATTATGCAAATGCATGGATATTAAACAATACACTTTTGAATAATCAATGGGTTACAGAAATAATACAGTTTGAGGAATTAAGTGACAATGTTGCTACAACATAGCTGACCTTATGGACAATGAAAGCAGTTCTAAGAAGGAGGTTTATAGCTGTGAATGCTCACAGCAGAATAACAGAGTGAATACAAAGAAATAAACTAATTAGGTGCATCAAGGTCTGCGAAAAACAAGAATAACCCAAATTGAAAGCTAGTACAATGAAGAAAATTATAAAGGCCAGAGCAGAAATCTATGAGGATGAGGTAAAAACAAAAAACAAAGCAAAACAAAAGAATCAATGAATCAAAGAGCTGTTCCTTTGAAAGAATGAACAAAGTAGAAAAAACCTTAGCAAAAAAAAATTTTTTTTGTACCAGGGATTGAACTCAGGACCTTACACTTACGAGGCAGGCAGCAGAACCACTGAGCTAAATCCCCAGCCTACAAATCTTACTAAATAAAGGACAGAAAAGATCCCAACCAGTGCAATTAGAAACGACAAAGGTGAAATCAGAACAGAAACTGCTGAAATCTCGAACATTATCTACAACTACATGACAAATCTGTATGCCAATAAATCAGAGAATTCAAAAGAAATGGGTAGAACAGATCATAGATATATATATGAACTACTAAAAGTGAACTAAGAAAATATGAAAACCTTGACTCATCCAATAACAAGAAATGAAATTGAAGTAGTAATTTAAAAAATGTATCAACTAAGAAAAGTCCAGATCTTGATGGATTCATGCTGAATTCTACAAGAATTCCAGAGAACATATAATACTAATATTTCTGAAATTGTTTAATAAAATTTAAAGGGAAAGAGTACTTCCAAAGTCATTCCTGGAAGCTAGCATTAGCCTTATTCCCAAACTAGACAAGGACCCAATCAAAAAAGAAAAGTACAGGGAAATCTCTTTAATGAACACAGATGTAAAAATCCTGAATAGGATACGAGCAAACAGAATGCAACAAATCATTGAAAAGATCACATATCATGAGTCTACTTAGGCTGCATCCTAGTGATGCAGGGATTTTTCAAAATTTGCAAATCGACAAATACATCACATAACAGAAACAAGGACAAAAATCACACAATCATCTCAATAGATGCAGAAAAAGTCTTTGACAATCCACCATCCATTAATGATAAAACTTTGAAGTAAATAGGTATAAAAGGACCTTATCACAATCTGATAAAAGCCATTTATGACAAACCAAATCAATGGTGAACATTGTATCAAATGAGGAAAAGGTTAAAGCTTTCTTTGTAAAGACAGGAACAAGACAAAGATGTCCACTATCACCCTCTTGTTCAACATACGACTCAAAACTTTAGCCAGATCAATAAGACAAGAGAAGGAAATAAAGGGATATGTAGAGGAAAAAAAAAAAAGAAGTAAAATTATCATTATGTGAAAATGACATAATTCATTACATGGAAGAATCCCAAATTTTTTACCAAAGGACTTCTAGAATAAATAAACAAACTCAGAAATATAGCAGGATACAAAGTCAACACAGAAAAATCAATAGCATTTCTGTATACCAATAATGAACTCACTGAGAAAAGAATTAGGAAAATAATAGCACTCACAATAGCATCAAGAAAAATTAAATGCTTAGGAGTTAACCTAACCAAGGAAGTGAAACACCTCTACAATAAAAGTACAATACTCTGAAAACAGAGATCAAAGAAAATATCAGAAAATGGAAAGATATCCCTTGTTCCTGGATAGGTAGAACCACTAACAAAATGGTCAAAAGTGACATACATCAAAACTGATATACAGATTTAACACAATCCCAACCAAAATACCAATAGCATTTCTCACAGAACAAGAGAAAACAATTCTAAAAGTCATGCAGAACTAGAAGACCCAGAAGAGCAAAAATAATCCTAGGTGACAAGAGAAAGCCAGGGAGCATCACAATCCCAGATTTGAAATCATATTACAAAATTATATTGTAAAGTAATGAAACAGCATGCTGTCTGCATAAAACATGTGGATCTATGAAACAGAGCAGAGGATGCAGAAATAACCCCAGGCACATTCAACTCTGTGATCTTTAACAAAAAGCCCTAAAATATACACTGGAAGAAAGATAGCCACTTTAACAGTGCTGGGAAAAGTGGCTATCCACATGTGAAAGATAGAATCTAGACCCATATCTCTCACCATGTATTAAAAATCAAAATGGATCAAATATGTAAATGTTAAAACAGAGGCACTTAGTATTCTAGAAGGTAAAATAAATAAAATTCTTGAAGACATATGTGGATTCAAGGATTTTCTGGATAGAATATTGGTTGCACAAGAAATAACATCAAGTATCAACAATTGGAATTACAGCAAATTAAAAAGCTTCTGCACTCCAAAGGAAGCAACCAGACAAGTAAGGAGACAAGCTAAAGAACAGGAAAAAATTTTACCAGCAGAGGACAGAGGACTAATGTCTACAGTACATAAAAAACTGAAAAAAAAAAAGGTCCCTCAAATGAAAGATCCAATAAAGAGCCAAGAAATTGAAATGAATAGTTACTTCTTAGAAGAAGTACACATGGCCAAATAAATACTTAAAAAATATTAAACAAAAAATGTTAAACATGGCTAGTCATTAGAGAGATGCAAATGAAAACAACACTTGAGATTCCATCTTACTCCTGAACAAATGGCTATCGTCAGGAACACAAATAATAAGAAATGCTGGCAAGGCTGTGCGTATGAGGGAGAAAAAGACTTTTAAATTGTTGGAACTAGTATAACCACTGTGAAGATCAGTATGGAGATTCTTCAGAAAACTAAAATTAGAAATTCCGTTTGACCCAGCTATTCCCCTTCTAGATCTGTTCCTAAGTTAAAGACATCATATTACAGTGCTACATGCATATTTATGTTTATAGAAGCACAATTCATATAGCTTAATGCCAATTAACAGATGAATGGATAAAGAAAGTGTGATATTTATATAAAACGGGGCACTACTTTGACATAAAGAAGGATAAACCTGAGGCATTAGGAAAATGAATGCCCTTGAGACCATAATGTGAAGTGAAATAAATCAAACACACAAACTTAGAAATTGCATGGTTTCTCTTAAATGAAAAATCCAAAGTACAAATGAAGAGCAAAATAAAAGATAGATAATAGGAAAGAGGGAGATAGATTTTTGCAAAAGGGAAGGGGACCAAGAGATGGAGGGAGGGGAGAGAAAGTGGAGGGAAAGGGGATGGAAAAAGAATTGAGCTGTGTTCCCGTGAGGAATGTGATCATTGTGTATTGCAAATATGTACAGTGGACCCTTGACTTACGAGCTCAATTTGTTTGTGAAGCCTGGTTACAACTCAAGTTGGTCACCTGAAGGCTCAAGCTCCTGTACACAGCCTTCAAAGTCTCTTTCTTCTGCAATTTTAGGCCACACTTTCTTCCAAGCAGATCTCAGTGTCAGCAGAGACACTGGCCCAGGATTCTCAATTAACCTCACACAAGAAAGAATGTTGTTTTCTTCCTTCCAGAACTCTTTAAATGCTAAGTCTATGTTTGAGGCCATCTGGAAACACGAGCAGCCAGCTTTCAGGATGCAACTCAAGACTTGGTCATAAGTTAGAACTAAAATTCTAGTTGTAATCAAATTTGTTTCTATGTCAGGCTAGTTGTAACTTGAGGGTCAACTGTAACTGGTACTACTTTGACATTTTTCTTTTCATGTATCCATATAAACAAAATAGTAATCATAAAGGTTCTTTAATAATCTTATTCACATAACAATAGTGTTAAAGTAATAATATTCATTACAGTATTAAGAATTTTAAATCGTGGCATCACAGGTGTTCTATTATATGGAATGATACTATAATTAATCATTGCCACCTTTTTGCTGTTAACCCTGTATGTAATAAAGTCCTTGCTAGATCCTATGTGAAAAGAAAAGTGAAGCAACTGAATCTTCAGCATGTTCTCAACGGCAGAGCATTCTCGTGTTATGTAAACTGTGCCATGTTATTAAAAAATGTGAACCCCCCAAATCAGTGCCCATTGTTGAACATTTATATTTTTCAATTTATGCTATTTTAATAATTTCATATATATAATCTTGGTGCATATATGTGACATGGATAAGGTGCCCACTTTTATTGGAGTGTTACAATCTAAATGTTTAGAGGGATGTTCCCTGGGCATCCATTTTTGTACTCCCTGAGCCCCTCAGATATTTAGGGGTTCATATGGCAACAAGACTCAGTGACTTCATTAGTCCCAGGTATGGCAAGACCTGAGGGAGGGGAGACTGGTAAAGTGGGAAGACAGCACGTTGCCTGTGCTTTTCTCTCTCTCTCATTCAGGTAAAATGAAAAGAGAAACATTTCAGATTGGAGTCAACAATGTAATCTGGGCATAGGTGTAGTATTTTTATTTATTTATATTTCTGGTACCAGGATCAAACTCAGGTCTTTGCACTTGCGAGGGAGGTGGTGGCACCACTGAGCCAAATCCTCAACCCTGGTGTAGTATTTGGAGAGGAAGTGATAAGATACCGAGCTCTGGGTGGTTACGAGCACTCAGTAAGTAGTAGTTGTTTTTCCAAGAAGGAGAAGGTTGGATATAGTTATAGACGTTGACCAGAACACCTTTAAGCATCAGTAAAACTTAAAGGATGGGCAGCAAACAGGCACATGTGCAAGAAGGAAAGCTTTATACAGCCAGTTCATTCAAAATGACAAGCCCAGGGCTTTGTTTGATGCTGTTTATGTAGAAAAAGCATAGACAGGGGCTGCCCAAAAAATTGTCTTGTATTAGCCACTATCTGCTCACAGGAGTTACCGGAATGGCCTCTTCCTCCTACGGCTGTAGCAGAAGCCTCTTCCTCAGGGTCCCTGTCTGGGAAGAACTGAGCTATTCAAGAATGAACTGCCCTCCTACTGTTAAATAATTTTCTGACTCCAGCACATCATTTCCATTTAGCAAAATGTGCTGTGCACTTGGCTGTGGTATTTACTACACATCTGCCTGACAAGCCTGCACAGCAACTCCAAGGCCCAGCTCCAAACTGGGAAGGGGTCTCTGATGACTTTGCTGTCATTAGAAGCCAGACCAGAGCTGGGATGGGGTAGGCTTAGCAGATACTCCACAAGGAGGTCTGGTGGAGTCGATTAGGAAAATCAAGCACGGGAGCTCCTCGGTACATGGCTGCCTCCTTACAATGACCTGTCTAGAATACTCCCCAGAGTTACTCAAATAACAGCGGGTCCACAGGATGGGCTTTGCTGCAGTATGAGGCTGGAAGGTAGTAAATTTTTGTTATGGGATTTCTAGAATTCAAGCTAAAGCCACAGTCTCCTTAATGGTTTTCCAATAGCACTCCATCTCTTATTAATCTGGACCTTTCCCCCATAATGTCAGACAAGAAATGTGTTTCTGATAATAAATGTTCTTTTTGCTGTGTAACCTTAGTTCATCAAGACCATGGTTGCAAAAACTGCTGCTGCACAGCGTGAAGCTAGGCAGTGAACGTAAGACATGAGCAAATGTCTACAGTTTACAAATGATGGATACAGTTGTTCTCTCTCATCAAAACACGAAATCAGTTCCCAAATAGAGATCACACCATATCCCCTCTCTACCACAAAGCACCCAAACCACTAAATTTCCAGGGAACTTTGGTTTCAAGTAATGCTTAGATCACAAGTTACTTTTGAAAAATGATACTTATGTTCCAAAAGAAACTTTAGGTTCTATAGTGACAGATTTGCCTTAGACTGCTTAGCCATGTTGATTTGTGGGGGAAGCAAACTTGCTCCAGCAACAGGATGGACAATAAAATTACCTGCATTCCTAGCCCATAGGAATCTACTGAGCATGATTTAGCTCCTGTTCATTATGGTCATCAGGAACTAGCAGATTTTTTTGAAATGATTAAAGAAAATACAGAATATATTAGCTATTCTTGAAGTGCAGTGTTTAGTAGTGTTGTCTGTTCACATTGTTGTGAAGCAGATCTCCGTGACTTTCTTGTTTTGCAAAACTAAAACTCTACACCAATGAAACAGCACCTCCCAGTCTCTCTTTCCCCAGCCCTTGACAGCCACCGTTTTACTTTTTCCTTCTATGAATTTAATACTTTAGATACTACGTATAAATGGAATCATGCAATATTTGCAGCTGCCTTATTTACTTCAAGGTTCATCCATGTTGTCGAGAGTGACAGAATTTTCTTCTTTTTAAAGCCCCAAAAATGACCCATTGCACATATATGAGGCATTATGTTTGTTCATGCAGCTGTTGATGGATATATGGGACTGTTTCCATATCATCTCTACAATGCTCCTATGAACAGGGATGTGCAAATATCTTTACAACCATGATTTCAATTCTTTTGAATGTATACTCAGAAGAATGACTAGATCACATGGTAATTCCCTTTCCAGTTTCTTCAGGAACCACCATTCTGCTTGCCATAGCAGTCATACCATTTTACAGTCCCACCCACAGTACACAAGTGTTTCAATTTTTCCACATATCCACCAAGATATTTTTTTTATTGAGTTTATCAGTAGTTTTTGAGTACACAGTACAGTTACATTCATCATTGGGATCTTGTACCTTTATATGATGTATCCTAGTTCTTATTTCTTCCCCAATCCCTTGCCCTCCCTTCACCCACTCCACCCTTCCTTATTTATAAAGACCTTTTCCATTGTTTCCTTTCCAAGAGATTTTCTGACACAGATTTTTTTGAAAACAATAAATATTTTTTCTGGATATAATTGAGAAAAGATTTTTTTAGTCAGTCCTTTCCATTAAGACTCTCCCTCTTTTAGTGCATTTAGTTTTTATTGGGTACTTCGCAGGGATCCAGTTGTTGCTTAAATGCTTCATCTTGTGCAGAAGTTTATAGGAGACTTATGCTAGCAAAAAAGTGCTTGGGAACTACATAGTGCTGTGTAGTTCACTGTGCGCTCTTGCCATTTCATTTTTGAAAACTATTTGAAAAACAAATGTTGTGGGTCTAAGTCTGGACTAGCTTAGTCCATCCCTTCTTCCTGTGGAGTTTGAATTTGGGATTAGTTCAGGCAACTCTGATGACTGGTAGTCCTAGAGAGAGATGGAGTATTTCTCAATAACTAAGTACTGAGATGGTGCCTTCTCTCCTTACCCTACAAGCTGAATCACAAGGTTGATGTTTCAGGCACAGCTCCAATCCTGTTCAATTTTCTCCTCTGAACAAAAAGGAAAGCCAAGGGAGAATGAGTGACTAGCCTTTTAACTTATCATTACAGGGACATTTATTATGCTTTTTAGTATGCAGTATGTTAATAAGCCAAGATGTTATGGCAGAGAGTCTATAACTAATATACTGTAATAAATAAGAGTAATAACATTGGTACTAGTATATTCTATGGATATAATGTGCTGCTTGCAAAGTGTGACATTTTAAATAAACTTTATTCTTGTGGTATTTAAAAAAACACAAAGGCACCAATGAAATATGGAGCACAGCATTAGTCGACACAGCAATTTCTGCCTCCCAAGATCCTGCTAAATAACCAGTGCTTAAATCTTCATCGTGAAATATACAGCTCTTCTATGATTTTTTTTTTTTTTTTTTTTTTTTTTTTT
>NW_022900938.1:35933592-35934383 GCF_012274545.1 Fukomys damarensis | reverse complement strand
TTTTTTTTTTTTTTTTTTTTTTTTTTTTTTTTTTTTGTATAGGGATTGAACTTGGGACCTTGTTCTTGCAAAGTAGGCAGCGGAACCACTGAGCTGAATCCCTGGTCCTCACTTCTATGATTTTTAAAGTGAGCTGTAAAACTTTTTATGGAATGTGTCCCAACTTTATTTTTAAAATATTCTCTACTTTTATGGTAAAGGTGACCCAAAATATCTTGTGAATAGTAGGACAACATTCGAAATCAATTAAATTAATCTCCCTGGATAATGGAGAAGTCTTCCTGGTACTTATTATCAGGAAAACAGAGAGGGTTCTTGAATTGGCTGTTCACCCAAAATTTAAGGAGTTTTTGACTCCAGAAGTAACAAAGCTTTACCTCAAACAGGCACACTTATATTTTCTGCTGCCAAGTTGAAGGAAAGATTTAGAAGCTAAAGCCAGAAACATAAATTTTCGAACATCTGTGTTTTGAAATGATGAGAAGTTCATAACCGCAATACCTCGTTAATTTCTGGACAGGACTCTAAACTGCTTCAGGCCTGCGGGCTGAGTTCATCCACACACATGGAGACCTAACGTGAAGGAAGCGCTCAAATGCTTTGGTATTAATTGCCAAATTTCATCACCGAATTGCACTTGTCTGACTACATCAACCCCCTGTACGTGGCCCAATGCAACAAAGCCAATTAATTTCCTACCTTTCCATGTTTCCTCTTTCTAAGTTTATACACATTGAAAACAGTTGTGATCTGTTAAATAAATACATATATATATATATATATATATATTT
>NW_022900938.1:35898961-35928240 GCF_012274545.1 Fukomys damarensis | reverse complement strand
CAGGCCGGGAGCTCCCGCGCAGGCCGGGAGCTCGCGTGCACGCCGCCGGGTGATCGCAGGCAGGCAGGCAGGCCAAATACATATATATTTTAAAAGAAATATTTATGTTAGTACACAGACTGGTCTCCAGCTTAAACAATACATGAAGCCTCATTTGGGAGCAAGGATAATCATAGTGTAAAAATTGGAAAAAAATTATTTCTCCTCTTTCCCACTGAAATCACACAGAATTACTAGACTCGGTCATAGTCAACAAAAGGCATCACCGCACATTTCCTTGAAAGAGTTGCCATATTAGGCATTATCTAAAGAGCTCTAGTTTTAGTACTAGAATGAGTTCTGCTGTCAGTCTCATGAAATACCCACTTAAAACAATTTAGTTTTCCTACGACTGTACGGTTTCTCGTAATGTCCTCTCTACCAGTCTTTGTGTAAGGCGGTGAGCATGGCACAGGACTTATTTTCTCGCTAGATATCCGCTGAGTGAGCATTAGAATCCTTCTTACCTTCTTCCTTCTCTTCTTCTTTCTCCTCTCCTCTTCTCCCTCAACTCCCAGCCTGGGATTGTTTTTAAGAGAAGAAAATGAGGGATGGGACAAGCAGCTGAGTGAGAGGAGCAGGCTGCAGGCAGGCGAGGGCCCCGCACGTCTGTGGCGCACTGGCCTGGACCCGGGGTAGCAAGCGACTTGAGCAGGACAGACACCTCTGTTTTCCAAAATGTTAGGTAAACAGCACGAGCGGGCACTAGGTGGCGCTGCAGTGGGAGGGGAAAAGATGCTATCTCCGTTTCCTCACTGGACTCTTGTTCTGAGAAGAGACAAAACTCAGAGTAGCAAACAGAAGTCAAAGAAAAGTCAAGGGGCTGAGATATGAAAGGAGGGAGGAGTAAGAAGACAGGAGGAAGAAGCTGGTGAGAAGCAGGATCCAGAGTTAGAGGAGTTAGGGAGGCAACGAGGCCTGGACCACTTACTTTAGGCTTTGCCTCTTGGTTCACACTTATTTCTTAAATACCTTGCGCCATAATCTGAAAATGGCCAAACATGGCATTACTTCAAAAAATTAGTTGAGAAGCCCAAAACATAAAGAGCAAAATAAAAGATAGATAACAGAAGAGGGAAAATGGGTTTTTCTCAGACGGAAAGGGGACCCAGAGATGGAGGGAGGGGAGAGGGGGAAGGGAAAGGGGATGGAAAAGAACTAAGATGTGCTGTGTTCCTGTGCCAGCTCCACACGCAGAATGTAAACAGTATATACTGCAAATATGTACTAAAAATTATTGAGAAGGTTCTTCAAGCAAGATCTGTATAGCTCATTTCTCAACAATTTACATCCTTGAAAGTGGAAAGAAATACAATGCTCCAAAGCATACACACAGAAATTCTATCTTAATATCATATGAAAAAATTGCATAATTTATCTTACAAATATCCCTGTCACTTTTGATTTATGTGTACACCCATATAATTATTTCAAAGACTATTTCAAAGAGCTAGCATGAAGGAGTTTTTGGAGTGGATGGGTTTAAATCTGGAAGGGGGTTACACAAATCTATACATGTGTTAAAATTCACCGAACTATATACTAAGAGAAAAAGAAATTAGTTTCACTGTACTGAATTTAAAAAAAAATAGAATAAATACTTTTACTGCGATTATAAAAGCCCAGTTTCCCAGTAAGATCCAAGTTCTCTCTCTCTTCCTTCCTCCCTTCCTCCATCCCTCCCTCTCTAGCCTTTGTCTCTGTCTGTGATTAGCATAAAGGCCAAGGTAACTACTGAGATTAGTTATTTTAAAAGGCTAGACTCTCTCTATTAAAACATTCATACATTAATCAACACTTTTTAAACACTCACTGTGGGACTCCCCAAAAATCCCTTCCATGGATAAAAGTGTTTTCGGAGTATTCAAATAGGCTAAAATCCAAGTCTGTGTCTCCTGTCCCACTGATTTCTCCCTTCTCTGAGCACCAGGACCCCTCCTTTGTAAAGCTGGCTTGGTTTCTGTCCTTGCCTCAAGGGGTCCCTCAGGCCACGTCCCAGGGAGGGAGCTCTGAACCAGCACCAAGCAACACCTATATGGGCCAGCACTCTTGCGACCCACCGGCTCTTTGTGCAAGTCCAGACACCAGACAGCAGGACATGACTCTAAATTCACTCCATTGAGAAAAAGAAAACAACAGAAAAGGAGAAATTGGTCTTCTCTGAGTTCCTCTGAATACACAGTCCTCAGTGTCCCAGGAAGGACAGGTGCTGGCTGCAAAGAGAGACATTGGAGGGCCTGGAAGTCTCCTGGAGCAGGGGTGGAAAGCTCTGGGCTTGGGGCTGAGGCTCACACATTGGGCCTTGGAGTCAGCAGCCAAGGTGGCTGCTGGGTGACCTTGCTTCACAGGAGCCGAACATGGCCAGACAGTGCAGCTTCTCCTGAGGTTTCCAAAGCCCTCTGGGGTCATTTTTCTTTTTCCAATTTTTGATGGAAAACTGAGTACAGAAAAATATTTTTGAGTTTAAGAAAAGCAATAGTAAAATGGAAAATGTATATATATATGGCCTCGGAGAAAATAAAGGCTAGGCCATTGGCGTCCTTAACACTTACCGGGCCCTGCATATCTGCAGCCTGGGGAAGCCTATGGATCCCTTCTCAAGATGACATTTTGAAAGAAATAAAATAAATAAGACTACAAAGGGAAATATTTATATCAGATTGTAGGGCTGGGGCCACAGACCCAGGTGAAAGTCAGTGGTGTCCGTGTAAGCATTAAGGGTCTTGTGCAATTAAATATCTGATTTTCAAAGAAAAGCCAAAAGCCCGCATTTTAAAAGGAAGTTTCTTGACTTCTAAATGTAAACATAAAGTTTATTTAAACACTGAAGCAGTCTAAGCACCTGTCTGGATTGTGTTGACAGCTGGTCTAATATTGACATTTGGTATTAGAGATGATCCAGAAGACTCTGGTAAACAAGGAAATAAATATTACAATCCGCACAGTGTCAACAAACAAGACTGGGACAGTGTCATGGCGAAACCAGGGAAAGCCTAACCCTGGCTTTCCTTGAAGTGGAAGTGGACAAAATCATGGCAGGGAAGAAACCCAACCTGTGTACTTGGATTCAAGTTCTTAATCAGACGAGTCATTTTTTTTCTTTGTTTTGGGTCTTTAATTTTGGCATTCTACCTTCTACTACAACTTCCCACAGAGAAACAGGTTTATTAAAGTTTGACTTTGGAACTTAAAATCCGTAATATTTACTGAAAAATGGATCCCTGCATTTCAATAAATGGAAGTCATACCATAAGGTTCATAATCTATTTTTAAAAAAATGGAGATAATGAAGTATTTAGGGAAGGCTTTTTTTTTTTTAGATGAGTGGCTTCTAAATATTTTACCCAGGATGTGTAGTAAGGAAGTGTAATTTGCATCACAATTATATGTATATCAAAAGTTCCATGCAATGGTACTCATTCTTACTAATAGATATAATTTCTAACATTGTATTGTATTATCATTGGTTTTTAATGCATCGTGGTTGTTATTTTCCTGTGTTATTTTACTATCCATTTAAAATATGTTGGTCTCAACCCACGTAATTGATTTTACATCGCAGTACAGGATGAGCATCCTTAATGTGAAAATCTGAAACCTGACACTTAGTAGGCACTGACTTGATGCACAAGTGGAAAATTCCACATCTGAGTTCATGTGACAAGTTGCAGCCAAAACACAGGTGCTTCAGAAGTATCGTATCCAGTCTTTTCAGGCTATATGTATAACAAACATTTTGGGTCTAGAGTTGGAGACTATTCCCAAGATATCTTGTGCTATACATGCAAATATTCCAAAATCATAAAAATTCCAAGATCTGAGACACTTGATCCCAACCATTTCGGACGAGGGCTCCTCAGCCTGTGATGGCTGCACTGACTAGCTCTCTGATCAGCCATGCTAGAAGCCGCCATGCGTCCTCCAACTTGGGCACAGGTTTAGTAACCAGTTCCTTGCTAACTACTCCAGAGCCTGAAAACCCAAGACCAGGGCCTCCATTCTGCTTCTAGAATTGTATAAAAAATAGATATGCAGTTTGCTACCATACCCAGCTTGCCTCCTTCATTCTTCAATTTATCTACTCATTCATACTTCATTCCTAGTGTCATTCACTCAGGAAAACATGGGTTGAATATTTATTACATTGCAGATGCAGATGTGTCTAGGGCTACAGGCACATAAACAAATGATTACAAGGTCATACATTAAGAACTGAGCAGGGTATTCACAGGGAATGAAGGTGCTGTTTTACTCCCAAACACAAAGAGTTGACTTTGTCAAAGTTTGTCACCTCTCATTGTGACACTCTGTAATGACAGCAAGCAGAAGACTTAATCCTATGTTTGGAATACAGAATTCTCAAGATCAATCTCACAAAGAGACTCCTCCCTTTGAAAGCTCAAAATAAGGAGATCATGCAGTGTGAGAGAGTTAGGAAGAAGTTAAGTTATGATCACCCAGCTGTTTCCATTGACAGTAAGAACAATGAAGCCAGTGACCTGCCCACGGGAGGCGGGAGCCAACCCTGGAAGCTGGTCTCCTGTCTCTTGTGCCAGATGGGGCTCTATTCCTGTCACAGAATTGGAGCCACTGGGCTTGGGTGGACACTCTAGGGAGCCTCTTCCTTTGTCTCTAGTTTCCTTTCGCTACTTCCAGTGCAGGCCAGAGGAAGGCGCCCTGTCACATGGTCATTTGCTGGAAGATGGCTTCCAGTGTAGAGAGTTTGGAGAGGGTGACAGTCCTAGGGTCTTTTTTGGAGTCTTTTTTTTTTTTTTCTTTTCGGTGTGGTGGTAGGGATCGAACTCAGGTCCTTGTGCTTGCCCAGGCAGGGCTGGAACCACTGAGCTAAATCCCAGGCCCTATGGCATCTTTCTTATTCAAGTAACACTGAGTTGGTAGGGGCTTTTGAGAATGACTTTATCCCAGCTCTGGGTTTCTTTCCTCCCTGGGCCTGGTGAAGAATGCTTAGGGCCAAACTCGTTCGATGTGCTACACCTCTGTCTCATGTTTTCTTCTGGTAGCTGAGAATGCAGCATTGTAAGAACTGTAGTGTGCACAATAAATCACCTGAGAAATTTGTTACACATGCAAATCCCAAGACCCATCCCCAGATATTCTAATTCTTAGGTCTTAGGGGGAGCTCAGAACACTGCAATTTTAATACCGTTCTTGTAAATGTGGATGCAGGCATTCCTCAGAGCACATGTTAAATATAGGAATAAGTGAAAGGGTATGAATAAACCAAAGACCTGAACTCCTGAGCCGTTCTTTCTTCTCCTAAAAGTTATTTTAAGATTAAAAAAAAAGTCTTCTTTCAATTAAACCACGGAAGCAACTTAGAATATTCCTCATCCCTCAAAGTTCCAGGAAATAACTGCAAATTGACCCGTGGAGGGACAGGATTGTGACTTGAACTGCAAGGGAAAAGGCAATACTAGAAATCTTTTCATGAGTAGAAGGGACCCAAACTCGAGGAAAAAAATGACAAAGGTCTACGTGGCAGTTTCCATAGTTGCCACAAGGTGGCAATCTTCTGCATCTATTTGAAGAGTTCTTTGCGTTTTCCATTTCACTTATTCTCAATATTAAATACCTCATTAGTTTAAAAATGCATTAATTTTAAAAGAATGCAAATAGAAATGATTTAATAGGAGAGTCTTCAAACTCACATTTCAATCAAATACTGACATGCTCTACGTGGAGGAATTTGGAGAGATTTTCATATTAGTTCCCCATAAAAAGATAAGTATCTGTTTCAGAAAAAGCTGGCAACTTGGCAAAATGAAAAAATGCCAGTCAAAGAAAGTATCTTAAAAGCATTCCCAAGGTTGGATTTTTTGAAGAACCAGAAGGTGCAAGGTTCGTCATCAAAAGATAAAGCCACGACACCTGGTAAAATTCCTTTTTATTCAGTGTGTTGTTGGGGCTATAAAATGAAAAAGAGAGGGAGCAAAAAATTTGGATAAACATCATAGCACCGGGGAAGATGTGGACCAAAAATGGAAGACAGGGAAGATCTCAGACCAATAGTGTGCAGTGACAAGGTTGCTGAGTTCTTAGTGCGCATTTGGCCCCTCTGTATACCTCTGCACCGACAGTGTGGGGCGAACCCTGGCCAGAGCCTCTCACTGAGGAATTGCTGGACTCATCTGAACTCAGGAATGACGTGCCTAGACAGAGATCAGGAGATGGGGAGTAGAGGTATAGAAGTCACATCCTCATAGTTCAGGGCACACGGAAAAGTTGGTTCCACATCCTACCCTTTTGTTTCAGCTTCTATTGGAAGAAAGAAAGAAAGAAAGAAAGAAAGAAAGAAAGAAAGAAAAAGAAAGAAAGAAAGAAAGAAAGAAAGAAAGAAAGAAAGAAAGAAAGAAAGAAAGAGAAAAAAATAGCCGTGGAAGGCCAGAAGACATCATGGAAGGAGGCTGAAGCTTTCCTTTCCTTTTCCATTGTTTCTCCCGTTGTGTTCTTTGTCAGGAGAGGAAATGGTGGGAAGGGAAAAGTTCCTGTCAAGAAGAATGACAGAAGTGAGGGGCCTTGTCTCTCAGAAATCGGGGAGTGTAGGAGAGATTCCTGGGGTGTTTTTCTTTTTTCCTCTTTCTCATCCTCAGAGTAGCATTCAGGGCTGTGCAGCCCTTGTTGCTTGGGCTCCTTTTCTAGAAATACACAGCAGTTCTCAAGGAGAAAAGAGGACATCACAGCACATGTCAAGGCCTCAAGGACCTGCTGTTTTGAGGGACAAGTGTCCTTTGGTTGTTCCCGGTCTGGACCAGAGAATTCACATGCAGCAGCACATGCATCCCTACGGCCGTGTCCCTTGGAATCTTCTCTGGTGCTGCTTGGTGGTTGCAGCAGATATCTGTGTGGTGTGGACCGGGATCCTCAGCAGTTAGGCCGCTTGGCAAGACCAACTTTCCATTGCATTAGGCAGCACTACAGGGGCATGTGCTGCCCACAGCTGGACACAAGAAAGCGCAAACCTTGCCTGTTTCTCTGCAGCTGCTGGGCCCTGTTTAATGGCCAATGCAGCAGGTCAGGTGGAGGCAAGCTGCTTAATGAGCCTCTACATTAAAACCATATCCCACACTGAGCACGCGCATGCCTTATCTTTGGGGTCTGTCTCACTGACCTGGGTTCATTGACTCACACTGACACAGTCAGCTCTTAGATCCAGGACTAGAGAATCACAGAGGGGTACATTTTAAGAAGCAATGTCTTGATGTTTTTGTTTGCTCCCTTTTACCTTGCATGGTGGATTTCATGTAGGAAGATGAGGATTCTGGCCATAGGGAGGGAAGTTGGTGCTCGGAATGATTTTCTGAGGAGTGGGAGTGGGTTTGCATGCTTGAGTCCACTTTGTCCTGGGGGCCTTGGCTAATGCTCGCCCTCATGTAGGACAGCAAGGCAGAGCTTCCTGCAGCCGCTCCTTATGGACACACCTCTCCTTCTGCTCAACACACCCACATGTGACGGTTAACTGGAAGCGAGTGCCTCATTAAAGGAGCCTCCATTGAAGGTCTGAATGGTTTGACTAAAAAATAAGCAATAAGAAAAATTTACCTCCACATGTTCAGGGATATTAAACATTCAATGTAAGCTAATAATAAAGCTAAGTGTGCTGTTCTCAGGTCAAACGCCACTAATCAAGTTTCTCCTTCTCAGATTTTATTGATAATAAAGATTTCCTTAAAAATAATATTTCCTTTGAAGCAGATGCTGTATTGACTGTTAGTAAAATTTCCAGAATCTTAGGCATTTAGTATCACTTTAAAGTATTAGCTGTATGCCTTTAATGGTGACTTGGAGTTCTCTCAGCGTTGTGGTTTATTTCTGGATGTCCCTCTGAAGCCTCGTGAGCTCACGGTGGACTCCATCAGGGAGTGGTACCCATCGGTGGACCAGCCCATGAGTTTCACCCAAGTGTGATGTTGGGAGGAGGTGGCCGCTGGGGCACGGCCTGGAAGGCCCCTCCCCATTGATTGTTCTCCACTTCCCACCACCGTGCCGCTTGCTGCTTCTTCTCTGTCATGTCCCTCTGCCATGCCACCCTGCCTTGGAGCCAGTCCACTATGGACTGAAACCTCTGCAAACTGTGAGCCAAAGTAAACTTCTCCTTCCTTAAGTTGTGCGTGTCAGGTGCTGTATCCCGGCGGCAAGGAAGTAACTAAGCCAGGCTGTCACGCTGAAGCCAGCCTGCCAGGCAGCTTGCAAAATGGCCAATATGTCGAACGCCTTGAGGAAGCCGTGGAATTGCCGTATATAGGGTTCTCCTCACTGTGAGTGACGGGACATGGTTGAAACTGAGACACCTTTGAGAATAGCAGGAAGAACTACCAACAATTAGTGCAGAAGGGTCGGCGATGTAGCTCAGGGGGACCGTACCTGCCTGGCAAGTGCAAGGTCCTGAGTCCGATCCCCAGTACCACAAACCAACAAAACAAAACAATTATTGCAGAAAGCACGTGTAAAATAGGATCTCTACCTATAAAGCAAGGATTTTTCCTCCCAAGTTATTTCTCTGGAGGGAGGGAGATATTGATATAAAAATAGATATAGGTATAAATATAGTGTTCAAGTTCTCACGAAGTTTCTCATAAGCTAGTTCATTTCAGGTTTATTTTTAATATACAAAAACAATAAAATATTGCTAAAGAAGATTCATTACCCTGAAATGAGTAAATCACCACTAATTTACATTTTTATAGAAAGTACCTAATAGACATGAAATTTAGAAAGAGGAATATATATTTGACACAGAATTAGTAATTATGCTGAGAGTAGAATTTTGGAAATTCCAAAATTTTAAATTTGGACTTTGCAAACACTTAAAAAAAGCAAAAAGGAAAGTGATAAAGTGGTCGTTTTGTCAACGCACCCAATAAGTAGAAGTTTCTACTATTATAAAAGCTTGTGGTTTGGAGAAAGTTTTTGGAGACTTTATCAAATATGATTTCAAAAAAGGGCTGTCTTTCATACTACTAAAGAGAGAAGATGTACTTTGGACAATGCAGTAAAAGATAAAACATTTGCCATTGTGATAAAGAAGGCAACAAAGTGGGAAAATACATGTGGAATATGAACAAAATCATTCTGAATTATGAGATTGGAAAACATTCCATATTAAGCATTATTTTCTATAATATACAACTATAAATATTAATGTATAATTTGGTTAACAAGCTAAATATTATGAATAGACATTTGAATATTTTATCCATATCCCTAAAATTTGGTATACTCAGGCCTGGTGATTTAGATCAGTGGTGCTACCACCTGCCTCTATACCCTGTACCAAAACAAACAAACAAACAAACAAACAACAACAACAAAATATATATATATACTGTGCTAAGTTGTCCATAAACCTTTCTTTTTCTTTTTAAAAAAAATTTATAAGGAATCACTTGCTTTTGGTGTCTCCTTTCATCTAGGTCATAGTCCATGTGTTCTGCTAACACAAAATACCTGAGATGGAGTAATTTATAAAACAGAGAAGCTGGTCTCTTACAGTTCTGGAGACTGGGAGAATAGATGAAGGCACCCACAGTTTTGGTTGTCTAATGAGGGTCTTGTCTCTGTTCCCAGGGAGGTGCCTCAAATGCCGTATCCATCAGAGGGCACGAACCCTGTGTCCTCATGTGGCAGACAGAAAAGGAAAAAAGAATCTCATGACTCAATCACCTCCCAAGGGCCACACCTTCTAATATTGTTTCACCAGGCACAAAGTGTGTATATAAAGTGTGGTGGGAACAAATCATTGAAACCACAGTACCAGACATATGTGTACTCACTGTATAGGTCTGGGTTCTGTGTAGGGGTGTCGAGGCGAGCTCCCGAGATTAAGGCTGGGGGAAGAAGTACTTCTTCTGACTTCCTGTCCGCGAAGAAAATTCATCAGAACTCTAGGTAATAGAGTAGCTTGGAGCCTGTGTGCTGGGTGTTTCTTATCTTAAGTCTAGTTGCTGTCTTTCAGAACAACTGCCATGTAGGTAGTAAGAGATTGTATGTATGAGCAGATCCTGAAGATTGGTAGATGACTGCTAGGGCCTTTGCAACCCCAATTCTCCCCTGGCAGTGACAGAAAGGACCTATCACAGTTCTTGAAAAGGCACAGAGCCAAGTGCTGACCTAATTTGTTGCTAAGGTACCCTCAAATCATTATTAAAAGCAAGCCACTGTGGACCCGGAAAGAAGATAGTGAAAGCCCTGGTGTCTTCTGTTGTCTCAGGAGCAAAGTGTCTGGTTGGGGTTGATAACCATGTCTTGCACTGACTGGTTCTGCAACTTCAGGCTCAACTTTTCAAGGGAGTTAGAGGGGTTTCTTTCCAGAGAAGATGATCCCATTTTTATGAAAATAGAAAGAAAACCAAGTATTAAAAACAAAATGGTACAGAAAAAAAATTCCTCAGAAATAAAAGGAAACCAAAGGCCAGTGTGGGCTGGCGTGAAGAAAAGCCTATGACTTACAGGCTCTCATGACAAAAGGAAACTAGGTCTGCCATTAGTTGTAGACTTCAATTTTGTAGATATGGGAGTAGAAAGTGAACTGAGGGCCTGAGAGGAGAGTTCACTTACTTAAGGTCATACAGGTGCATGAAAGTTCTTCAAGAATCAAAGAATCTGGCCACTAGAGTCCTAAACCTATGCCAAGTATCGTGGAAGGGGTGGGGAAAGTAAATAATCTGTTCTCGATGGCCTTCCTCTAAAGCGTGAAGACTCCGTTATCCTAATTTGTCCCTTTAACTGAACTTCAGAGATGTTGAGGCACAGAGACCAGACATAGGGGTGGGTAAGGCATGCAGAAGTGGGAATCTGGAGTACAGGGCCACTTCAGGACCCCCTAACTTACTTTCAGTTTGGAAGCATATGGCTTTGACACACGTCCTCTTAGCTTGCTCTAGTTGTCTGTAACACTTACAACTGGCTAGTCAGGTAAAAAGAGTATATAGAGGTTTGTTTGTTTGTTTTTTGTAGAAATCACTCAAAGCACAACTTTACCATTGGAAAGCTATAAGATAAAACTGAGAAAACATTGTATATCTGCTACAATCCAGGAAATTCTAGTTTCTCCACATCTTTTTTTTTTTTTTTTCAGTGCTGGAGATTGAACCCAGGGCTTTGTGCATACAAGGTAAGTGAACTACAATCTCACCCCTGTATTTTGTTTAAAACTGGGACTCACAAGAAATCAAATCATAGTAAATGCTGGTGAGACTATAGAGAAAAAGCAACCCTTCAACACCATTCATAGGAATGTAAACCTGTACAACCACTGTGGAAATCATTATGGAGATTCCTCAAGAAACTGAATCTAGAAATTTCATTTGACCCAACTATTCCCTTTCCAGGTATCTTCCCAAAAGAGTTAAAAACATCATATTACAGTGCTATCCCTGTTTATAGCACCATCATTTATAATTCTTGGAAGCTGCCTATGTCAGTCAACAGATGAATGGATAAAGAAAGTGTGGTATTTACACACAATGGAGTATTACTCTGCCATAAAGAAAGATAAACTTGAGTCATTTGTAAGAAAATGTAAACACCTTGATATTATAATGTTAAGTGCAATAAATCAGACACACATGCTTAAAAATTGCATGGTTTCTCTTGTATGTGGAATGAAAAGTATAAATAAAAACCAAAACAAAAGACAGATAATAGGAAGTAGAGAGATGGGTCATTTTCAAAGGGGAAGGGGACCAAGAGATGGAGGGAAGGGAGAGAAAGGGGATGAAAAGGAATAGAAATGTGTTCTGTGCACAGCTCCACAGAGGAGGGTCAACATCATGTACCTCAAACACAGACTGAAAAAAATGAATTCTTCAGTTGGATAAAACTCTCTTTTTTTCCCCCATGAAGTTTATCGGTTCATTTAAAGCAAACGATACAGTTACATTCATCATTGGGATCTCGTACCTTTACACGACACATCTTGGTTCTTGCCTTTTCCCCACACCCCTGCCCTCCCTTCACCCCCTTCACCATCCCTATTTACAAAGACTTTGCTTCCACTTTTTCCTATTTCCACAGTTTTCCTTTTCCCTTCTTTCCTTTCCCCTCTGTTTCTCACTTCCTCTTTAGCTGTTTTCTTCCTATTTCACACTCTCTTTTCTGGTGTTGTTTTTTCATAGATGGTTTTTATCAGGTTGAGATAAAGACCTTCTATTCCTCTTTTCTGTACAGTTTTTCTTGTTTATTTTTTTAAATTGAGTTTATTGGTACTTTTTGAGTATACAGTCCAGTTACATTCATCATTGTCATCTTGTACCTTTACATGAAAGATCTTGGTTCTCATTTTTCCCCACACCCCTGCCCTCCCTTCATCCGATACACCCTCCCCTACTTACAAAGACTTTGTTTCCATCTTTTTCCTTTTCTCACATTATTTCTTTCACCTTTCCTTTCACCTACCTTTCCCACTTCCCCTATACCTTTAGTCCTTTTCTTCCTATTTCACATTATCAGTTATACAATTTGGACCTTATTGACACTTTTAGTTTTTCACACCAGAGAAACTATTCGGTATTTACATGTGTGTCCTGTTTATTTTGCTTAAGAGTATGGCTCTTATAGAGACTTAGCTCAGTGGTGCTGCTGCCTGCCTCACAAGCTCAAGGACCCAAGTTCCATCCCCAGTACCAAAAAAAAAAAAAAAAAGTTCAGCCTCTATGTGCATCCATTTTCCTATGAATGACTTTAGTTTCTTATTCTTATGTCTTACTCCATTTTATAGAAAAAACACATCTTTATCCAATCTCCAACTGATGGGCAACTGGGCTGTACCCAAGTTTTAGCTATTGCAAACTGTGTCACTATAACATGGGTGAGCATATATCACTGTGGTATGATTCTTTTAATTCTTTTGAAAAGATACCCAGCAGAGGGACAGCTAGGTCAAATAGGACCTCTAATCCTAGGCCTTTGAGGTATCTCCATATTGATTTCCACAGCAATTACACCAGTCTACACTTCCACCAACAATGGAGAAGGGTTCCTTTCTCCCCACACCCCTAGCATTTGTTATTGGTTGCTTTCTTGATAGCAGCCATTCTTTGTGGGGTGAGGTGGAATCTCAGTGTTGTTTTCATCTGCATCTCTCAAATGACCAGTGATGTGGAACATTTTTTCATATATTTATTTGCTGTTTTACTACTTTGTCTGAGAAGTGTCTGTTCATTTCAGATGCCCATTTTTGAATTGGATCTTTTTTTATTGAGTTTATTGGTGCATTCTAGGTGTACAATACAGTTACATTTATTACTGGGATCTTGTCCTTTACATGACAGGTCTTGGTTCTCATTTTTTCCCCTTGTCCTTGCCCTCCCTTCACCCTTGAATAAGATCTTTATATTTGGGGGGACTGATTGTTTTGAATTTTTTTATATATTCTAGATAATAGTACTTTGTCTGTGGTGCAGCTGGTAAACATTCTTTCCCACATTGTAGGTTATCTCTCAGCTCTGTTTGTAGTTTCTTTTGCAGTGCAGAATCTTTTTAATAAGATGAGATCCAAGTTGTTAATTCTTTGTGCCAGTTCCAGTGCTACTGAGGATTCTTTCATAAAGTTTTTCCTTATGCCAATGTCTTCAAGACTTCCGCCTAACTTATCTTCTAGCAAGTTTAGAGTTTCTGTTTTAATATTTAAATCTTTAATCCACTTGGACTTTAGTGCATGGTGAAAGATAAGGGTCTAGTTTTAATCTTTGGCAGGTTGAAATCCAGTTTTTCCAACACCATTTATTAAAGAGGCTATCTTGTAAGGGTACAAGATCCCAATAATGAATGTAACTGTACTGTCTACCTAGAATGTACCAATCAATTAAATTTAAAAAAATATAAAGAGGCTATCTTTCCTCCACTGAGGATGGTTGGCTCCTTTGTCAAAGATGAGGTAATGAGTACATCTGGAGTTATTTCTATATCTTCCAATCTATTCCACTGATTCTCAGGTCTGTTTCTTTGCCAGTACCATGCTGTTTTTATCACAGTGGCTTTGTAGTACAGTTTCAAATTGGGGATTGTGATACCCCCTGTGATGTGTCTGTTGCCTAGGATGGCTTTTGCTATTCTAGGAAACTTCTGGTTCCAAATTAATTTTTGTATTATTTTCTCTAGTTCTGTATTTCACACTCTCAATTATACCATCTGAACCTAAATTCTCTCTTTCTTTAAAAGGTGTTTCCTTATTGTTTTAAGCAAAGCTGGTTGGAATCTAATTGTGGTTGTCACTGCAATGATACGCAGAGCACCTCCTTCAGTTGGCTGTTTCCCGAGCTCATCCTTACCCAGTTGCACAGCAGCTCTGGTCAGCACCTTTCAGGAAAGACCTGGGAAATCAGGAAGTAGGAGGGGAGAGCTTGGGGGATGACAAAGTGATAAATGAAGAGCAAGCAAAAGAACAAAGAATGCTAATGTAAGATCTTAGAGCCAGAGGCTGCTTGTCACACAGAATTGGAAGGAAAGATTGGTCTGGCTTAGTAGAAATCAGAACTTAATAAAATTTAGTGCTATTCAATATTAGAGAGGGCCGGGACCATGCTGTGGGCATCTCACCCAGAAATGTTCAGGGAGAGTCAGAGGGAGCTATTCCCAGGAAGGCCACTGAGAGGTCTCCTCCAGGGCCTAGCTTGTTGTGAAAGGCCCCGAGCTTGAACTAAGGATTCAAACGGGTGCCTGAGAAAGCACGGACCTTCGAGAAGCCTAACTTCCTCTGGAAGAAAATATGCTTGAGAGAGGACTGTTTTGGTTTTGTTTAAAACTAGAATCTCTTGGTCAAGTAAAATATTGGTCTTTGAAGACAAGATGTAAATTATAGGTGACAATCTGAAGATGAACATGACACAGAAGAGGGGCAAGGTGGGAGCAGTGGGTGGGGACAGCAGGCAGTGACTGACAAAGCCTCCTCTTTAGGAGGTGGACATCATGGGGAGCTGAACAGGGTGTGCAGTGAGATGAGTAAAGAGTGAGATCTGGGAGTCTGCAGCTGGGGCTGTGGGAACACTGTGACTGAAGGATTGGGCAGGAACCACAAGCAGGCCTTGGATAAGGAGGAGGCGTATGAGGAGAGGGTTCAAGGCAGGGATCAGAGATCACAATGAAGACCAGGTTCTGGAATTCCTTGAATTCTGTGTTATTGGAGTAAAGTCTGTACTAGTTTTTGGGCTGCTAAATGGCTGTGCCCTTTTATTTGATAAGTAGTACACATTTCTTTGTGTGGGGCCCCAGAGAGGCCAAATGTTAGGGTAGGGAACGAGTAATATCATGGCATTTTCCTGACCCCTTTCATCACTGCAGGAAATAGCACATTCTTTTTGGTATTTGTGCATCACCCTATCCATCCCTAAACCCTCAAAACCCACTTATAATTACCCAGGAGGCCAGAGGTCATTTACAATGCAAGTTTTGGCAACACCCAGTTGCTAGAGTCCATGATACAGAGCTCTCCCTAAATTCTGGCTTGAAGCATTCTGGAGATGATAGTGGTCCATAGCTGGGGGGCTTTGAGGTCGGTATTTCTTACCAGAAATGAAGACATAGGCTTCTGAGTCTGGCCTGGGCAGCCCAGGTTCCTGGAGGGAGGGGTGCAGCTCCACTCCGGCCAGGCTTCTCTGTGCTGTCTATGGGCCTGCTTCACCTCTGCCTCTGTCTTCTGGGAGAGCTTGCAGTGAGCACACTCTTGCCTGTTTTCCCTCACTCTGCATCTGGCTGGGCTCCTTGGGAGGAAAGGATGAGACTCAGGGCTGCTCCTTGGCCCCCGATGGGACAGGTGCTTCAGACAGGCAATGTTGAAAGAGAATGATTCTCCATAAAGGATCTTTATGGCAGCAGCCGGCCAGCTCATCTCCTCTTACCTGGAGAGGGGAGAGGAAGCTGGGGAGTGGGCTATACAGCAATTGTTCTCCATGTAAACCGATTCCAAGGGAAAGATGGCATAATAATCAACTTGCCCTATACAAGACCAGTCTATTATAGACTGCTGCCCCATGTGGTCCATTCCAGGGCCCCCAGGAACCCCCTTTTGAAGTGGTTACCATATTAGCCTATTTCTAGGATTTAAGTGCTGCATTAGGATGGATTCACTGGATTTTAGCACAAATTTCACCCTGGGTTCTCTTTCAAATTGTAGTTTCACCAAGATTCAATGAATTGGCTCACTCTCTTGATAAGACTGAAAGCAGTAGGCTACAGAGGAAGCAACCAAAGACAATCAAATGTTTTCAATGGTGAGACCTGAGAGCCAAAGGCCACCTTTACTTCTTCCACAACTTGCCCTGGGCCAACACAAGCCAGTTTTGCAGAATCTTCTGCCTTTGGAGACCCAGAGCCCAGAATAAAGCTTCAGGCTCTGAAGTGGATACTTGCCAAGCCCAGCTTTATGCTCAGTGTCTCTAAGAAGGGTGGTGGTGGTGGGAAATCTTTTGGAATCTAGAAGTTTGACCGTGGTCACTGATTACAATCTTCCAATCTTGAGCTGCTCTGCCTGGAGTTCCTGTTGCATTTGTATCCTTGGGATCTCTATCTGTGAAGTTGGCCAGGAAATCTCATGTTTGTTATCACTTAGCAAAGCAATAGATATTCTCCATTACTGTCCCGGTACAGAGGCCAATGTCTGGCTCCCCCTACCTCTCACACAGAACACAGGCTTTGATTCAGATGCTTTCCTGAGAGACAGAGATTGTCTAGCAACTGTCAGAAGTTCTAGGATGAGTAGGGATCCTGGCTGGATGAGCCAATGTGCTCTCTTCAAACCAATTTAGTGTTCAAGACCTCAGAGTGGGTGTGGCTGACTTAAGCAGACTGCATACCACAGACGAGTGGAAATAAGATCTGTTTCCTCCCAGGGAGAAACTACGGTTTGTCACGGGCCTGAGGATTCTAGGAATGTGTCTTATAAACCTACACTGAAAATGCATGTTGCTTGACAAGGAAGATCTGGAAGCCTCAAATCACAGTTTATTACACCCTTTTCTCTATCACAGGGCACCTCCCAGCTCTGCCATTATCTAAGGAACAGCTTATTCCAACCAGCCTAAGGATTCTCCTTCAACCTGAAGTAGAGGTCAATGTGAGAAGCCAGGCCTGATCAACCCAGCTGGAGAACTCAGTACCACACACAGGTAGTCCTGCACCAGGGGGTACCAGGTCAGTGCGAAGTCCCAGTCCCTCACCTGGAGAGGAGAGGAAGCTGGGGAGTGGCTTGGATAGGGACCCACTTCTAAGCCTAGCCTCAGATGGGGTCCTGGAAGAGCGCTTGAACCTCGTGACCTCTTCATTTGATCAGGATTTTTTGAAAAACTCCTCATTTCAGGTACAATGCTAGAAACTGAGGATACATGGAGTTATCATAAGAGGGGTGCCTGAAGTTAGGGAGACCAGGTCTAGACTTGGACTCTGATATGCAAGGCTGTTGATCAGCACACTATCCCATCCTTACTGTGTTGGAGTAACCTCTATTTTATAATTTCTTGGTGCATTTTCCTTCATGTAACACATCCTGCAACCAGAGGCACAGAGTGACCAGTCGGAGTCTCCCTGGTACAATGCTCCGGTATCACAAGTTTCTTATAGCTAAGGGAATTGACCTGAACTGTCTGTCAATGATACTTGTTCTGCCAGACTTTTAACCACTATATAAAAAGCATGTAACTCTCCAGGAAAGGGATTGTTAGGTTCAAAAATACTCTTATTTTTACACTGGAAGCAATTGTTCAAATATACAAGTGTTGGAACTGGTTTTCCTCTGATAAACAGCTATTATTCTAAGTAAGCTGTTTGAATACTGCATGTCCAGGAAGTTTTTTTTGTTTGCTTGTTTAGTTTTTTTTTTTTTTTTTTTTTTTTTCAGGACAGGGTCTTGCTAGGCAGTTCAGGCTGGCCTTGAACTCACTGTGTAACACAGAGTGGCCTCAAATTCACAGCAATCCTCCTGCCTCAGCCTCCTGAGTGCTGGGTATGCCTTCACCTGACAATTTTCACTCCAAACCTACAGAAGTGAATTCTAAAGAACAATAACTGTGTTAAACAGTTGGGCAGACATTACCAAGCTCTTGGAGATGTTGTTGCTGATCTGACATGTGAGTCCTGACATACCAGTTGCTTGGGGAATAGACAGATCTGAACTTACACCTTAAAAGAAACCAGGTTCATAAACATGAAGAGTAGAAGCAATTACTTACAAAGAAAAAGCTCAGTGTTCCATTTTTAGTCTATGAAATTAGATGTATTATCATTAGAGAAGATTTTTAAAAATGGGCCAGGGATTTAGCTCAGTGGTTCTATGGCCTGTCTCGCAAGTGCAAGGACCTGAGTTCAATCCTGGATTAAAAAAACAAACAAACAAACAAAAACGTAACCTGAGTCTTGTAAGCCATTCTCCAAGATCCATAGTGATGTATTCTCTTACTTGAGTTACACGGTATATGTTTCAGGGTTCCATTGAGGCAAAATTTAAAGTCTTTCCACTTGAGCCTGAGGACATAATTGGCAAGCAGCCCATTCACCACTACCCGTGCTTGGCAGACATCACTAATGGGTCCTCGCACAAGGTCCTTCCGACAGCAGCCCTGGAGTTGACCTCAACTCAGAGCTCTTAGCATCAGCGTTCATTATCAGTCCATTAGTGCTGGCCTACTGTGTGCCCTGTGAAGGGAAAGTAATTTTCCACTGTAAACTGCAGCTAACGTACATTTTTTTTGGTAAAGACACTGAGCAGAAAAGTTTGCTGGGTCTTATCTGTTCATAAGCTGGTGTAAGTGTACACACAACCTCCAAATCAATCACGTATAGATTGTGACAATGATCTGTGAATATAACTGTGTATGGAAAGGAAAAGGAAGATAAGACCAGTTACTTTTAAGTGCTCAAAATGTCAGTTTCCTGTCCCTGTGGGCAGAAGATAAATATTCATTGAATGAATCAAAGAGTGGTGAACAGTTGAAAGGGGTGCAGTCAAAATCCACATTTCCAAATCCAAATGAATTTTCTTCACTCTGACAGGAACTAGCCAGATAATCAAGGAGACTCCAAGGTCTTTGGTGTGTTCTTTAAAAGAATGTGATGGATCTCCAACTAAACACTGGCTCAGTTTGAAGTCTGTATGGATCTGAGAAAGTTTCCTATTTCCAAGCTGATTTATTTCCTTGAATCTCAGATATTCTCATTCTCTCTCTCTCTCTCTCTCTCTCTCTCTCTCTCTCTCTCTCTCTCTCTCAGTATGGAGGATCAAACATGGAACCTTTTGCTTGCAAACCAGGTGGCAGAACCACTGAACTAAATCCCCAGCCCTCAGATTCTTTCTCTTATCCGTGAGACAACCAGGCTCTCACCTGACATAAAAGGTAGAAATGTAGCAATTGTTATACAGACAACCCATTAATTTTCTAGGGATACTGTAATAAAGTATCACAAACTGGGTAGCTTAAAACAATAGTTTATAATCTTAGTACTTTGAAGGCTAAAAAGTCCAAAACCAAAATGTTAGCAGGTGGAGAGAGACCCATGGCCCTCTCTTAACTTCTGGTGACAGCCAGCAGTACCTGAATCCCTTGGCTTGTAGCTGCACCATTTCAGTTTCTGCCTCCTCCCTCCCTCTCTCTCTCTCTCTCTCTCTCTCTCCCACACACACACTTTAGAATCAGCGACAACAAACTTTGCTGCTCAGAGTCTTTACATAGAATTGTACATTGGCTATAGTTTATGCTGGAAAATAGCTTTCCTCTTGCATGATGCACAGTAGGTCATCTTTATCATAGGACCCCAGTCACACTTGATTAAGTGCCCACCCTACTTCAGCATGACCTCATCTTAATGTTCACTGCTTACATCTGTAAGACCTCATTTCCAAATAAGATCACCTTATGGGGTGTTGGGGAATAGGACTTGAATACTTTAAATTTTGGGTGGGGAGATGGAGGCTGGGGTATAATTGAATCTAAATGGGATGATAAAATAGCTGACTCCACCACATAAAAAATGTTTCCAAAGCACACAAAGTAGTGTCTTAGGTAGTGCTGCTTTGTGATGGCAGGTTCAGAGGGCCTTTGAGCGAAGCTAAGGCATGAAGAATGCATCCACGGAAGTTCAACTGATTTCTGTTTTGTTATTTTTCCACCTTAGCTTCAATTAAAATGTACACAGCTTTATATCCCATCACCACTCTCCAGAACTCTCTCATTTTCTGGTTCCCAGATTTGAATCTGTTCTAAACACACAATTTAGTATGTGTATCAGTAACATGAGCTTTCTCTATTTTGTACAGGTGGCTTCTCTCCCCAGCGGGCTTTCTATCTACCAGATTTTCAAAATGGTTTCAATGCATGTGGAAACAGAAAAACATATTCCACACAGGTTAAAGTGATGCAGGATTGGTTTGTTAAGAAGAATTGTCTTTAGAATGAGAGGATATGAGCATGCTTGACTTTAAAAAACTGGATTGAGAGCACCATTTTGATTGTACCAGTAATGAAGACAACCAAAGTGAAGGTATTTTGTAGCATACGTTTGCTAGTGTCTTTGTCATTTTTCATTGAGCAGATGCAATAATGATACATATTTTGTATTATGCAGTAACAGTAGACAGACAGCTAATATTTTTCCAGTTCAGTTATTTATATCTCAGCACTGCTATAGAAGAAGTCATTTCATTCTTTTTACTATAGATAAAGGAAGGAGTCTGTGCTATTGTTCACCCTTGAGATGGAATGGCCGGTGGCTAATGTCCGTTTGCAAAATCACATTGGGAGAGAATTTTTACTTGGCTTTCTGACCTCCCATCTAGTGTGGGGACTGAAAACTCTATTGAGAGCTTCTAGAAAAGATAGAAGAGAAGGAGAGAGGGTTACCTGTGCATAGTACTTGGTCAAGATTTCACTTCATCCCTGGGAACTAGGTCGCCAAGATCATATGACAGGTTCCACTGGGGCAGCCATCATTCTCCCCAGGGAGGAAAGGCTTTCCCTCTGAGAGCTGCAGGGGTCTCATGTGGCATGGGGAAGATTTAATCCATTTTGGCTCTTTGCACTGAGATACTCTCTGTTTCCAGTTAAATCAATTATTTGGGTAATCTTCATAATTAATGGCAGAAGGCTTGAGCTGTCAGGGCAAGCTGTTGCAAAAATATCTGGGTGTGTGGTACAAGCCACTGGTACTCTGAGTTTCTCAGATGGAGACAGGGAAGGGGGCCGGGAATATGCTTAGGTCAGCTTTCCTAAATTCGTCCTGGGCTTCGACTGAGCAGCAGGCCCAGGTGGGGAATTGAGGGCTTCCCACCGGAAGTCAGAAAACAGTGTTTCTGCTCAGCCTCTGGCACTGGCAAAGCTGTGTCACCAAGAGCAAGATTCTTCCCAATTCTTATCTCTACACCTGTAGATGAAGCAGATGAAGCAGAAAAGCCAGATGGTTTTAGTTAGTGTTTATGAAGCAAATTGGAACATCAGGCTCTCCAGTGAACCATTCATTTAATCCTCATAACCAACCTTTTATGAAAAACAAGGTAAGAAGAGGCTGTCACTTTCTCCCGGGTCATAGAATAATTTCCAAAAAAACCTGAGGTTCTCTAAGCTGCCTCCTGACCATTATTGTTATGGTTATTGCTGAAAAAATAAGAAAAAGCAGAAGATTTGGAGTACTAACTAAGGCTTAGGTTGATTTAGATTATTATCACTTAAAGTACATGGACTGACAGCACGGACATGAGCTGTCATCTTCGAAGAAATGCTGAATCTCAGATTCCACCCCAAATTTATGAATCAGATTCTGCATTTTTAACCAGAGCATGGTTTTAACCAGATGTGATTCAAGCACCTATAAAAGTTTGAGAGGCACCGAACTAAGGCCGACCGAAGGCCCGAAAAATCAGAACCATTGCAAGGGATTTCTGCTTTCTCTCATCTCTGGTGAATCCTGAGGGCCCTGAGCTTAGGCTCCAGGGAAGGGGTACAGTGCATTTTTTTCTAGAAGTCAGTTTAAAGCCACCTACCCATGTATAAGGCCCTGTGTTTCTTGTTTTATTTCTAATCCAAGTCATAAGTTTCCAGCTTTTAGCTTCTCTACCAAAAGGAAGCCTCCAGTCACCAGAAGTAAAGCAGGAATTAAAAATGGTCCTTATAGGCTGACTGCAGGAGGGAGACCATTATGAAGGGATTAATATATGTGCAAGATGAAATTCTCTAATGTCCTTTTGCAAGGCAGGAGAAACTGCTGTTCTAAGTCTCCCACTGTTTCCCTTTATTTAACAATGACTTCTCACAAAATCTTTCTATGGAAAGATAATTGGATTTCTCTCTCTATTTGTTCAAAACTCACTTAACATTATAATGGCTTTAGTTATATACTTAATATCAACTCCTCAGTAACAAAGTAACCAATTTCTGGATAAATATCTAGATTTTCCTATGCATATCTAGCATCACCAATGCAGGAAGGAACACAGAAGCAAGAAATAGAAATCCATTAATAAAAATAGATGCCACCCTTGCCTCACTAGTTTCAAATGTTCTGGATAGACTTAGGTTTTCCACATCTGAGTGTTATTTTTGTCTTACCTGTGTTTGTATTTGCATAGTGTTCTATCACTGTGATACTTTTGGCAAATAGGTCACAGAAGAACAAGAATGCAGTGTGCTGTACTCACAACCGAAGTGCCAGTTGCGCTCAATCTAGAATGAAGTAAACATATACTTTAATCTAACAGCGACTGGCTCTTACTTCCTCCCAGGCGTTTGTGACAGAACCCTGCTTCTGGAATATGCCAGGCATGTCCAACCTTCTGTCTCAATGAGAAAAAAAATGTATTTGTTATTTTACATTAAAATCAAAGAGGGCAAGAGGCCTGTGGGCTGCAGGTTGGATCTGTAATGTTTTTAGTGCTTATAACAACAGTTATATTATGTTATTATTGTTTTTTGGTGGTCTTTATCTTTTTAATTGAGTTTATTGGTACATTTTAGATATACAGCACAGTTACATTCATTATTGGGATCTTGTGTCTTTACATGACGGGTTTTTATTTGTAAAGATCCTTGGTGAATACAATAGGATGAGCGTGGTCTGGAGCCAGAAAGTTTAGGTTGGAAAATATCTAATATTACTAGATATATGGTGAAGGGTTAGTTAGTCATTAAATCTCCTAGAGACATACATCTCTTATTTACACAATAACAATAATTGAGGGGCCAGGGATTTAGCTCAGCGGTTGGGTGGCCTGCCTTGCAAGCGCAAGGACCCAAGTTCAATCCCCGGTACCAAAAAAAAAAAAGTTGTGTTGCCTGTGTAATTGAAGTTAATAATTATTAACTTTCTAGTGTTGTTCAAGTCACTTCCCAAGGTCTTGATTTTCTTACCTGTTGAGTGGGGCTATAATTGCTCAGGCTAACTGAGTAGCTATGAGTATTAAATGAAATAATATATGCATAAAATGATATAGAAATGGGTGGTTCTCATCAAAGACAGTTGCTATTTAAAAAATAAAAATGGAAATAAAATAAGCAGCAAAATTTCATAAGAAATGGCATTTAACCATGTCAATGGACCTTATTATTAAAATGAAAAGTATAAAAATAATTATCTTTACTAGGATCTTATAAGTGCTTTCACTGGCTAATTTTTAGGGTTAGAAAAGGCAGCAAATGTTAACTTTTGGCTCAACTCTTTCGACAAAAATTTAAGACTCCCTTTACATTTGACCTTTGTTATAGATACCGAGAGGATCATTTTTTACACAAAATTAAAAAAAAGAGGGCTTCACTCATTTTCCCAAGGTTGTTTTTTAGTTCTCTGATATTCAAATCACTCTTTTGAAGCTCAAATTATGTTCTTGTCCCACTCAGATGAAACACATCTATCACTTGGAATGCAGTTTCACTTTGTTGCAATCAGTTTGAGTTTGATTTGCATTGCATTATTGACCTCATGGGAGGGTCCAACGAAGATATTGATGCAGTGTGGGACTGGACACCAGCAAGCATGGAAAGTTGTAATTGAATGGGAGCTAATTATATAATGGCCAGCTAATTAGCGAATCTTTCTGTCCTGAGAAGTCTTGCTTTCCCCAGATCATCTTGAAAATGTATGGATATAGTTAGCAAGCCCAGTTTCTCTACACTCCCAATAAAATTGTATATGATCTGATTCTCAATTATTTGATTGGGAACCAAATTCTTTTTTTCTTTTCTCTTTTATTTCTTTTATTTTTTATTTTTACTTTTGTGGTACTGGGCTCGAAATCAGGACTTTGTGCTTGTGAGGCAGGCATGAAACCTCTGAGCTAAATTCCCAGCCCCCTGGGAACCCAATTCTTAAAAATAAGATACAAGCACCCTTGAATAGGAGACACAGTTTTGAAGCATCCGTTGTGATGTTTCTCAAGTAAAATGAAAAACCTAATTCCTGATTTAATCTTACTTTTATAAATCTGGATTTCCAAGAATCATATATTCTTAGAGCAGTGAGTTTGGGGTCAAATGATGTTGCTTCATTTCTCTGTTGCAGACAAGGGCACAGGTCTGGGATCACTTTGAAATAGGCACAGGAGGGGCAGGCATGGAAATAAGCACCCTACCTGCAGCAAGGGATAACTCCTCAGTATGGAGTTCCCTTCCCCTTTCCCGCTGTGCTGGGTGAGGTAGGCCCTCTTCCAGTCTGGTTAGAGAACGAAGACATAAGTAGGCTTGGGAAGGCCCACCCCTTCTTTTCCTGGGTATCTTCCATATTCCGTAACACCCCTGACCCTCTGGATTATTTGAAATGTCTAATATTTATCATGATCACCAAAAGCCACCCTTCTCTGCCTTGAAACAAACTCTGCTTTCCTGTCCTGTGGAATTAGAAGTAAATCATGGCTGAGATAAAAGAGGATTTCAGGATATTTTTGTTAGATTTCCCGAACAGCCAGCGGTGGGCAGAAATTTAAACAAGCAGCAGAGCTTTTTTTTCAGGGGATCCTCAAGTAATCTTATTGTATCTACATGGACAAAGTTGCTTCCAGTTTCTGAAGACGAATCTTGGTAGAATAAGAGGCTTGACCTCTGAGAAACTGGGGAAAGCTGAATGTCCTTTGTTTTTTTCTGCTTCCCAAGGCAGACAGTGAGTGGAGGGAGAAGTAGAGGGAGAGAGACTGGAGAGCAAGAGCCTTATGTTCACTGGAGAGAAAGGGAGGCGCTATTCTGTTTGTAGGAAAGGCCTTGGGAGGAAATGAGCAATTTCCACCTGAAGTCTTCTCACAATAAAGTGGCCCTTCTGACTTTTCTTGCCAGGCCCAGGGAGGGAGTGAGGGAGAGGAAGAGGGAGAGGTGGGGAGAGGGAGTGACAGAACTTCCTGAAATCATACAGTGCCTCTTACCTTTGGCAGGTAGCACCTTAGCCTTCCAGGGCCTGCAGAGCATTCACAGAGGGAAGGGGATAGGTCTAGCTGCAGATTCAATGGACTCTGAGCAAACCATTAAAGTCCAAATGGACTGAAGGCCAAATGAGCTATCCCAGCAATGCACTAGGCACCCAAGACATTCTGGATAAATATCAGCTATCGATATTACCTACTATTGAGAGATGGAATATGCAGTAGGGCCTGAAGTTACTAGCAGTTTGGAGAAACAGAAAATCAGTTTGACTCAAGGTGGACTTGGAAAAAAATAGGCTGGTTTTAAATTAGCAGTGGAGGAGGGCAAAAATCGTGTCAGGGCAGGCAGAAAATGTGAGAGCAGGTACAGATAGCCATGTGTGATATGGAGGTCAGTTTGGATGTCAGTCTGCCCAGCACCAGGACTGGCAAGCTTAGTGTAGTGGAATGTTGGATTTGTTTAAATGGGCAGAACCTAAAAACCACAGTGATAAAACTTGATATATCAGACAGCAGGGACAAGAGCAGCATGTAGGTCTGAGCAGATGGGGATACAGCAAAAGTGGAGTTTTAGGAAGACCAGAAGGACAAGGATTGCAGGACAGCAGCAAGGAGGAGTCAGGCTGGCCATCTAGGGTGACATCGTAACCTGGTGGTGGCCACTGGAATCTGCAGCAGTGTGGAGAGACCGAGTGGAAAGGTATTTATTGGAAGCAGAAAATAGGATTCATTTATGATCATGTCCCCCCCCCAAAATAATAATAGTCAGCTTTCCCGTTGCTAGAACACTATACCCAACACCCTTGATTTAAAGGAGGAACTGTTCAGCTTTCAGTCTCGGGGGATTCAGTAACTCACGGTCAGCTGGCCCCAGGGAAGGATGTTATGGCAGAACGTGGCAGAGCAAAGCTGCTGATGGAGGGTGGGAAGCACAGCAACCAGAGAGAGAGGGGCGAGGGGCCAGAAATAGCGCTCAAGGTTAGGCCTCCACGACCCACCCACACATGCCCAGAAGAGTATCCCGCCAATCCCCCGACCCCAAGCCACAGTCAAGCTTACCCGGCACACAGAGCATACACCATGAAATATACCAGTCTCAAATGCTTGTGTTTATTCAGATATTTCGCTTTACGGAGCAGAAATGCACTCAGGTTAAACGAAGTAATTAAACATTTGTACACCAGCATAGGAACTCAGGAGAAGCTAAACAAACAAACTATTGAACGGTGGCCTGGGGGAGACCGGAACGCGAGGTCTTCTGTACCCAGCTGGCTCTAGTCAGACTCCTGTGCGTCCCATTTCTGGGCTCCATTAGCCACAGCCCACATTGCTCCCCGCCTGCATTCCAGTTCTCTCCCTCTAACACAACTCTCTTCTGTAATGCAATGAGGATAACATTCTGCAAGTATTAAGCTGCTCTGTTTTCTTTTACCTCTTAGAGCAGGGCAATATTCTTTGTAGCTCTCTACCTCTATGGCTAAACCCTGACATCTCTTGTCCTATGAGAAAACAACAGTTTTGAAAATCAGGTTTGGATGAGAGAGAGGGAGAGGGGATTTCCTAAGTCGTTTTTAGAATTTCAGGAACTAATGTGGATGAATCAGGTGATAGGATTCTTCCTGGTGCGGAGATGATGCCCCTTTTATTTAACAGGGCTGAATCACAAGGGTTAGCTAGTGATGCCACTTACCAGTGAAGACAATGGAAAGGACTTGCTTTCCAGCCTGAAGTCGGTGGACAAAGGAGAAAGGCAGCTATGGAAGGAGTCACATTCTATTATCTGCCCCTGGCACCTCAAGGCCAAAGTGCAAGGGCAGTGAGCAGCTAGAAAGTATCCCCAGGTAATGTGGGATACCTCAGAGCAAGAAGACTTGGCTGTGCTCCGTGCCTGGGGTATGGGAGGCATTCCCTCCCCGGCTGCCTTCCATAGCTTTCTGGGACCAACGCAGCACTGAGTGGTGGAACAGAAACACTTTCCAACATTTCAGTTTCTCTACTCTCCTTTTGGTGGTGGTTCAACATAAAGGAAACAAAGTTTGGGGAGCTCTGTTTCTCAGCACGGTGGTCTCAATGCTGTGGAGAAGGAATGCAAGCTGCAGACCTATAGGAGATATCTTTAGAGGCAGCCAAATGGAGTGGGATTGCATGAGCCAGAAGGGCCACCTGCCCTGCTCCAGCTGCACGAGGCCAGATGAAGGGACCCAGTTGCCAGCTATAGCTGTGTCAGGGGAGTCAGTGGTGAAGAGGTGTTCAAAGCCATGGCTGTGGAGACTAGAGGAGACAAAACGTATTGTTTGGCTTTTAGACCTCTTTCTCCTCTTTTCTCCTCTCTTTCTCCACATCCCATACCCCATTTGCCCCATAGTTCCAAATGCCATGTCAAAATAGACAAAGAAATAAAATTCTAAAAAATTTCAGAATCATACCCCAAATAATATAAAAATTATAGCTTCAAACTAAGACCTGGACTAAAGTGTTATTTATTCATATTTATTTTATTTATATTTTGTTTTTGAGACAGTGTCTCACTATATAGTTTAGGCTGGCCTTGAACTCACTATGTAATCCATGCTGGCCTTGAACATGTGGCTATCCTCCTGCCTCAGCCTCTGGAGTGCAAGAATTACAGGCACGCACCACCATGTCCTTTATGAGGTGTTTGATTTTGTTCCTTTTGTTATCTAATGGGTGGGGGCTCCTGAAGATCAAAACAATTACGAATTTTCTCTGCACTGTAATTGTTTAACTAATCCCAGCACAAGAGCGTCTACTTCTCACAGCTTCTACTCTCTCATAACATCACTTGAATATGGGCCATCATGACTTCCCAGACAACTTTCCATTTGCTCTTTAAATCATTACCTACAATTGCATTTCTCACTGTTAATTGCCTGACTTAGTTCAATGACTCCCTTGTCAGAGCATCTGCTTGATCCAAGTAATGTTTTTGTCTTTGAGCCAGGTTGAATGATTTGAAATGTGACTTTGGGGTTAAGAAATAAGGAGACTGGCTGGGGATTTAGCTGACTGGTTGCGCCACCCGCCTTGTAAGTGCAACGTCCAGAGTTCAATCCCCAGGACCAAAGAAAAGGAAAAAACAACAACAACAAAAAAACAAAAAGTCGACACAATTTTGTTCAGGGCAATTTTCAGGAACGTGTCTGAGGTAGTAAAATTAATTAAATATTTGTAGTCATGAACCAAAGGAAACTGTGAAAAATGCCTTGTAAAGATATAAAACTGTTCTACTATGAAAACATCTTCCTGTCCTATAAACTTCTCCAATAGACTTATATAATTGTCATTTTTCTCTACCACCAGAGATAAGCTTAGAGATGTCCATAAATTTCATCTGCTTTTCCCAAATGGGGAATCAAGGACCAGTCAATTCTTTCTTAATAATTTTTTATATAGGGTAATTACCAGGTATTCTAGTTAATAAAATGTTACCATTATATTTTATGAATAAGTGTAATATGAGTTTTCAAAGACTTCAAATATATTAAAACAGCAACTAAAAATACACCACACATTATTCTTGTTTGAAGAGTCAGAAGACAGTTCAGTGGTTTATGGTTTCTCTGGGTTATGATTATAAGAATCAATTTTTTTTTTTGGCTGTTTGACAGAGGGCCTCACCATACAGCCCAGGCTGGTCTTGAATTCGTTATGTAGCTGGCCTTGAACTTGTGGCAACCCTCCCCTCTCAGCCTTTTGTGTGACAGAATTACAGGTGCGTGACACCATGCCTGACTACTTATTGCTTTTTATATGAGCATCTGAGAAAGTTATGGTTAATAGGTTAAACTGGCCAGGGATTTAGCTCAGTGGCACTGCACCTGCCTTGCAAGCACAAGGTCCTGAGTTCAATCCCTGGTACCAAAAAAAAAAAAAAAAAAAAAAA
>NW_022900938.1:35880002-35898753 GCF_012274545.1 Fukomys damarensis | reverse complement strand
AAAAAAAAAAAAAAAAAAAAAAAACAGGTTAAGCTGATCTATAATACCTGCGTCATGTTGCATTTATCTCAAATCACATTCCTTCCAAACACAACTTTGGGGTCCCCTGTAGTGTATTTCCTGCCTCATAAACATCTGTGTGAGGTACTGTACATGTACACACTGCAGGGTATTCAGGTTTATTTAAGCAGAACTCATTGTAAAGCCCACTGCAGGCCATCTGCACTTCTCTAAGAGCCAACTGGGGAGCCACAGAAGGACTTGAGGGAGGGGTATGTGAAATAGAAGAGGCTTCCGGCTTACTCCAATATCCGACATTAGCATGAGTTTAAACTTCCTTTTCCAAGTTTGTGCTAGTGCCAAGGGGAGCACGCTGACCCAAGGATTTGTTTGCTGGGATCCACTTAGAACCTGGACAATGTTATCTACTCAAAGGTAGCAGATGGGTTTCCCCAAGGCCCCAGAGACCCATGGAAATGGGAAATCACACAAAGTCATTCTCTCTTTCTTCAAGTATTTAAGCCTTCATCAATAGATACTTGCAGTCTGTTGATCTTTTTTTTACATAATCAAGTTTAAAAGTGTTATTAAAAATTAAAAATGAAAGTTTTAAAACATCTCAACTTGACCAGATATAAAGCAATTTAAAAACCACTGCATACTGAGAAAAACCAGGCCTTTTTAACCAACACATTTGTCATTACCAAAAAGAGATTCTTTGAGCAAAAATAGTAAAACTCCATTCTGCATAGACAATACAGATAGCTCTACTTATGTGGTCAGTGGGTAAAAGGAAGCACTTAAGGTCTTCACTCCAACCTTCTGTTTCTTTGTGCTCTAATGCTGTAATCATTCTCAATGTTGTATGGAGGGGAAATGACAGAGGTGATGTGGATACTTTGTCCTGCTTGGCCCAGGACCGAGAGTGGAGAATTCTCAGCTGGGGGATGGGCTGCCTTTATCACTTTGCTGCCTTGTGGTTTACTATTCTGTGGGTATCTGCATCTGCGGGAAAGTTGCAGTGGTCCCCACATTGAGGAGGCTGCTGAGCTTGTCTCATCTCCTTGATTTCTTTGTCCTCTACACTGCTGTTCTCTTTAGGCTGCCTTTTGGGTGCAGGACCTCAGTGGAATCACAATTAATGACCCCACACCAATTCTGTTTCTCTAGTCTACTTTGTCCTCCTGTACCCTGATTGTCATCCATCATGCCTCCACACAAGGATGGAATACAATGGTCTTTGTCCTGTTATTATCTCAGTGGAACAAGCTGGGTAGCTTCAGCTGCAGTACATTTCAGGGAGCAGACCCACCATAATTTCACTGGCAGTTGTGTAGAGGACCTTTACCATGTGGCAAGCATCTGTAATGTATGGTCTGCAGAATGTTTATTGACTTGACTGGAACTTCACCAGGACCCATAACATTTGCTGCCTTGTACCCTCTCCTCCTTCAACAGCGACACAGCCCACAGCATCTCCTATGCTGTGAGGACTTTCTTCCCTGGGTTGGTTTTCTTTATGGCAGTCTGGTGTACAAAACACCATCCTTGGTGTCACTCCTGTATAATGGGCATAAAGTCTTACTGGACATGGAATAAGGAAAATCACAGCTTTTTGTTAGAAACATTCTTATGAATTGCATTCTGTATGGCTGAAAGAATTAGGTGGACAAGCAGAGCTGATTGGAATGGGGGCTATGGGAAGGGCAGGCTTCAGTAACATTGTCTTAGTATGTTTGGCTTTTTATTTTTGGTACTGGGGATTGAACTCGGGTCCTTGCACTTGCAAGGCAGGCGACCAAACCACTGAGTGAAATCCCTGGCCCCTATTTTGCATTTGTTAATAGGGCCCACATGTTTGTGGCAAGAACTGAATTGCTCAAGAAAATTAAAAAAAGCTGAGGCCTCCCTACATGTCCCTCTCTCATCTACCCCCCAGCACATATAGCCTCTCTTTTAAATTAAACAGTACTTCAAGGGTATTGGTTCAAAACTTGCAAGCTCTCCAAAGTATCTATTTCCACATTTAACCACAGTTCTCTCCCTCTTTCTCTGTCTCTCTATCTCGTCTCCCCCCCCCACCATTTGTGTGACTTCAAAAGGAGAAAGACAGATAGATACAGAAGGATTGGAGAGCATCTGCACATAGATTGAACTATCAGATTTTGACCCCTATCCACCTTCCAGCTGAGCAGGAAAAGACCAAGTGTATCTTTGTCTTTGCTCCTTTTTCTACTGTGATACCTCCTTTCCTCCACACACCAGTGGTATTGTCAGAAGCCCTGACATTTTAGGGTTCTCCCGTGTGGCTCTGGACATTCTGCTTGCACACTCCCCCATATCATTTAATTACACCTGTTTGATCCACTCAGGGTCTCACAGGATGATTCTTACTGAATTGCTGTAGCAAGCCGGTGACGCAGAGCACTGTCCAGCAGTGTCTCAAACCTGAAAGAGCAGTGGGGTGGAGATGGGGCAGAGAGAAAGGAAGGACGCCAAGACAAGAATCTGATCAAGGCGGCGTTTATTGCCGGCAAGCGTCGGCCTTTTAAAGCAAAACACCACAAACTATTATGGGGTGGGGTTACCATAGTAACTGAAGGGTTACACAGGAAAAGAGCGAACAGGCTCAACAAAAACAACCCACCATGGTTAGTAGTAACCCGGACAACCACACATCTAAAGGTCAGAGACAAGAAACTGTAACTTTCAGGAATTCCACAAAGGAAACACACCACCTGCTAAACTGGAGAAACTTAACACATATGGAGTTACTAAAGTTAACAATACTTACAACCAATACTCATGATCCCCACAAATTGCTGCATTCTAAAACAATGGTTAGGGCACAGAGCAACAGAGGAGCTTGGAAGCAGTTAGAGTCCCTCTGGTAGGCCTGCCCCTTCAGTGCAGAGGAGCCCAGCCATGCAGGAGCCAACACAGTGGTGTCCATGCCCTCAATCCCCACATCAACAAGAGAAAGAGGGCCTCTCTGAGGCTCCTAGGTGAAAATTGAAGCCCACTGGAAAAGTGTAGAAAATCTCTGTGATAAAGGCACACCACACCACCATAGTCAGTAAGTTGGAGGGGCCAGAACCTCACATCAAAACTTGATCTAACTTTAGGGGAAAGACATCTGGAACCTGCAGTAGAACCTTGCAGAATTCAACCCAGCAGGAGGTCAGATATCTCAACTTGGGCTTTGCAGACAGAAATCAGCCTGAACTTCAGGGGACAGCTGCTGCCTTGCTGAGACTAACTTAGATTGGCACACACCTGCCCATGCTGTCTACTGTGTCAACAGAGGCACATCCTGAAGGAGTCCCTCTATTTCTATTTGTATTTTCTTATTTTCAAAGTAATATTTTTCTCTTATATTTAATCATTTAAAAATTATACCTCTTTTTCTTTTCTCAAAATTTTTTCCTTTTTTCTCATCTTCATTTCTTTCTCTCTCTCACTCTCTCTCCCACCTTGTTCTTCATTTTATCCCTTTTTATACTTGTTCATATTCTAATTTGAATTTATTTTCTTTTTCTTTTCCTCTCTTTCTCCTTCTCTCAATTGCCAGTAGTTTTAAAAGAAATTGATTAGTCTCTAGCCTCCCTATTGTTGTTAGTTTGTTCTGTTCATGAGTATATTTTGTTCTATCTTCTCCTCTTCTTTTCAACAGATTCATAGAATTTGTGTGATCTTCCTGTGTCCACTGGCCCCACTTCTAACCTTTCTCTGTCCTAGCTATCTATCCCTCCCTTCCCAACTCCTTCTAAGTCCCCATCCTGAAGAGCAAAGTTGTTATATTACAGAGTTTATTCACTATAAACATATTTTGGGTTCATCCTCAATTTTGATTTAATTCATATGTTAAAGATGATAGATTAATAACTACCACAAATTGTCATTTGCTAAGCTGTATTTGATGTTAATGTGTTGCTGACTGTATCATTTAGGCTAAGGTATTGTGATTGATCCAATCAGTTGTCCTTCCTGGTATAAAGAAAGTGAGATTGCCTCAGAATCACTAGAGACTCAAAACCTAAAGACCAGCTATATATATGGAAGATCAAAGTATTTTTTTGTTTTGTTTTGTTTTTTGTACTGGGGATTGAACTCGGGTCCTTGCGCTTGCAAGGCAGGCCACCAAACTGATGAGCTAAATCCCTGGCCCTGAAAATCAAAGTATTGACCCACGATTAAACCAAGAACAGTACCAACAATAAAAATAGAAATGAGAAGACATTTAAACAAGACATAAACACAGACTTCCACCTCACCAAAAGTAAATTCTGGGGGAAATGAAGTGGAAAAGCCTGACAGTCAACCATCTGGAAACCCTGAATCAATAGCATAGGAAATTAAAAAAAAAACAGCTCAAAGAGGCTCTAGAAATATTCAAAGCAGAAATAATTTCCTAGATAACAACAGAAATGGTAAGAATGAAAGACACGATTAGACTCCTGAACAGAAACAGACTAAAAATAGATTAGCTCAGGACCATGATGAAAATCATGAATACTCAATGTAGGAAAGAAATGGAATCCATGAAGCAGATTCAAACAGATCATCAGGAGATTACAAACTGCACTGAAAGCATTCACAGCAGAATGAATGTGAAGATAGAATTTCTGATGTGGAAGCTAGGATTGCAGTCAGTGACCATGAAAAGAGAGACCTCTTAAAAACAGTAAGGGATCAGAGAAATTGATCCAAGAACTCCTAGATGACACAAAGAAGAAGACTATAAGACTGATAGGAATACATGAAGTAGGAGGAGAAAGTACAAATGACATAAAAAAAAACTGTTCACAGAATTAATGACAGAAAACTTCCCAGAGAAAAGAACTTGACATACAGATAAATGAAGTATATAGTACTCCAATTAACCATGATCAAAAGAAAACTACACCTGGACATATAATAATCAAGATCCCAGACACCCAACAGAAGAACAAAATACTACAAGCAGTTAAAGAAACAAATGACATGCAAAGGAAAGCCCATCACAATCACAGCAGACCTTTCAACACAAACCCTCCAGTCAAGGAGAGCCTGGAGTGAGGTATTCTTAGTCCTAAAAGAAAACAACCTCCAATTTAGACTGATGTATCCTGCAAAATTATACTTCAAATTTGATGGGGAAATAAGATACTTCATGGCAAAGAACACCTGGAAAATTTCATGAACACCAAAGTAGCACTCCAAACACTTCTAAACAATATCCTGCAAAAAGACAATGAAGGCTACAACTCCATAAGGGTCAACAGAGCAAATATAACAGGCAAGGCCAGAAATTAAATGGAGAGAGGGAAAAATAAAAAATAAAACAACCAATAACAGGAAAATAGCATGACAATGAAAAGTCAATATATAGCAGTTATAAACATTGATATTAATGTCCTAAATTCACCAATTAAAGAAATAGGCTGGCAGAATGGGTTAAGAAGCAAAATCCTATAATATGTGGTATACAAGAAACACAGCTAGTTCAAAAAGAAACTCATAGACTGAAAGTGAAATGATGGAAAACCAGTTCTCCATGCAACAGGAGCCCAGAAAAAATCAGGGGTAACTATCTTATTTGCAGACAGAATAGATTTCAAACCAAAGCTTATTAAGAGAGATAAAGAAGGCTGTTATATCCTTGTAAAGGGAAAATGCAAGAGGAACAAGTGACAATCATAAATATATATACACTGAATACTAACATGCCCAACTATACAAAACAACTATTAAGGGACATGAAACACCAAACAAGCAATGATATAATAGTAGTGGGGGACCTCAATACTCCACTGTCACAAATAGACAGTTCATCTAGACTAAAAATCAACAACAAAATACTAGAACTGAACAAAGCTTTTGAAAAAATGCACTTAATAGATGTCTACAGAGTGTTCCACCCCACAAAATCAGAATATACATTTTTTCAGATCACGAATCATTTCCCAAAATAGACCACATGCTAGCTCATATATCAGATATATGTAAATGCAAAGAAATTAAAATTAGCCCATGTATATTATCAGACCATAGTGCAATTAAAATTAAACTGGAGATAAATAGCATAAAAAAACATAAGAACTTCACAAATACATGGAAATTGAATAACACTCTCCTGAACAACTGTGGGTCACAGCAGAAATTAAAGAATAAATTAAATAGTTTTTACAATATAATGACAATGCCAGTACCACATACAGGAATCTATGGGATACAACAAAAGCAGTTTTATGTGGGAAATTCATAGCAGTGAATGCCCACATTAGGAAAACAGAGTGAGTGCAAAAAAAAAAAAAAAACAAAAAACAAAGTAATGCTGAATCTTAAGTTCCTAGAAAAAGAATAGCAAAAGAAACTCAAAGCTCATACAAGGAAGGAAATTATAAAGATCAGAGCAGAAATCAATGCAATGGAGACTAAGAGAACAACACAAAAAATCAACAAATTTAAGAGTTGGTTTTTCAAAGGAGCTAAAGGTGTAGGGAAGGTGGGATGAGTAGGGGAAGGATAATAAGGGAAAAGAAAAACATGTGAGATAATGAAAAGATGGAAATAAAGTATTTGTAGATGGGGAGGGGCGGAGGGGGTGAAGGGAGGGCAGGAAAATGAGAATAGACTTGTCATGTGGAGGTACAAGTTCCCAACAATGAATGTAACTGTACTGTATCCCTAAAATGTACCAATAAACTCAAAGCTGAAAAAAAAAGAGTTGGTCTTTCAAAAGAATAAATAAAATTGATTAAACCCTTAGCCAACCTTATCAAAAAAGAATGTAAACATTCAAATTCATGCAATTAAGAATTAAAATGGTGAAGTCACAACAGATTCAGCAGAAATCCAGAGAATAATCAGTATTTACTTAGAGAACCTGTACTGTAATGAAGTGGAAAATACAGAAGAAACTGACAGATTTCTAGATACATATAAATTATCAAAGTCAAATGAAGAAGATATTAAAAATTCTGAACACCCCAATTACAAGCAGTGAAATTGAAAATGTAATTAAAACTTTACGAACAAAGAAAAGTCCAGGTCCTGATGGCTTCACTGCTGAACTCTACAAGACATTTAGAGAAGAACTCTTGCCACTTCTTTTTAAACTTTTCAATGAAATGAAAGTGAAGCAATACTTCTTAACTCATTCCTGGAAGCAAGTATTACTTTGATTCCCAAACCAGGGAAAGACCTAACCAAAAAAAAAAAAAAAAAAGAACTACACTCCAATCTCCTTTATAAACATAGATGCAAAAGTTCTCAATAAGATACTGGCGAACAGAAAACAGAGGGTCATTAAGAAGAGCATACATAGGGCCCGGGATTTAGCTCAGTGGTTCAGTGGCCTGCCTTGCAAGCGCAAGGGCCTGAGTTCAATCCCCGGTACCCTCCCAAAAAAAAGAAGAGCATACACCCTGACCAAGTTGGATTTATCCCAGTGATGCAAGGATGGTTCAACATACATAAATGAATAAATGCAATACACTATGCTAACAGAGTCAAGGAACACAACCATATGATCATCTCAACAGATGCAGAAAAAGTATTCAACAAAATTCAACACCCATTCGTGATTTAAAAAACCTTACAGAAAATTGGAATAGATGATCTTTATCTCAACTTGATAAAGGCTATCTATGAAAAACCAACAGCCAACATCATATTAAATGGCCAAAATCTGAAAATCTTCATGCTAATATCAGAAACAAGGATGTCCACTATCACCACTCCTATTCAATATAGTTCTAGAAACATTAGTCACATCAATTAGACAAGAGAAAGAAACAAAAGCAGTAATGATAGGAAAGGAAGAAGTTAAACTGCCATTATTTGCTGATGATATGATACTCTACATAGAAGACCCAAAAGACTTCTAGACTTAATTGACAGATTCAGTAGAGTAGCTGGATACAAGGTAAATACTCAAAAATTAACAGCCTCTTCTACACAAATAACACACTCACTGAGAGCGAGAAAAACAAACCCTTTCACAATAGCATCCCTCTAAAATGAAATATCCATGAATCATTCTAACAAAGGAAATGAAATACCTCTACACTGAAAGCTACAACACTCTGAAAAAAGAGATTGAAGAGGATATTAGAAAGTGGAAAGACATCCCTTGCTCCTAGGTAGGAAGAATCAATATCATGAAAATGGCCATAGTTCCAAAACTGCTATACAGATTCAATGCAATCTCTATTGAAATACCAACATTATAATTCATAGAACTAGAGAAAACAATCCAAAAATTCATTTGGTGTCAGAAGAGACCTAGAATAGCAAAAGACATTCTAGGCAACAGAGACATGGCCAGGGGTATCACAATCCCCAAGTTGAAAATATTCTATAAAGTCATTGTGATAAAAACAGCATGGTACTGGCAAAGAAACAGACCTGAGGATCAGTGGAATAGATTAGAAAATGTAGAAAAAACTCCTGATATACTCAGTTACCTCATTTTTGACAAAGGAGCTAAACACCCTCAACTGGAGGAATGATAGCTTCTATAATAAATGGGGAAAAACTGGATTTCAACTTGTCAAAGATTAAAACTAGACCTGTATCTTTCATCATACATTAAACTAAAATCCAAGTGGATTAAAGATAAAAATATTAAAACATAAACACTGAACTTGCTTGATAATAAGTTAGGTAGAACTCTCAAAGACATTGACATAGGAAAAGACTTTATGAACAAATCCTCATTAGCACGGGAACTAGAACAAAGAATCAACAACTGGGATCACACTTATTAAAAAGCTTCTGCACTGCAAAACAAATGACCACAGAGCTAACAGACAAGCTACAATTGGGAAAAAAATTTTATCAGCTGTTCCTCAGACAAAGTTCTACTATCTAGAATATATAAAGAACTCAAAAAAGGCCAGGCGTGGTGGTGCACTTCCATAATCCCTGCACTTGGGAGGCTGAGGCAGGAGGATTTCTGTGAGTTTGAGACAAGCCTGGACTACATAGTGAGTTCCAGGTCAGTCTCAACTACATAGTGAGACCCTCTCTCAAAAAAACAAAACAAACAAACAAAACTGAAAACCAGATCCCCCAAATATAAAGACTCGATTCAGAAATGGGTGTCTGAAATGAACAGATGTTTCTCAGACAAAGAAGTAAAAGCAGCAAATAAATACATGAAAAAAATGTTCAACAACAACACTGGTTATTTGAGAGGTGCAGATAAAAACAACACTGAGATTCATCTCACCCCAGTAAGAATGGCTGCCATCAAGAAATAAACCAATTACAAATGTTGGTGGGGTTCTGGGGAGTTAGGAACACTTCCTTATTGTTGGTGGGAGTGCAGTCTGGTGCAATTACTGTTTAAATCAATGTGGAGATACCTCAAAGAACTAGGATTAGAAGTCCCATTTGACCCAGCTATTCCTCTGCTGGGTATCTTTCCAAAAGAATTAAAAGAATCATACCACAGTAATATATGCATATCCATGTTTATAGTGGCAAAGTTTGTAATAGCTAAAACTTGGAAATAGCCCAATTGTCCATCAAATGGAGATTGGATAAAGAAGGTGCATGTGTGTGTGTGTGTGTGTGTGTGTGTGTGTGTGTGTGTGTGTTTTAATAAAATGGAGTACTACTTAGGCATAAAGAATGAGAAACTGGAGACATTTATAGCTAAGTGGATGCACATTGAGGTCATACTCAAGTGAAACTAATAAGTCATACATGTGTAAATACTAAATAGTTTCTCTGGTGTGAAAATCTAAAACTGTAAATAATGATCAAAATGTATAATTGATATTGTGTAATAGAAAGAAAAGAGTAGAGAAATTGGGAGGGGTAGGGGAAAGGTAAAAATATGTGAAAAGGAAAAACATGGAAACAATGTCTTAGTAAAGAGTAAAGGGTGGAGGGGCTGAAGGGAGAGCTGCAGAATGGGGAAAAATAAGAACTGAGATACTTCAGGTAAAGGTACACAATCCCAATGATGAATGCAACAGTATTGTATACCTAAAATGGACCAATAAACTTAATAAAGATAAAAAATTGTTATTATTTTCAGATGACATGATACTCTATGTAGAAGACCCCAAGAACTCCACCAAATGTCTTCTAGACTTAATTGACAGATTCAGTATAGTAGCTGGATACAAGGTCAATACACAAAAATTGATAGCTTTCCTGTACATAAAGAACAGAACCACTGAGAGAGGAACCGGTGAAACAACTTCTTTCATAATAGCATCCAAAAAATGAAATACCTAGGAATCCACCTAACAAAAAAAAATACAAGACCTCTATTCTGAAAATTATAGCTCTTTAAAAAAAGAGAATGCAGAGGATATCAGAAAATACCCTTGCTCTTGGGTAGGAAGAATTGATACAGTGAAAATGACCATACTTCCAAAACTGCTATACACATTCAGTGTAATCCCAACTGAAATCCAACTTCATATTTCACAGACCTTGAGAAAACAATCCAAAAGATCATTTGAATAAAGAATAAACTACTGGGATCTCATCTTATTAAAAAGCTTTTGCACAGCAAGAGAAACCACTAACAGTGTGAAAAGACAACCTATGTACCTACAATGTAGGAAATATTTTTTGACAGCTGTTCCTCAGACAAAGGGCTAATATCTAGAATACATACAGAAGTTTTAAAAAAATCAGACTTCCCAAATTTAAAGACCTAATCTAAAAATGATCATCTGAAATGAACAGTCATTTCGCAAAGAAGCAGAAATACCAAATAAACATAAGAAAAATTTTCAACACCACTGATCATTCCAGTGATGCAAATGAAAACAATGCTGAGACTCTACCTCACCCCAGAAAGAATGGCTGCTATCAAGAAATCAACCAATAACAAATGCTGGAGTGGTTGTGAAGAGAAAGGAACCCTTTTCAGTTGTTGGTGGGAGTGCATATTGGTGCAACCACTGTGGAAATCAATATAGAGTACCTCAAACAACTAGGACTAGGGGTTCCATTTGCCCAGCTATCCCTCTGCTGGGTGTCTTTCCAAAAGAATTAAAAGAATCATACCACAGTACTATATGCACTCCCGTGTTTATAGCAGCACAGTTTGTAATAGCTAAAACTTGCAAACAGCACCATTGCCCATAAACTGTAGACTGGATAAAGAAAATGTGTTTTTAAAACAATAAAATAAAGTACTACTCTGCATAAATAAGGAGAAACTAGACATTTATAGCTAAACGGATGCACATTGAGGCCATACTATTAAGTGAAATAAATAGGACACATAAGTGTAAACATCAAATAGTGTCTCTTGGAAACTAAAAGTGTAAATAAGGATCAAAATAAATAGTATATAATGTGAAATAGGAAGCAAAGTTTCAAAGGAGTAGGGGATGTGAGAGGGGTAGGGAGAAGGAAAGAAGGGAAAGAAATAAATTCAATAAAAGGAAAAAAATAGAAACAAAGTCTCTGTAAATAGGAAAGAATGAAGAGGTTGAAGGGACGGCAGGAGAATGGAGGGGAGAAGAACCAAGATATATCATGTAAAGGTACAAATTCCCAATAATGAATGTCAGCATAAGATGTTCCTGTATAATTAATGAATTAAAAATATCTTCTTTATGCATTCACTGGTTGATGCACATTTGGGGTGTTTCCAAATATTAGCTACTACAAACTGTGCTGCTATAAATATGGGTGTCCATATATCACTGAGGTAGGATGCTTTTAGTTCTTTTAGGAGGATACCAAGAAGGGAAATAGATGGGTAAAGTGGAACCTCCAGTTTTAGTTTTCTGAGGAACCACCACACAGATTTCCATGGTGGTTATACCAGTCTACACTCCCACCAGCAGTGGAGAAGCCTTCCCTTTCCACCCACAGCATTTATTATTGGTTGAGTTCTGATAATAGCCATTTTTCCTGGAGTGAGATGAAGTAAAACTCAGCATTGTTTTACTTTGCATCTCTTGAACGACCAGTGATGTTGAACACTTTTTCATTATATTTATTTGACACTTATACTCCTTCATCTGAAAAGTGTGTATTCATTTCACATGCCCATTTTTGTATGATTTTTTGAATTATTTACATACTATAAATATCAATAAATAAGGTTCAAATGGTATAACTGGTAATTTGAAATAGGAAGAAAATGGCTAAAGAGGAAGTGGGAGGGGTAGGGGAAAGGCAATAAGGGAAAAATGTGAAAAAAAGGAAAAAATGGAAACAAAGTCTTTGTAAATAGGGAAGGATGGAGAGGGTGAAGGAAGGGCAGGGGTATGGAGAAAAAATAAGAACCAAGATATATCATGTCCAAGGTCCCAATGATAAATGTAACTGTATTGTTTGATTTAAATGTACCAATAAACTTAATGGAAAAAAATAAAACCATGGTTAACTATGCATCTGTGTCTAACGTCTCCAGAGAGAAGCAGAGCTTGGAGGAAGGCACGAGAGATAGGTCTCTTATTTCAAGGGCATGTGTGTATTGTCACGTGCTCTGGACAGATGAAGAGAGATCTGGGGGCTTTCAAATCAGTTACTCGTGCTCTCAAAACCATAGAACTTGGAGGCTGGAGATTTGTTCAGTGGTTCCAACACTGCTTTGCAAGTGCAAGGAACCAAGTTTGATCCCTGGTACCAAAACAAAACAAAACAAAAACAAAAACAAAAAACCCATACAACCCGGGAAGATGGAAACTTCTCCAGTCTTCTCTGCCTTTACCTGCATCTATTAATTTCTAAATTGTTTTCCAGTGTAGTACAAACCAGGGAACAGTATATTTGGCTATGTGTCTTTTTTTCCATTTGTCTTTATAAGTCTCCTCTTCTGTTTGTGGCACCACATTCATTAGCAGCTGAGAATTTCAGCCTCTTTTCATTTTAGAGAGGGTGATACATTAGTGAATCTTGTCTTTTTTTTCTATTGTGAACAAGTGCATGGAAATCATAGTCCAGGCAAACAGGTGGTAGCAATCAGACCAATATTCTCTGTGGGTAGAAGGGGTGCCAGGCACTTTAACTCACTCATGCATTTGGGATCTAAGACCATTTTAAAGATCTTAATCTGTTGCAGAATAATCAGTCAGCTTTCATTTGGGATTCTAGGGTGAACTGGGGAATAGTACCTGGGGAGAAGAATTTTGTAAATGTTCTACATTTGTTTCTTATGATTACACATTAGAATTCAAATTCAATACGTGTTTAAAGGTCTAAATCCTGTTGACAGCTTTCCCTTGAAAAAGACTTCAGCAAAATGACTCGTATGTGATTTTATTTGTTTGAACCAACAAGCCCCATTGAAATTTGAAATAAAAATACCCTTAGCTCTAAGCTTTTTCTTTCACTGTGGTGATTCATTTTTTAAAAGTTCTAGTAGTCAATTTTTTTCATTTTTGCTGTTTTATTTTTCTTTTGTTTTTTCCCCTAAACTATTAAGAATAATAGGCACCAAGCTGGGCATGGTGGTGCACTCCTGTAATCCAGCATTCAGGAGGCTGAGGCAGGAGGATCACTGTGAGTTCAAGACCAGCCTGGGCTACATAGTGAGTTCCAGGGTAGTCTCAACTACATAGTGAGACCCTGTCTAAAACAAATAATAATAATAAATAAAAATAATAGGCATTAATAAAGTGTGGAGGGTTTTATAAGCTTGGTTTTTGATACTGAAATTTTGATCATTGTTTAGTTAAAGAAATTCATGAGAAAAACACTTTTATGGACTGACATTTTCCATGAACATATTCTGACATAGAACATATCCTGGGGACAAGAAACACATTATTCTCTCCTTTCTGCATTTGAAAGAAACCCTGAGAGACTTTAGCAACCATTTGCTAAAAGCACAGAGGCAAAGAGTCTAAGTGACATCTAAGAGGTGAACAGCTTGGATCCAAGTTATTTCCCTGGATGAACTGGCATTGTTTCTCTCCTTTTCATGTGCTACTCCCTCATGCTCTTGTTCTCTAATAAGGTAAGAGATAAAAAACTGCATGCACTCCAACCATCATGTCCCACTCCCTAAAAGAGACCTTAAAGTACCAAAGATCTGACTTGTACTGAGTCACAAAAGCGGAAGAAATCCATTATTTAAAAAAAAATTTTTTTTTGGTACCAGGGATTGAACTTGGGTCCTTGTGCTTGCAAGGTAGGCCACCGAACCGCTGAGCTAAATCCCTGGCCCTAAAGATTTTTAAAAATGAGCTTTTATTTGCTGTTCTGGAATGTGACTATGGACTTAGAAACAGTTTGGAACTTGGAAGCAGATAATACAACTGATGGTGAATTATCAAAATTCATTGAGGAGTACTTTAGAGACATAAGTATTACATATCCTTCAGTTTACAGCAATCTGATATGTTGAATTTGAATTTTTCCCCCATGGATTAATAAATCAGGAGAGGATACATTATAATTACATTAAAATTATTGGTCATTTAAATTCTTCAGTCAGATACATGAAAAAGAAATAGAAAAATAGCTGACAGTTCCATGCTAAAGGCACATTGAGGAATATGTTTTTTGTTTTTTTCTTTTTAGATTCTGACTCTTGGAAGAATAAGTAAAATGAATGAACTTTACTTGGAGAGAAAAAAATCTACTACACTTCACCAAAACCAGTGCTATTTGCAGACATTTCACTGAGTGAAACCTGAGAGAGGGCCTTGTTGTGTCCTCTTGTGGAGGTGAAATGTAGGTGTGCTGTCCAGCTGCTCTGGCACATGATCCTCTGATGCATCTTTTTCCTAATACATGAGGCCTTCCAGTTAAATGTCCTGCTACTCCTACAAAAATACTGAGGTTGGGGCAAGATTGCCAGTATTAGCAAATAAAAGTAAGATACATCCTGTATATATCCCCATTATTATATGGGACATCCTTTTGTTAAAAAAATTGTCACTTTAAAAATTCAAATTTAACTGGTATTTTCTATTTTATCTGGCAACCCTGGGTGAAGAAAGTGGATTTGGCCTGAAGAGTATCATTCGAATCCTTGATTTACGGCAGGCCTCCTCAATCTCTTCCCAATCTCATTGTTGTGGGGAAAGGATGAGAAGAGAGGGAAAGAGGTGCTGTAAGAACAGGTGGAGGAGCAGAAGTGTACTGTATCATAGGAGCACTTCCAGGGGGAGGAGAGAGAAGGCGGCAGAAGACTCGAGTCTCAGCTGTGTGTTATGAGTTTCAGCTGCTTTTGACAACCCCTGATCTATTGCCGTAAAAAAGATGAATCCGTTAACAAAACCTTGAGAGCAAGCGTTGGGTTTTACATACTTTTATAATACTATCTAGCACATATTGGGTGCTTTATTGTGTGCTGCTCATTGTCCTAAGTGCTTCATATGCATTATTCAATGCACCCCAAATTCTCAAAGAATGGGTTCTGTTCCTCTTCACATTTGACAGCTGAAGAAAGAGATTTGGAGATTCACATAGTTAAGTTACCCAGAGTTCAACTTCAAGCATCTGATGCAGATGAAAATAACACTGAGATTCCAGCACATCCCACAAAGAATGGTTGCTATGAAGAAATCAATGGATAACAAATGTTGGCGGGGTTGTGAGGAGAAAGGAACCCTTCTCCATTGTTGGTGGGAGTGCAGACTGGTGCAACCACTATGGAAATCAATATGGAGATACCTCAAAGAGGTGGGACTAGAGGTTCCATTTGACCTAGCCATCCCTCTGCTGGATATCTTTCCAAAAGAATTAAAAGAATCATATCACAGTGATATATGTGCACCAATGTTTATAGTGGCACAGTTTGTAATAGCTAAAACTTGGAAACAGCCCATTTGCCCATCAGTGGGAAACTGGATAAAGAAGATGTGGTTTTTCTATAAAATGGAATACTACTCAGCTACAAAGAATAAGAAATTAGATTCATTCATAGGAAAATGGATACATATTGAGGATATACTCCTAAGTGAAATAAATAAGTCACATGTGTAAATACCGAATAGTTTCTGTGGTGTGAAAAACTATAATAGTACATATGATCCTAATGATATAATTGACAATGTGAAATAGGAAGAAAAGGGCTAAAGGTGTAGGTGAAGTGAGAAGGGTAGGGGAATAAGGGAAAATAAAAAATATGAGAAAATGAAAAAATGGAAATCAAGTGTTTGTGAATGGGAAGGGGAGGAAGGGGTGAAGGGAGGGTAGGGACAAGGGGAAAAATGGGAACTGAGACCTGTCATGTAAAGGTACAAGATCCGAATGATGAATGTAACTGTACCATATAACTAAAATAAATTCAATTTTAAAAAATAAATAAAAAGAGATCAAAATTTAAAAAAAAATCAAGCATCTGACTCCGATAAATGCTTCATTCCTATACCACTTGCCAGTGTCTTCTAAAAGGTCTGGATCAATTCTATATATAGGACCTATTTAGTGGCATTGTTTGTAGGCATTTGTAGAGCAAGAATGAATGCATGAATGAATGTTTTTATTTATAGGAAAATCATTATCCATACAGTAATTGATCTTTGATAGAACTGTTAGCATGTTCATGAGCAGGCCTATGGAGCCACAGATTCACTTTTTCTAGAGAATTTTAAGCATTTTACCTATGGGTTGTTCTACTCTTTGCCAATACTTAGTTGAAAGCTGAGAGTCTTATCTTCTGCAATTTAAATGTGGACAATGGCATGTAGACAGATTCCAGGCCTTCTTGATTGGAGGCAGAAATAGTGAAGAATATAGCACATTATTGTTCCCAAGAAAAGGTTTTGTTTACCAGGTTTGATGGGATATTATAACCATCTGTCAGAAGCATTCTCACAATTTCAATGTAAATGGCAGCAGAATATTAGTAGCTACATTGAAAAAATATCTGTATATTTGGAAAAGTGACAAAAAGGGAAAATGCAAGTTTACAAATTATTAATAAGATTCCTTTTTCATGGCTTTGCTCATTCTTTTTGAATTTTTGATAATGAAAATCTTAACACTGTGTAGAGAAGGAAATGTAAGAGAGAAACTAAATGCTGTATTTTTCTGTTTTCTTTGGCAGAATCATGGGCTTTGCATATTGAAAGTCATTTCCCTCTGGTAATACGAGATCGTGCTGAGATTTCAGTAGTGGGCCACAGGGAAGACTGTGGCTGATAAAAAGCATGAAAACCATCTCAAATCCAGTGACTGGTGAGAGTCTGTTGTATGCTAGGGGCTCTTTGGGTAATGAGCTTTGCAGCTTTAACACGGTCTTCTCCAAAAACATCTGCCACTAGTATTTTAATTAGTTCTTCTCATCCCCATAAGTACTAAATGATTGTAAATAAACAGGGACAGAATTGAAAGTTATCATTATGTTGGGCTAATGAATTAACCCATTCTGTTTAAAAATTTTTAAATTATGATAAAACACAGAGAGCATAAAATTTACCATCTTTAACACTTCTAAGTATAAGATTCATTGAGTTACCTTGACGTTGTTGTGAACTGTCACCACCATCAACCTCTGAAATTTTTCATTTGTCAAATCTGAAACTCTGAACATTAAATATTCACTCTCCACTATCCCTTGTCCTGGCCAACAAACATCTTCTACTTTCTCTTACTTTGACTACTCAGCTACTCCATATAAGTGGTATCTGGTTTATTTTACTGGGCAGAAAATCCTCAAGGAATATTCACTCATGTAGCACAAGTTGGAATTTCCAGTATTCTATATATCTTATCACAGTGGAATAGATATTAATGTAAGATATATCCCATTGTGATATATCCCACATTTTGTTTATCCATTCATCAGCTAAGGTACATTTGGGTTGCCACCACCTTCTGGCTATTGCAAATAATGCTACTACAAACATGAGTTGGGCTAATGAATTTTACATGACACCGTTATTGCCCTTGTATGGAGGAAGCAGAGGCAGCACTTCAGGAGGTTTTATTTAAAGTACTGTCACATCCAGTCATCAATTATAGCATTACACCTCATTCCTTCCTTTACCTGACAGTTATTGAGAGCCTGTATGTGCTAGTGTATGCAGTAGAGAATTTGGTCATGCTGAAAGAAAAGACCCGGCCTTTGCATTTGACTTCTGGGAAGTAACCTCTGGTCCCTTGGAATGTTATGACTAATAATGCTATCTTTGTTTGCCTCAGGGTTTTAGTTATACTATGTAGTCTAATAATGTGATTTACTGGGGGACTGGCTACAGTCTAAGGGCAGGGCTTATCAGGCCAGAACAATGTGCCTCAGAGTGAGAGCTTTGAGTCGGGAGATGTCAATTGACATGGGGATGGGAATCAATCATATGGTCAGCCAACCCATTGCACTTATGTGGTGGAACTCCAAGAGATCTGAATGCTAAGGCCCAGACAAGGCTTGTTGGCTGGCAGTACTCCATGTGTATTGATACTGGAAGAATCATGTGTCTTGAAAGTATGGAGAGGAAAACAGAAGCTTCACAGTTGGTATTTTTGTCCTATCCTCTCTTTTCTTTGATTGTTTTAATCTGAATTAAATTGAAACTATCAGTATAATCACTTTCAGTGAGTTGTGTGCTTCTCATGAGAAAAAAAAGGAAAGGATCAAAAGATAGATAAGAGCGGGAAGGAGGAAAATGAAAGGGAATGAAAAAGGAATTAAGGGGCTAGGGATTTAGCTCGGTGGTTCTGCTGCCTGCCTTGCAGGTGCAAGGTCCAGATTTCATTCCCCGGAACCAAAGAAAAAAAAAAAAAAAAGGAAAGGAAAAGGAATTAAGATGTTTATGTATATTATCAACTCCACACAAGGAATGTAAACATTATGTACTACAAACATGTACTAGTAAAAAAAAAAATG